>NC_090067.1:1817452-2139871 GCF_038355195.1 Osmerus mordax
GACTAAATGTAATGTAAATGTAAATTATAGAGCTACACCATCAGCTACAGTCTATTATAGAAATAAAACAGTTCTCAATGACTCGTCTCATTATCTTTTCTCTGAATTCCTGTTTTTTTTATTTATTATAAATCATAGATTATTCCACACACTCCCACAGTTCCTGAGTGTGTGTTCATCATAGTTAAGTACAATTATGAAGTCAGAGTGCTTCATCAAATCCCAGGTATTCTATAGAAGACTTCAATGGGAGAGCTGATATACAGCAAGTTGGTGATGCAGTCAGAGATGTGCACTACCATTCAAAATTGTTGAGTCACTTGAAATGTCGTTTTCCTCCCAAAAAGCTACATTTTGTCTAGTAAAATAAAATGACATTTCTTAGAAATACAGGGTATACATTGTTAATGTTGTTAATGATTATTGTAGCTGTAAACGCCTGAATTTTTATGGAAAGTCTACACAGGTCAGAGGCCACTCATCTGCAACCGTCACGTGTTCCGATTGCACATTATGTTTGCTAATCCAAGCTTATCATTTTCAAATGTGTTACCTCAGCTCCAAACTGTGCAAGAACTATTTAGGGAAGAAACAGTGGTATAGCTGGTATTCTGTCTGTATTGGGGTGGCCAACACAGTCAGCAGATCTCAACCCTCTGAGCTGTTGTAGGAGCAGAGTGAACTGAACATATGAAGTGCCCATTAAGCCAATTCAACTTGTGGGAGGAGCTTCAGGAAGCAATGGGGTGAAATCTTTTAAGATGATATCAACAGATTGACAATTAGAATGCCAAAGGTCAGCAAGGCTGTAATTGCTGCAAATCAATGACTTGTCAATGACTATCAAATCCTATTCATTTTGCGATATTTCCTATTCAAACTCCTTTCCATGTATGTTTTCTTTGCAAAAGGGCATTTCTAAGTGACATCACACTTGAACCGTAGTGTATGTAGACACCCGACCTGAATTAGAGGATGCGATATTGGTCCGGTCTGAATGCAACATTACCAAGCTTCCTCCCACACACTTCCTGTACCCAGGAACATGGCGGCAAGCAGGGATAGCAGGCTGAGATGGAGGCTGTGTCATTACAGGACTCGGCACCCTGTCCAACCATCTCCAGACTAGACTGCTGCTCTTTGAAAGGTAAAATGCCTGGAAGGGGCACACACACACACACACACACGCTCGCACACACACTCAAACCCCCAAATCAGCCCCTGTGCAGGGAGAGCGTTCTTGTGTTGCGAGTTTGTGTCTCCCCCCTCCAGCAGTGCTGATGTGGTTTGTCTGAGACACCGTTTTATGAGTGGGGGCTGCCAGAGGGGCGGGGGCCTGTGGGCTGGGTCTGGATGACAGCCTCAGGGGAGTGATGGGTAGTTAGGCCCAGTCTGGTGCATGGTTTACTCTCACCACTACAGTCTGGGAATGGGTGAGGAGCTGAGGGGAGCATGAGAGGGGGGGGAGAGAGGGTCGAAGGATAGGTGGTGAGGAAGGGGTGAGGATAGGGTGATGGGTGAGAGGTAAAGGAGAGGGTGAGAAGGAGGGGAGGGTGATGAGAGGGCAATGAGAGCGTGAGAAGAGTGGCTAACCAGACTTGTTAGCCTTCTGTAGCTCGACCACAGACATGGTCTGTAGCTCGACCACAGACATGGTCATTGGGTGTAAACCAGGATCTCTCCAGAATAAAGGAGAGGGTGAGAAAGAGGGGGAAAGAGAACTACTTTTTGTGCGGAGAGGGAAAGATGTGGCCCAAGTCTAGGGCAGGGCTGGACTACAGGCAATCCAAGGGGCACCTGGGAGTTGAGTCCCAGTCCAGGGTTTAGAGAGGAGGCACAGAAGCCCTAGTGGACAGGCTGTCAGGCATACCTGTGGCCGGGGCTGAGCTCTCACAGGCAGCTACTGCCCAGACACACAGTACCTCCATTCACTAGCTGCCTCTACATGACTGCAAGAGTCAGAGAGGGAGATAGGGGGAGAAAGAGAGAGACAGTGGGAGAGGGAGAAAGAGGGAGGAGAGAAAGAGGGAGAAAGGGGGGGGAGAGAGAGTGAGAGAGAGAGAGTGAGAGAGAGAGAGAGAGAGAGAGAGAGAGAGAGAGAGAGAGAGAGAGAGAGAGAGAGAGAGAGAGAGAGAGAGAGAGAGAGAGAGAGAGAGAGAGAGAGAGAGAGAGAGAGAGAGAGAGAGAGAGAGAGAGGGAGAGAGAGGGGGGGGTGTGAGGAAATGGGGGGCAAGAGAGAATGCGAGAAAGGAGGATAGAAAGAGAGAAATGAAGATAGAAGAGGGAGGAAAGAGAGAATGGGAAAGAGGAAAGAAAGAGATAGAAATAAAGAGAGAAATAAATAAATACAAAGAAAAAAAAAATATATATATAGAGAGAGAGAGGAACAGAGAGAGAGATGTAGGAAATATGTGGGGAAAGAGGGGGGAGAAAGAGAGACTAAGGGAGTGAAAGGAGCAAGGGAATGAAGGTGTATGTGAGGGAGTGTGTTTTGGTTAGTGTGAGTGAAACAGACGGTTCTTTGAGAAGGGCTGCTTTGAAATCAGTTTAGGGAACATCCATGTTGAGAAAATATTGCACCTATTTTCTTCCTTTATACACAACCCTGCTTTCATTCCCTTTGGTTTCTTCACCCTCCCTCGCCCTGTCTAGAGTGTGTCACCATGGCTGATTTTTTTTCTCTGACTTCTTTTTCCCAGAGAAAAAGAGAATAAATAGACGCGGTGGATTTAGTGACTTCTGAGTCACCGTCCATCTCTAATTCTGTCTTTCATTGCCTGTAAAGTGGGGAGTTCTTTCGGATTTAACCCTTAAGGGTCAACGCGTCATCTGCGACCGTTAATCTGCAGGAGCACGCTGTAAAGTGGAAGAGGTTCGCTTCCAAACTAGTGTAAACCCAACACGCGCGCGGCCTTTAGTCACGATCTTCCATGCATGCAAGTAGGAAGAAAAATTTTGTTTTCTAGACTAAATACATTACCTTTAAACAACACTTTTAAAATGCCTAACGCATTCTTGTTCAATCACCTCACAGTCATCGGTCAGAAAAAAAACACGGTTCAAGGATTTTGACACAGAGGTACATTCAGTTGAATGTGGTACGCATTTCCACACCCCAAAATTGGGGGAAAAATCCATACGGTTCCGTTCTCAGTCGCATATACACAAACAGAACTGTACAAAGCTCACATACACAGGAGACACTACCGCATTCACTCCGCTCTCTTCGAAGCTCTCGCCCAGCAAAGGAGCGCACGCCGCTGTATAATAACCTATTCATAAACTTCTTCCTCCAAAATACTCACGGGAGTCGGACGGCGGGAGAATGCAATCACCTCAGCAATCTGAAATTGGAGCTCGGGCCAAATAACACAGCGACGAAATTATTTTAGAGCCCCTCTAGGATAACTACCAGCAACTAGGCTATGTCCACTAAGAAGACAGTAGTTCACAGTTTATGAATGAGGGAACGTTCATGCATCTTAACTATGTTAATCTGATCAAGTGAATTGAGTGAAACTAATAGAAATTACGTTGAGGGAGCTTCTGCTTACGCAAATTTGTCCAATATAAGTGTATTTACAAATTTGATCATAAAAGCGTGTAAATCACTCGCTCTCTATGCTGTCTCACCTCAGACATCACCGGAGATCGGATTACTTTGATCTTGTGAAATTTGACTATAGGCTATACAGTAGCCTGTATAATCAAAGCGCGATTTAAACTACCTGAACGTTAAATAAACTCGCCAATCGATTGTTTTAAGATATGTAAATATTCAATTATTCAGACACTCAATTGTTCGACAAAAGTTTGACTCAAGATGATTTGAATCAATTGAGCAACATCTTCAGAAATGAAATATAGCCTATATTCTCGGTAGGCCGATTAAAATGAAAAAGGAAATGCAAATAATTGTTAATGGTTAAAGCCTTGTCGGTGAAAGCCATGTCGTCGAGAAAGCAAGCATTGTTTATAAGACATAAAAAATCTATAAAAAGTATTACAATGTAACATAACAATGAAACTATTAACCCATTAACAGAGGTTGGAAATTGCAATTGTCAGGGAAATCACTGGGGGCGCAGGTGAACTCACGCAGGTAAACTATAGGCTACTAAACAGGTTACTGTTCGAAAGAAAGAAAAAACAGCTGTCAGTATTGTCACATTTGACATCACGCCAGCAATCATCATTTTCAATGCAAAGGCCCTTTGACACTATAATGTTGACAGGGAGAGGTGGGGGCACAGGGTGAACATCATCAAATTAAACGACGGTAAAATGCTCATGTCGTTACTTTGAAGTTGCCAAGCAAATCCATACCCTCTTATGAATAGCAGGAGACACAGGTCCGCAAGCGAACGGAGCTACCGATTTGATGCTTAATCCCGTCTAAACGTGTTTCAGTGTATTTCAGTGCAACCGTCTCAGCACCGTCCTAGCCTATGGCCCCGTCTGGAATAATGGAACCACATGCGTAAAGAGGCATTATCTCGACATAAAGTAAATCAAAGTTGAACATCTAATGTAGTTTAATGTTAAAATATATAATATATAATCTAAGTACATTTTATAATATACAACTAAATAAAAGTGTCAAGACTAAATCCCTGGTATAGTTATAGCCGTTGAGTAAACAGTCATGGCGAAGTGACACCTGTCAGTTTGCCCTCACGGCCTCTTGAGAAAGTAACTTAGAGAACACAAACTAACGAACGAAACGAACTCAAAAACTAAAGAATCACCCACGATAGTATATAGTATATATCATATTATCCTATAAATAGACAACAGAAGTCCTTTACATATCTGTTTCTGTATTGGACACCCAATGCTGGAGTTATCAAGCGCAAAATATGTACTGCATAACACAGTCAACCTCAAATGACTTAGATTTAGCTGGAAAACACACAACTTAACAAACGAATATTCAGTCAAGAGAGTCAGTGAAAACGCAGCCTAAATTCCTCCGTAAAGAGAAACAATCTCACCTGCACGAGCCACGGGAGCTTGGCAAAGGGCGAGTGCCACTGTTACCAAGGCAAAGGAGGAAAGGTCCACGCGCCATGGTCTCCTCTTCTTCCGAAAGGGGCAATCTCGAATATCCATAGTGTTGTAGTTGTTTGACGGCTTAGATGGACTGCACTGGAGAATATGTTGAAGTTATCCTTTCCCACAGAAAGCCAGTCGACGAGACGGATCCGACTGAACCTTCTGTGAGGCAAAAAATAAAAAGGCACGCCTCAGGAGACGTCTTCACCTCTCCCCGGTATCCCTTAATAAGTTACCTATATCTACCTATGTTATGTACAACACTTAAATAGTAAAAGGGATACGGGCTATAAATATTTTTTATTTAATACTTGAACCCCTAGTGCTAAAGCCCCATTGAGTTAGCTGAGTGGATATGAGTGCCTAAGCGGAGAGAGCAGAGAGAGACCAAAAAATCACTCTCTCTCCCTTCTCTCTCTTTCTCTCTCCCCCTTCTTACTTTCTCCCACGAAAAGTGAGGGAGCGTGTGTGTGTGTGGAGAGAGAGAGAGTGAATGACTGAGTGATGGTGGAGAAAGAGGGAGGGAGAGACTTGTGCGTAATTGCGCGCAGGGCACACGTAGGCTACGCGCACGAGACAGCAGAATGAGGTGGCAAACGAAATGAAGTCTGTATCAAATAGAAATCGTTCAAATAATCGTATTTTTCTCTAGAATGAGCTAGAGGTTATATATTGTGTGTTTACAATGACAAATGTGTCCGTCTCCCTCCCTCCGTCAGCAACCCAGTTACTGGGTGTGTAAACAGATATCACCTTCTCTATCTCCTACTTCCCATCCTTGTCTTGGTGTCCGAGGCACTCAGTTGCGTCTTCTCCAGGACAAGACTCTCTTTTTAAATCCAGGACCTGTCTGTCTGCCTGAATGTTTGTCTACTTGCCTGTCTGCGGGTCCTCGTTTATCTAATGGCAGTTTTTTTTCTCTCGAATCCACTCGATGAAACCGAGAAAGAACGGCAAGAACGTGCAGGATCGGTAGGTCCACATATTTATTCAGGGGGCCGCAACAGCCAATCAGCTCACTGTCCGAAATCGCACTTTAGTTTGTCCACGCCCATAATGCGAGCCCATCGAACGCCCCCGTGCTCTGATTGGCCCGTAACACGTGGATAAAACTTCAAGCTAAGTGGGACACCATGAACTGCCTAGAATGAGGCAGTAGAGCCGGACATTGAAACAGAAAATGCGCTCTCTCAGGGCTAATGTTCTCACGTACGCACTGACAAAGCTAAAATATCAGGAGCCCAAATGTTTACGAAAACTGCAGCCCTGTTATATATAGCAATCTTGAAAAATATATATATTAATTGACATGTGTTTCATAAAGTTGCATGAAGATTGAACACCATAGCACGATACGACATGGACCTATGTCCCGGACTGAGCAAGAAGTAACGTAGACTGCTCCTGCACCTGCACTCGATCGAAAACGTGCAACACCATTCAAAGCGAGGGAGCGCCCACGTTATTAATTGTTGACCCCTCCCAAATACACCTTGTACTTGAGCCTAGACTTGAGGCTCAAGACTTGAGGCTGGATATGAACAACGAGCAACGGGGATTCAATTATTTGAACCCGTCCTGTCATCATCACTCCACCGGGAACAATTATCCCCGGGCCGACTCGAGGCTATACAGCCCTGCTTGTCGAAAATAAAAATCAGTAGGCCTAAATTTAGTATGATGTAAAGTGCTTCAAATGCAGTGGACTCTGGAGTCATCCAGAACAGGTTGATTTTTTCTAAGTCTGGTATGAACTTAAAACTTTGATGGTAAACTTTGAGGATGTTCCTTTCATACTTTCAAAGTGTGTCTTAATGTCCCCCTCTCTGTTCGTCGTAAAGTTGCATGAAGTTTCAAAGCCATCGTAGTGGAGCTGTGCTCTTAACAGGTAGCTCGGTGCCTCTGTGGTTTGTGGCCCTAGCCTGTACACTGTAACAACCCCGTCGTTAGTCACTTTCTTTGACTGCACACGCGAGAGCCAGAAGGCAATAATTAAGTATAATCACTATTTGATGTTCCTTTGCACCCCGCTCCCTGCTCCCTCTCATTTATCCCCTATTCCTGTCTTTGATTCTAGAAACAGGGGAAAAGTTTGTATTTAGGAGTATTTTTATCGGCCGTCCTCTTCAATCTCTCTCTCTTTTCTCGGTTTAGAATACAAAGTCCATGGATTGCCAAAGTCTGCAATCCATGGAGACTAAATGTAGTTTGAAGTAGTTTAAAGTACAAAGTACTAAAATACCTTTTTCAGATCCACTGTACACATTGAAACTGTCCAGTCATTTAACACGAGGCCGCTTAGTAGAGCTTTATTCTCTCTCATAAGAAATTACAAATGACAAAAAATGTTTTATATACAACTGTATCCATCAATAATACAGATGGCAGCAGTCCCTGGACTGTGTTTTCATCTGCCAGCAAGATGCCCAGAATTAAACCAAAATGGAAAATCAAAACACCATGTAAGCATTAAATGGAATAAATAAAAACGTTTTTCACAAAATGGCAGTTTAAAATCAAGACAAGTCAGTCAAGTGAACTATCCCTTTATGCCACTGAAGAATGCATTTATGTACACACAAACATTTCTCAGAGACAATTCGAGGTTTTCCTTTATATTTAGACAGAGAACACAGTAGGCACACATGGAACCATTGACCAAAACAAAATGTTTTTGACACTCAAAAATGTATGTTTGTGTGTGTATTTGTCTCTGTGTGTACATATGTGTGTTTGTGCCCCCAAGGGATAGCAGTGGTATATTGTTGTGCTCTACTTTACTGGGGCAGTGTAGAAAAAGATGGGATTTCATATGAAAGTATCATAATCACAGCCTTTCTCTGAGCTGCGGTTGTGTCACAGACAGCGGCGGAAACTTTTGTTTGTGTTTGTATTTGAGGCTCCACACTCAGACCCAGGTCTCCTGTCTCACCCCAGCATCTACCTTTAGACACAGAAGGACGTCCTCATGCTGTGACTACATCATTAGGACATCCAAATCTCAGACAGGGCTCAATTACCAACAACACAAGCTATCAAACCACCTCCACTACCACACTATCGCCGGGTTTGGAATCTCACAGACCTCCCATAGCAAAGTGGGCCTAGATAAGTCAGGCACTCTAACAGTTGCATCTTTGACTGCGTACTGTGTATCTATGCTATAGTGCGGAGAGACCACAGAGTTTTCAGGGAAACACCTAAATCTTAAGGTGAATGACCTCAGCGTCCATGAATAGATACATGACCCTGTAAGATGGTGACTGGTCAGGCTATTACTGATTGAAGATGTCTTGAAGATGTGCTGATGCAGTACCAGATGTTCTGACTAGACGTTGGAATCTGGCTGACAGGTGTATCTTATTCAAAACTAACCATTACTGCATTTACCTTGAATGTCAGCCTCTTTAAATTAATAAAACCTACTAATTTGTCTTGCGTAATTTCAGGGTTGGTGGCAGAGACCGCATGGTTGTGTGGTCACATATTGGTCCAGACCGGCCACCCATGGAACCAGATTTCCAACACTCCATGAGGGATGAAGAATCTAGAACGTTTCATTGGCTATGACGGATGTGATGTCAAGACTGCGTGATACCAACTGATAGGCTCCGTGGATGCCGAGGTAACGGGTCAAACCACAGAGGAGGCTGGGGAGGGGGGGAGGGGGGGGGGGTTGGGTCTATCAAAACAGGGGGCGCGAAAAAAAAAGATAAGCAGAGAAAGGCATGGAGTGCAGACAGACTGAGCTAGCCGTTGTGGTGGTTAGCCTGCCAGCTTCCAAAACGGGAAGCTTGTAATTACAATAAAGCGACCCATATTATATTGCTGACTTCCTTGAAAAGTCTGTACTTTACTGGGCAGGGCTGCAAACCTCGCGCACACACACCCTACAAGCCACAACACACTGAAATAGATCAGAGAACAGAGGGGCTAGAGGAAACAGAGAAGGGGGGGTTGATATAGAATGTTACCTTGAGGGGAATGCGAGTGTGTGTGCCTGTGAGTGTGTGTGTGATGAATGTCTAGCTAAGATAAACTGAAGGGGGGGGGGGGGACAGGTAAAGAAGGGATTGAAAGTGAGAGAATGGGTTAGTGATTTAGAATTTGGCCCGGGGACACACCCAGTTAACCACATAACTAGAAATAGGCACGAGAGAGGGAGCGAGAGATGGAAGGATAGAGAGAGAGAAAGACAGAGAGAGAGAGAGAGACGAAAAGAGAGAAAAGGCTAGAGAGAGGCCAAGGAATGGGTGTGTTTTTCTAAGTGTGGAGTGAATGCTTGCAAGGTATGAAGTTTGCATGCCACCCTGTGTATGATTGTGTGTGTGTGCTCAGTGCATCTAACCACTTCTTACATTTGACATCACCCTGTAGCGCACAGAGGTGCTGCATGCTCCTCAGTGTTTAGTCAGAGAAACACCCTGAATCACACCATTTAACACAATCATTCCTCATTAAATATAATACCCCCAGATGACTGAAATGGCTGCTCTGTTTAAGCCCATTGCCGACAGTAGGCCACTCAACAAGCCTTTCATTTGATAAAGAGAAAGAAGCCAAAAAGACCCTAATACTTAATAGCTACAGGCATGATGTGAACTGTGTAGAGTTATCTCATTTGTTATCAAAGAGAAAAAGAGGGCGAGATAGACAGAAAGAGAGAGGGAGAGAGAAAGAGAAAGGGAGAAAGTCTGGGTGGCTGAAACGTGAGGGAGGAGAGGACGGAGGAGAGGAGTGGAGAGGGTTTGGAGGAGAGGAGTGGAGAGGGTTTGGAGGAGAGGAGTGGAGAGGAGTCAAGAGGAGAGGAGGAGAGAAGGAGGGGCCATGGAAAGGTACAGGGCAGGAGAAACCCTAGGACTGAGGAGAGCCGAAGGGAGGGGGGTCCAAAGGCATGCAGAGGGAACAAGGGAATGAATGAGGGCCATTGATAAAGGAAGAGAGAGAGGGGGGGGCAAGAAGTGAGAGAAGGAAGAGAGAGGGAGGGATCAAACATTTACACTGGGAGATTCCAGAGGAAAAAATAGAGGCTGGGTAGGGAGGGAGGGATGCAGAGGAGGAGAAGAGGAGAGGGAGCGCGGGAGAGAGGGAGGAGTAGGCAGGCAATCCCAGGTCTGACCTACTGACTTAGGAATGGCTGGAACTATGGGGCCTGTGACCCCACTGGTGGAGAGAAAGGGGGGGGGGGAGAAAGTGGGGGGGGGAGAGAAAGAGGCGGAGAGGAGAGGGTGAGGTAGAAATAGAGAGGGGAGCGAAGCAGGGATGAGCCAGAGAGAGAGAGAGAGATGACGAGGGGAGGAGGAGGAGGAGAGGGAGAAATAGAAGAGAGAAAGAGGATAGGGGAGGGATGTTAGGCAGAAAGAGAGAGGGAGGAAGGAAAATGTTGGGGTGGAAAGAAAGAAGTCAGGAAAGACAGGAGAGGGGTGTGGTAGAGAACGAATGCGAGCAGGAAAGGGAAATTGATAAATCACCGAAATTATAGGGGTATTTATCCAAATCCTCAAACAAGTAATTGATTTGGCCCCTTTCAGAATCCTACGCAAATTACCCTACTGGTGAGTTCTTGCTGGCAAGCAATCGAACCATAAAAAACTCCTTATGAAACCAAATGGGTACAGGAACAACCAGGCTAGTGATGTTTCAGGTCCCAGGTGAGGTGGAGCTCTGGAGTTTTGGATCCCAGGTAGATGGCCTGACCTGAACAACATTCCTTTTCCCTCTGATCCTCAAAAAACAACTTCTGACTCGCTCAGTATTTCTTGTCTTAGTGCTGATCTATGGGCTTCTGTGAAAACCTTTTGTGACATTGCATTGTAAAAAGTGCTGTACTTTTGATTGATTAGTTCGATAACCATTTTTGACAGCAGTGCGATCAGGGGCGGACAGTAGGAATATGTCCTTACCAATGTGAGATTATTGAAACATCACTTCCAATCGTGGCAGAGCAGGGTAGTTGGGGTGATCAAAAAAATCTTTGTAACCACCAATTTTCAAATAAACCCTAGGCCCTTGACCAATGCAGAGATACACAATCCATTCCAAGCTACCCCAGAGATGACCTCGGGGAGGGGAGAGGAAGGAACACCAGTGAGCTCCTGTTCTTGAGGCTAGAGTCCTTTCTTCCGTTCGCTAGGGCCAGGTGGAGGTTGGCGTCGTGGAAACGTCAAAATGACCCACCTGACCTTGTGTCCCGTCCCCAGAGAGCCAGCTGACTGTCATGTCGCCGTAGCAACGGCGGCCCGAGGGCTCCACCTGAAGCATGCTTCTAATAGCTCACATTCCTGCTGTTACCTCTCCTTCATCTCCCACACAATGACACACACACACACGTACCCACACACGCACACAAATCCACATACACACACACGCATGCACACACTAACCTGTTTGCTCCCTGCGGAGGACAAGGCTGCCTGTGTGCCATCGTGACCCAGAGACCACAGCCATAGTTGCGCTGCAGAGGGAGTTGTTTCCAGGTGACTTCATGGTCCAGCGTTGGTGGAGTTGCTCTGTAATGCTGTCGGTGTCCTCGTTTGAGAACTACTTTCATCACCAGACAAAGGTTCCATTCAGACCTGGCCTTCACGTGTCCTGGTCCACATTCCATGTTCACATGGTTCCATGTCTGCAAGGTACTATGTGTACAAGGTTCCACATTCATTAGGTTCCATGTCTACAATGTTCCACGTCTACAAGGTTCCACATCCACTAGGTTCCATATCTCCAAGGTTCCACATCTTCAAGGTTCCACGTCTACAAGGTTCCACATCCACTAGGTTCAATATCTACAAGGTTCCACATCTCCAAGGTTCCACATCTCCAAGGTTCCACGTCTACAAGGTTCCATATCTACATGGTGCCACATCCACTAGGTTCCATGTCTACAAGTAACTCATAACGTTGGATTTAGATTAAGTAAAACATTTTCTTGGATTCAGGGGAGGACCAGAATAAACCTGTTAAGTTCATATCCCACTAAAATATGCAGGTGTGCTTACATCTTTCAATTACAGCTTGCAAAAATGTAAAGATTTTACACAGGGTGTGCTTGACTTGGGGTGTTTTTGAAGTACATACTTATGGTGTGCTTGATTTCATCCACAGTTTTTAGTGAAGCTAATGGTCAAATACAACAGCTGCCAGAATATATGAACTGTGAAGCGAATCAAAGACAGCTAAACACCTTCCCATGTATCTGATCTGTGTATCTGAGCAGGGCCTGCCAGAAGGTCAGCCTGGCCGGGTGGACACAGGGACGAGGTCAACGTGGAATTCAGCGAGGGAGCCGAGGGAATGTACCACTGGGGTGTTGAGGAAGGGGGTGGGGGGGGCTGCAGGGGAAACGGGGTGGGGCGGAGGGGAAACAGAAGGGCCTTTTGTGGAGCAGGAAATGGCAGACTGGACCCTGGGCTACAGTAGAGGCTTGGAGGTGAGGGGAGAGAGAGAACGAGAACTGGAAGATAAGAGAAGAGAAGTCAAATGTTTATATGTATACATAGAAATGTGTGTATGTACATACAGTATGTACTGTATATAGACCGAGAGATAGAAACAAGAAGAAGGGATAGCTGTAGAGGATAGAAAGGCCGGATGGTGAGAAAGGAGGAGAGCGAGAGGAGGATCGAAGCCTGGAGAAGGAAACGGAGAGAGAAAGAGAACATCTCTGGAACGAGTAGGACCAGACTGCACGGGGTTGATCACGTGACTTGTGTGAGAACTACGAGGTGACCACTAAGCCTCCGCTCTCAACCATCCCAAAAAGGCCAGTCACAGACCCATCGTTAATCAGGCCAGGAAAAAGACTCAATAAAAACAATCCCAGAAATCACAGGCATGTTTGAGCTCAATCGGAGTCCTTGGAAACCCATCAAAGCCGCCCCGGGTTCAAGTCGATGTTTGATTTCTGTTGGTTCCCATCCGGCCTAGACAACACACACACATCCAGAGTTTAGTTCCGTCAAGGATAAACAACTGTGCTGATGATGACACAGAAAAATAAGAATCCCTCCCTTCCTGTCTCTGCTCTTCCCTTCCTTCATCCATTTCCCCTCGCTGACACACACACGCACACACTCTCACTTTCTCTCATGCCACAACAGAGCACTTGACCTCATTCATCGTTCTAACAGAGCAGGGGTCTATGTGGTGGGTCCTGGAGCTAGATGACTGGATGAGGGGATGACTGGATGAGAGGATGATTGGATGAGAGGATGACTGGTGAGGGGATGACTGGATGAGAGGATGACTGGATGAGAGGATGACTGGATGAGAGGATGAGGGTATGACTGGGTGGAAGCTAAGAGCTCGCCCTCTTTAGTAATTAGGTTGCTACTTTCACAGCCTCCTTGCAGACATCTTAACATCATTGTTCAACGCGTACACAAGACACATTTTGAATGAAAAAGTTCACATTACAAACTGTGGTCTCTATCCAACTAAGGTAACTAAGATTAATATCCTCTAGATCCCTAATCTAGACTTTAACCTTTAATATAGGGTACCTAAAGCAGGTATAAACCAGGTTTAAACCAGGTAGGGTCTTTAACGAATGCATACTCCCTCATCATCACATTGTGGGGTTATCTTGCATCTCAGACTGGGTCACCAAACTACAGAGGTCAGCTCTGCTCAGAATCTGGACCAAAACAGCTTGTTCAGTCAGAACTAGAATTACACACTGCATGTTCCATGTTCAACTCTCATTCCACTGTACTTAGAGACTGTCTGTGTGCCTTAAATGTAAGGGTAGATGGAGCACGGTCCTATATGCAACACTATGATTCCACAGCAGCATGTCATTAAAGCTGGGCTGGACCTGCAGGAGGCTGACCAGCTCTGGCAGCAGACGGTCCACACTCCTTCCAGGAAGCCAAGAACAGCCGCCCCATCTACCACTGGGAACCTTTGCCTATGGAAGTGAAAGGTCTGTGTGCCAGAGAAATGACATTTTAGTCTGGCAGTAATCTCATAGTAGGTTAAGGTTTGTCAAAAACGCACAAGGTGTCCCACGCATGGCTTGTCATTCTTGAAATCCTGTCAGGTTAATAATGTGTCTGCCGTGGTTGTTCAGGTGCATCCATTCCACAATCTCATAGAAACTCACACCAAATCCTGCTGACTCTGCAGTTAGCACACATGGTCAATATAGCTCTTTTCTGCCAGCGTGCTGTACCTGTGTGTGTGTGTGTGTGTGTGTGTGTGTGTGTGTGTGTGTGTGTGTTTGTGCTCTGTTACTGTACAGGGCCCACCAGTATGTTGGCAGACACCTTCAAACATTTCTTTTTCAATGCTCAGAGCAATAATATTAATTTAAAAGAAATCCCACATTTTTGAGGGCAAAGTTTAAAATAGAGGAATTTCACTCATAGCATAAAGACCCCTTCATGGCATCTCACACGAGGGGCACGGCTGAGGAGAGAGAGAGGGAGGGAGGAGAAGGAGAGAGTGAGAAGGGAAGAGGGGCAGAGAAGGGGAGACCAGAGGAGACAGAGGGAGACTGGGTCTGGGGATGGATGGGTCAGTAGGGAGAAAGATGAGAAAAGGGAGATGAGAGAGAAAGAGCACAGGAGAGAGTGGGAGTTAGAAAGGTGTTAAAAAAACAAAGAGGGGTGAAGTTATATGCCACCACAAGCATCTTAATAAAGAGTGTGAGAGAAAGTGAGAAAGGCAGACGTAAAACCAAGAGATATGTTTTCCTAAACACACAGACACGGTATCAGCTGAACCAGCTAATTACAGTTCTGTTTGAGACAACTTTGTTCGTCATGTCTGATAACAGAGGGGGCTTTGTATGTGCGCCCTCTACTGGACAGAATGGAAACTGCACACGCGCCCCCAGAATGAGAACGAACGTCTGGGTTGGCGAGGCTGTGAGAAAGGAAATACCAGCAGAACTTACTTAAGGTAAACAGTCCTGAGTGGGATCACAAGGGTGACAGTGTATTCCGCACACCTGGTTATTTATTTTTATTTTTTTACAGCGCATTTCTAAAGTGGCAGTCCTAATGACAATGAGAACGCAAATGGTAAAACATTTCTTAAATATTTTCCATAAGGTGCATTGTACATCGTCTGGTGTTAAAGAAAATGTGCGCTAAATCAATTTTTCCGAGAGAAAAACGAACGAAATGTCGGGGATTTACAGTAGGCCTATTCTTAGGAGAATGGTAGTTTGAGACCATAATTTGTCATGAACTACTTTGGTCTACATTGAACAAACTTCTCTCTGTGATTGTACTCAAGAACGATAATTTTGGGCTCTGAAGTTATGCATATCCTTCAAAAAAGTTTTTATAATGTTGAAGAAACATGGAAGGCAATACCGACAGTTTCCCGACAGTTTAGGAATTTGAAACCAACGGCCAGTCAAAAACGGAGGGAGGAGACAGGGGCGGGGGGGAGAGGAGAAAAATAGACTTGTACTGAAAAGTGGCCATTACCGAACTGAAGCAAGGGACGCATGGACACTGACACGCGCACTTGGTCCTGCCTGGGTTGGCTCTGAGCGACAGAGGTAGCACTTGGTAGGATAGAGGTCTGCCCGTCCTCTGGTGGTGAAGGGCGGAACTACAACGCCACTGGTCACTCGGGGCCCGGGGATCCTGCTGGACTGAAGACCGTGCCATCCCAAGGGGGCGGGGGGCGTTCACGACATTTTAAGTTACAAATATATCTACTCAGTGGTGCTGACTTGTAACTGTTATGAACATGTCGCACAATAATGTATTTAGCAGACGCCTTTATTTAAAGGACAGAGGGCATTTAAACCTGCGACCTCTTAATCTGCAGTCAAAGACAACTAACCTATCCAACCCCTATACCAAAATGTACCCATACTCTAGGAAGTAGGATGTATGCAGTATCACTCACATGACTTCATAGGAGTCTAAAGCACATTGTGTGTAAAGGATTTGCTAATGCCATGTAAACACACAGAAAACAAGGTCATGGTACAGTATTAAAACCTTTACTCAGACATCATACAACAAACAGAAAAACAGATTCAGAATTAATGACTTGAGAAAAATCATTATATTTTTCTTTCCTTCTCCACCAAAGCACACAAAATAGTCCATCGCTTCCACATGTATGGTGGAGTCAGAAATACAAACCTGACGAGGAATAAAACCGTAGAGAAGAAAAATAGAAAAGGACAAGGAAAACTGAAGAGCCCACATGATATAACAGTTCTTGCATTTGTTTAATACTCCTGAATACACAGAGATTTGAAGCAGAGCACATGAGTAAGAGGTGTAAAAGACTGGGTATGACATGAGAGGCCTGCAGATTTTTTTTTATCAACATCTGATCAATCCTGAAGTCTTCCACTCTATATAACATCAACCATTGGCAAATTTCCCAGAAACTTGAAAAGCGTTCAGCTTGTATTCCTTTAACTGTTATTCAGTTAACGCCACAAACCCGTCCCACCCCATGAAAGTGGTGTCTTCCAATTTAGCTCCTCCCCTCAGTTCATTCCATGTGATGAGGGCGTGGCTTCAGGCCTGGCTGCTCTGTGGGGGATCTGTGTCCGGCTGTGGGTGTGGACTCCTCAAAACAGAACCTTCAAGCTGAAGGAAAGGTTCCCTGGCAATACCCAACAATAAGGTAAACACATTCCTGGTCCTTTGGCGCTGCACTGAACACAGGGTCATAGGTCATGAGACAGAACTGCCATCCAGACGGCGAAGACATGTTCCTAGCATGTAACTGGTCTGTGAAAACCCTTTGAATAGCACCGACACACAGCAAAAGCACCTGAGGGGGGCGCTGGCTCCCTGACAGAACAAGGCCAATTACACAGACTAACCACTTGAAAGTAGTTAAGGTGTATTTGATTTGAACTCCAGGTTGGCACTTGTTGGACTGATCCATTGTTACCATTGCGCAGTGTAGCCAAACATGAAAATCAAACTCACCCCAAGTATTTCACAGTATATTTACTGCACATTAACAGTAACTAACCCAGGACCGGGCTGCTCTAACTAGCCGCCACGCCCCACCCCCACCGTTTCGGGGCCCACTCAAGCGCAAGCAATTTCAAGGGGCCGTTAAAAACAAAACAAAAGCATGCCAATACTAAGTATGCACACTACTCCAGTCAGTACACTCTAAAACCACTCTGGAGCCTCTTCAAGAGCAGCCGCAGGGACTGGGAGCTGTGGAGGACCTGGGCTGACGTCCATACTGGTCTGGCGGTGTGGCAACACACCAGAGCAGGCCTGCCCAGTGCTCTGTACGCACGCCTCCAGCAGGCCCCCGGACAAGTACACAGGAAGAGCCCGGCACACTGGGGACAGGGCACTTCCTGGTTCGCCGTCGCCATGGCTAAGGCTGCAGTAGCCTCGGTAACTCTAACTCGGTAACACAAGACTTCAGTCAATCCATCAATCAACGGTTTCAAGAGCATTTGTTTTTGTTTTTTTCTTCCTTTAAAAACTAAAAAGGGACTTTTAGAATGAGGCAGATACACTGTACACAACATAAACAAACGTTCAAACACGGGGGGGGGATCTGCCTTAAGTGCATGATGCAGTCCCATGGACGTGCTTCTTTGGGCCGAACGCCGGGCAAAAGACAACCTGCCGCCTCCCGGCCGACACGGCCAGCGACTAATACTGCAGTAGTGCTGTGTTCCCATGGGGTCACCATGAAAGCACCGGGCTGCAGAAGTACTATACTTTTGAAGTAGTACTGTAACATGTGCTACCAATGCACTGGACTTACAGTCCATAGTACTGCAAAGTACTGGTGAAAGTACTAGGTTTTTGCGCAGGACTGAAACGGCTACTGTAACATCATCATGCTAGGTTCTCTCTCTCTCTACCTCTCTCTCTCTACGTCTTTCTCTCTACACCCCCTCTCTTCCTCTTTCTCCCTCTCTCTCTCCAGCTTCTACTTTCTGCACACTCTCCTGTGCATTTTTTTCTCTCCTTTGTTACCAACATCTCTCTCTGGCAGCTACAGCATAGAGGCACATCTTCACCACTCCTCTGCTGAAGTCTAGCAAAAAAAAACAACCCCAAAAAACAGAGCCTGTTGAATATATACAGTAACCTGTAGCTTACTATACGATCTCTGCTCATTGTAAACAGAGTTAGGAATCAAACACAGAGTAGCAAAGAGAGACATGTTGATGAGCACCAGGTGAATGAAACAAGTTTGTATTCAACTAAGGAAGCTCTAAAGAAAGTTTAGGATCAACTTGACCACTCTACGACTGTGGAGATTTTTGATAAATCGTCCCCAATGACAAAACTGAGAGTCTGGGGCAGTTATGCTACTCTAGCCCAGGAGCTGGTCTGAACAGAGGAGGGAAGGGGCACCATCTGTCACACAGGACACACCCTCCTAGCCTTCCTCCTCCTCCTCCTCCTCCTCCTCCCAGGGCAGAACATGGAGGACTGTAACCACATCAAGTTGACAGGTACACAGGCAGGGGCTGAGTGGGTCAACTGTTTTTTCTTTCTTTTCTTTTTCAAGCAGACCTAAGGTTTTAAAGAGCGTGCGTCCCTGTGTTCTTGCATACTCCGTGAGCCTGTGTTGGTGTAAACATGAAACGGGTCAGACCACATCATTTAGCACCGGTAGAGCACATCAGCAGAAGGGCAAACACAAGCTAACGATGCAATCTGAGGAGACGCTATCCAACCACAATCCTACTGACACTCGCCTCAATTCGGATTGCCTATCAGGTCCAAGTTTGACAGGAAATACAAGCAGAGGGGGAGGTGCTTACCACCAGAACCCTTACAGGGCCAATGGTGCCACATCACAAGCCTTAACCAATCAGGTGAGCCTCTAATTGATGTGTTTGGTGGGCTGGTAGGAAACAGCTCCACAATACAATTATATATATATATAATATATATATATATATATAATATATATACACACACTTGTACTGTAGTTTATACACTTTGTATATTGTGGTTTCATATTGCATCTCACCTGATGTCTTTGCATACATTACAGTTTGTGTGTGAGAACGTACAGTCCCTACTGTGAATGCATAGTTGATGATTCGCCCCAGCGCCCTCATGTGAAGGAGAAAAGTATGTATTGAAAAAGAGAACTCCAGAAAGGTCAACATGTAACAAAGACAAAGAGGCTGTAAGCATTGGATCACACTACGAAATCTACAGGGTCTGGTTGACCAGTGTCAAAATACTGAGGGTCTAGCTGACCAATGACAGAATTCAGGGGGGGGGGGGGGGGGGTGTCCCTCAACAAATAGAAAGACAGGGTATGAAGACACCAGGAAGTGAGCTCATGGTATTTTCACAGAACTCTGCACAGCCCTGCCCACCATACCTGTACTAAACAGTATGATTGCTATGCTCTATAGAGAACACAGGGGGAAGGAGAGGTAGGTGGTCCTAGAGTTTGGGAGGCTGAGAGGAATATGGGGGGGGGGGGAGGGGGGCAACAATAGTTCACATACACAGTAACGTTCCCAAAGTGCAAAAATGAACATGAGCAAGGCGAGGGCGTCTCAAAAGGATCCAGACAGAGCTACTCTGTCCTGCACCAGTCGAAGCTCATATATCATGTTTTTATAGAAAAGCTCAGGTCTTTGCCGATTTGGACTCGACCAAAATGCCAAAATGGGAGGAAAGCGGAAAACAAAAAAAAGATTAATTGTTTCATTCAAGTCATTTTTTTCCTAAAAGCCTGATGTGTGCTTTAGGTAGGCCCAAACCTAGTTGGCCATCCCCTGGCCTTCAATGCTTCAAAAGGGCTCAATGGAAGAGTACAGTACTTGACTTCACGCTGCACTTTTTTGCAGCGAGGGTGAAAGCGCAATATTCAAATCATCTATTCTGATTGGGAAGGCTTGTCCACCTCTCTCGACCAATCACAAAGCTGGGCTGACCATATAACACATGGATCATTTGCATAACTGAAAGACAAAAAAACAACCCTTAATAGAGTACCAAAGTCCCGCCACTCCCCTCAAAGTTTTTAGGCCAGGAAGCCGCATTTAAGAACTACAATCATAGAGGCAATTTGACAGCTAGCCATCTGGGGTTTGTAGTTCAACTGTATGTATTGCTGACAGTTGAACTAAAATATTGTGCCACAATAGTAGCCTGGTTTCACCTTGAAGGTTTCTTGATTATAATATTAGTTTTTTTGGATAGTTTACTTGATGTTTTACAAAAAGTACCTCAAGTAAGAAGCTCAACGTAACGTGACTTTGGCACTCCATACTGTAGCTACAGTGGACTTTGTAGCTGATGAAAAAACTACAAATCCCACAAGTAAAAAGGGGATCTGTCGGTTTTTTAAAGAATGCGTTCTCCAGAGCTGTAGGATAACTGAGAATGAAGCTAAGCTTGTGATTAACTTGAAGACATGATTACGTTTAAAAAAGGGAGAAATGTATGCATCGCAACCCTTTATACAGGAGAAGTGTGTTAGAGTGTGTGTATTTCCAAGACAGCAAATGGTCATTTGAAGCTCAGTATGGTGTGTGTGTGTGCGCACACGCGTGTGTGTGTCCGTGTGTGTGAAGACAGAGGTTGCTTGGTGATACAGTTGTGTTTGAGCTGAATCTCCAGACCAGTTAGACAGGGCTTTTCCCCCAGAAGGAGCTGAGGCGTGGAGAGACCCAGGAGCGGGTCACATGACACTGCACCTCCAGTGCCACCGCCTCCCCCTAGGTCAGCTGGTGGGGAGCCTCCAGCATCTCCATCAGGAAGGTGTCGATGGGTGTGTCACCAATCAGCTTGAAGAAGAACAGGTGTTCCAGACACTTCAGACCAATGGAGCGCAGCGCTGGGAGTCGTAGGAGGAGCTTGGCAAACCTGGACAGACAGGGAGTTGGGGATGATGCCACGAGCAGCGTCTGGTTGTGTGTGTGAGCCTGCACGCCTGGTACTTGTGCACGTGTGTATTTCTGTGTGTGTGTGTGTGTGTGTGTACCTCTGTGTGCGGTCTCACCTGCCCTGCTGGTCGGGGTATCTCTGTTTGCAATAGGATTCCAGCGATGCGTACACCCTCTCCCTAAGGAGCTCCACCTCACTGGGGCTGGACAGGCCCTTGGCATCTGCCACACACACACACACACACACACACACACACACAATAGTGACCAGGGGCCCGTTCTTCGTACGTCGCTAACTCAGTTAGCTGGATTTGATTGTTGACGATTTGTCATTATCTTGGATTGTTCGGTTCTTCGAAGCTTATTCTGGACTTGCTGTCATAGCAACAAGTCCTTTAGCTTAAACCTGCTCGGGAGCAGGCTTATTTTATGTAAACAAGATTTGATTGAGGCTTTACAAGCAGAGGTGATACAGGAAGTCTGTCACAGCCATGTCTTGTCCGTTTTTACGACAACAACCTGTTGCAGAAGGTGCAAGAACAATTAGCAGAATTAAACCCAAATTAAATCGCGCATTGCGTGATAGACAGATCCTTTAGCACATCGAGATAGGCTACTATACTTTTTGAGAGATATCGGTTTTCTTGTGAGGGTGTCATTTACATCATTAATTCGTTGGAACCACATTAAATTCTATGACATTATAGATGATAAAAAAAGTAATTATGAAAAATCCAAAACAAATAGGCCTAGCCTACTGTAATAGGCGATAAAACATCTAACGTGGTCAATTCTATACATTTAATTTGTCTGCTACGTCTTGCCAGCCCTCTCCTGGATTTGGCAGACTTTGAGGTGTGTCGTTCTGATTAAATCTTCAAATTCGGAGTAACCTTCGAGCAAGCTCTTGCTCCGTTTGGCTCTGTTGCAGAGAAAAACGGGGCACTCGTTTTGGCTATGGTGAGCAGCCAATAGCAGCGTTGCTGATCAAGGTTTCTACTATCGATACATATTCCCTTTTAGACCAACGCATGAACGTGCAATTATCCCAGACAACTCAATCCAGCTATCCTAAACAACAAGGGTGTTTCGAAGAACCTAATTAGCCAGATGTGTCATTTGATCTTGGATGTAATAAGCGACGTACGAACAACGGACCCCAGGTTGGGACGGTGGGTGAGAATAAACAGCTGTAGGGAGTGTGTGTGTGTATGGTACCTGGGTTGAAGAGGATGATGGCCCGGAGACAGCCCAGCTCGGTCTTGTCCATCTGCATGTCTCTCATCTTACTGACCAGCTCTGTCAGAACTCTGCACAGGGGGGAAGGGGGGGGGGGCAGGCCAAAGGACGAGGTGGGGGAGGGGGGGGGGGATGGTAGGGGACGAAACAGGAGCGAAGTGATCAGAGGAAGGTATGGACAAAAAGGCAGGGAGGACAGGGAAAAGGAGGGGTGAAAGGAGAAGAGGAGGTTAGGAGGAAGCCAGGCAGACACCCACGGGGGGGGGGGGGGGGGGGGGGGGGGGGGGGAGGGAGGGACAAAGGAGGAGACGGGGTTAGAGTCATCGGTACCTCTCATCGCCCACCCACCCTCACAGCAGACACACAGATAGCTGTGCCTGGAAAACACACGGCCGGACGGACGGACAGAGACAGAGAGAGACAGAGAGAGACAGAGAGAGACGAGAGAGAGAGAGAGAGAGAGAGAGAGAGAGAGAGAGAGAGAGAGAGAGAGAGAGAGAGAGAGAGAGAGAGAGAGAGAGAGAGAGAGAGAGAGAGAGAGAGAGAGAGAGAGAGAGAGAGAGAGAGAGAGAGAGAGAGAGAGAGAGAGAGAGAGAGAGAGAGAGAGAGAGAGAGTGACGACAGCGCTGAGATGTGACACACACAAACACACGACTTGTTACCCGGGGAAATCCAAACCGCTTTCACCTACCCCCCCTCCCCCCTCCCCTCCCACCCCCCCACCCCCGAGTCTCTCAACGAGTGTCTTTTGTTTGTCTGTTTTGTTTGTTATAGTTGTTGGGGGTGTCATGTGGTGGCGTCATTACCTGTCGAATATGGCCCCAACCTCAGCACTGTGAGCACTCTCCCTGTGTGTTCAATCACAACGTATTATTACACCGTCATCACAGTTACACTAATGTCACAGCTGCTGTTATGCTAGTAGGCCAGGGCCCAGAAGAACAGGGGGGGGGGGACCCCAAGCCAAGTTTAGGGGTCAAGGGGGTGCGGGGTGAAAGGTCAGAGGACAGAGTTACAGAGGCACAGACTGTTGCTGGTGTAATGTAGTGGTGCTGGAGCTAAAATCTCTGTCTGGCTCGTGCAGCATTATTCTATACCTCGGGTACATACTGTTGAGCCACATGGGGCTCATTTGCTTACTTATACACTTACATACTTGTGAATATATACTTATAAACCTTTGGTATTTTAAACCTAAAAGTCCATGCTGGTACCTACGGTGCATATACTGTATGCAGTGGATAAGGTGGTTGAGATTTCATAGAAAAAAGACAGTCTGCATCGATAGACAATTACTAGGCATCTCAGTGGATGACTGCATGGCACGTGACCAAAGATTTCATTTCATTCTGATTGGTAGGGCGTTATTAACCATTTGGATTCGAGGTGATTGATGGTGTTTGCTCCTCTTTGGAGATATTGGAACGCTGACTGCTGTATGGGAGTATGTGCGAGTCCCTGTGAGGTTCCTGGTGACGGTATGGATGAACATTAGTCGGTTTGGCTTGAACCAATCCAAATCAGCACGAGGGATTCTACGTAGTGACAGAGTCAGACAACGACAGTGAAGCAGGAAGAAGAAGCGCTTAAGATGATAAATAGAATAACAATGAAGAAAGCAGATCAATCAATCAGTTTAGATGTGAATGATTACCAGCAAATGTTACATGGAAAATAGTATGGCACTTTTTGTTTTTTTTTAAGGAAAAAGCAGCAAGCTACCAACATAATTTTGTTTGAGGATTGACAGTGAGTGGGTCTGATTTGGGGATATAAGGAGTTTGTTTTGCCAGTTCTGACAGGTAAGTATAATCAATGATGAATTCAAAACCCGTAGAAAAGACCCGCGCAGGCCCTAGAGGGTGTGTGTGGTTGTGAGTAGTGTGAGTGTTACAGTAAGTGTGAGTATGATCCTAAGTGGCGTGTGTGATGGTGAGTGGTGTGTGTGTGAGTGTGGTTGCAAGTACAAGTGTGTGTATGGTTGTAAGTCGGTGTGGGTGCACGTCAGTGTAAGTGTGTGTGTGTGTGTGTGTTGATGTTCTGTCGAAACCATCAGTGGCATCTACAGATAGCGTTAGTACCCAGCCGTGTGGCATGCATGATTCTACCGAGACCAGAAACAGCACTCATCCACTCCACACACACACACACCCCTTCCCATACACCAACAGCTACCCGGAGATACACACACACACCCCACATCTATCCCCCCCCCCCACACACACACACCCCTACCTATTCACCAACAGCTACCCGGAGATACACACACACCCACATCTATCACCCCCCCCCCCCCACACACACACACACACACACACACACCCCCTACCCATACACCAACCGCTACCCGGAGATACACACACACACCCACATCTATCCCCCCCCCCACACACACACACCCCTACCTATTCACCAACAGCTACCCGGAGATACACACACACCCACATCTATCCCCCCCCACCCCCCCCCCCCCACACACACACACACACACACACACACACACACACACACACACCCCTACCCAGGCACACAAACTCACACGCTAGCTTACACAGCCCACAGTACAGAGAGATCCCGTCCTCCCTCTGGTCTGCACAGCAGGTTACCACAGGCAGCGTCGGGGAACACGGACGCACGCGCGTCATATTGTACACCAGGTGACACGATCTTCCACTGTGGAAAACACAATGTTGTGTGTCTGTGTCTCGGTGGGTGCGGGACTCGGTGTGTGTTTGTGTGTGCGCGCGCGCGCGTGTCCGTGCGCGCGTGCCTCTAAGTGTGCGTTTGGATGGATCTTCATGTTCGTGTGTCTCGCCGTGTGCACGTGTGGCTCTGTGAGCGTGTGTTTGGATGCGTCTCCGCACATACTGCGTGCGTGCGCCCTTAAACGTGTGTTTTCATATCTCTGTGTGTGTGCGCGTGTCTGTCTCCGCGAGCGTGTTACCTGTCGAAGATGGCCCCCACCCCTGCGCTGTGGGCACTGTTCCTGTGGACGTGCAGGCCGGTGGCCAGCAGGATGCCGTCCTTCACGGAGATGGAGCGGTGGGAGAAGGAGGCGATCAGCAGCTCGTTCCAGCCTAGTCCACCGACATGTGGGGCGAGAGGGACGCGCTCGTCAGCCAATCGCTAGCCATGTAGGGCTCAGGGTGGGGGTGTGTGTGTCTCACAGAGTGTGGGGGTGCGTGCTGGTGTGTTTTAGAGTGTGCGTGTGGGTGTGTGTACCTGCTCTGAGCAGGATGACCTGGTCGTCCAGGGCCAGCTCTGAGAAGTGAGGGATCCTCTTGGCCCACTCCACCAGGGTGAACAGCTGCTTGTCTGCCGCCTGGCAGATGTTGGTCACCGGGTCGTTGGGCTGCCAGACGGGACAGAGAAACATACAGGACACTGACTACCATTGTCTCAAACACACACACACACACACACAGACAAGCAAACCCACCCACCCAGCCACAAACAAACACACACACCCTGGGACACACACACACCCTGGGACACGCAAACCCACCCAGCCACACACACAATTACACACACCCAGCCACACACAGACACTGGGATATACCCACCCACCCACCCACACACACCCACACACTTACAGAGCTTCCCCCAGAGCTCCCGTCAGAGTGCAGCTCGGTCTTCTGCTCCACGGCCATCTCCGCCTCCAGGATCTTCTCCACGGGCATCTCCTCGTTCACGGCGCTGGTGGACTCCACCTCCCCGTCACGCTCCTTGTTCCTCTGGCGCTCCTCCTGGACAGCTGGGGGGGGAGAGGGAGGGAGGGAGGCGAAGGACAAAAGAGGGAGGCAAGAGAGGGGGGAATGGCAGGGGAAATGTTCGACCGAGAGAGACGGAGCGACAGAGTTGAAAAAGTCAAGAGAAGAGACAAGAGCACAGAAGAACGAGACAGACGAGAGAGAGAGAGAGAGCAACAGAGAGAGAGAAAAAAAGAGATTCACGGATATGCACGTTTTCGCCGTGACGTCTCAACAACTGTCACCCCCACTCGCTGCCTTTCACGCCACAAACACAAACGGACCACTTCAAAACAACACGGGCAGCCTGTTGTTTTAGACACCTCCCCACAGCCTATGGGACTCAACATCTCATCGTCCCATGGGCCCTAGACATGGCATGTTACCCCAGGAGACAATACTTTCTACTGCAACCCCCCCCCCCCACCCCCCCAATCCTCTTGATACCATAGCATTCTCTCCTACAGGACACAGTCTCTCATACACAGCCATACAGACACCCCTCCATCCCTTTTCCTTACATCGCTGCCGTTCATCTTGGACCACTACAGGGGGAGGGAGAGGGGGAGAGAGAGAACGAGAGGAACAAAAGAGGGAGAGAGGGGGACAGGTGTTAGTGTTTTACAAGGCTCACCCTCCCCGCTCTCCGTCTTTTTTTCTCGGTCTGTCCATCCCCTATGAGCACTGTCAAAACTCTCCCTTAAAGAGTAACATTGACATTTGCAAGAATTCGACTGAGTGGATACATACAGAAATCGTTGGTTGGATGATGTTGCTGTGCCGTGTGTGTGTGTGTTTAAAGTGTAAAGAACCAAGCCAATCTCTCTTAGATCCCGGGAGATAACAGGGTCCTGATTTACTTTACTGAACTGGCCTTCATTTTGTGCTCAATAACAAGAGTAGATTACAGTTGCATAAGAGGTTAGGAAGAAAATTGCAAAGTAGAATATACTGAGTCAAAAACATCTGAATTATTGAGTAGAGTAGGGTAGAGTTTAGTAGAGCAAAGTTTAGTACAGTCGGGTAGCATAGTTTAATAGAGTAGAGTTTCGTAGAGTTTAGCAGAGTAGCCTACAGTCGAGATTAGTAGTTTAGTAGAGTACAATAGAGTAGTTTAGTAGAGTGTAGTAGAGTAGCATAGATTAGAGTTTAGTAGAGTGTAGTAGAGTAGAGTAGCATAGAGTAGAGTTTAGTAGAGTGTAGTAGAGAAGCATAGAGTAGAGTAGAGTTTAGTAGAGTGTAGTAGAGACGCATAGAGTAGAGTACAGTTTAGCAGAGTGTAGTAGAGTAGCACAGAGTAGAGTAGAGTTTAGTAGAGTGTAGTAGAGTACAGGTGTGGCTCCCTCCTCACCTTCCCTCTTCATGCCCATGGCCAGGCACTTCTGGTAGCGGCAGTACTGGCAGCGGTTCCTCTGCCGCTTGTCCACCAGACAGTCCTTGTTGTCCCTGCAGGTGTAGCTCAGATCCTTACGCACTGTCCGCTTGAAGAAGCCCTTGCAGCCCTCACAGCTGTACACGCCATAGTGCTTACCTGGGGGGGGGGAGAGGGAGGGAGGGTCGTGCAGCATAAAGGAAAAAGCAGGTGTAGGATGACAGAAAGGAGACAGAGGAGAGACCGTGGAGAAATGGAAAGGGAGAGATAAATAGGGAAGTTGTGACAAAGGTATTCATTTTTACCACTACAAATTGACAGTGATAAATGGACCGGTACTGGATCTCTGTTGGTGACTGTAACAGAAGCTGACCTCAGAAAAAGCCAATGATGGGGCTCAGAGTTCACCACACAACAAACTGGTGCTTTCGATTCGACTGGATAAGTTCCGAGCTGCCTAACACTGCTCCTTAATGCCCTGCGCCTGATACGTTGACCTCGACTGAGTCACTGAATTGGGTTGGTTACAACTGGGGAGGGATGGGGAAAACCACTGTGAAGAACTCTTCTCGGTTTTCAGAGAGTCTCACCGGAGGAGCGGTCTCCACAGATGGAGCACATGCGCTTCTGGGACATCATGGGTCCTCCGGGGCTGTGGGCGGACAGCTGCTTCAGCCCGAACGGCGGCTTGACGTCGTCAGAGCTGCTGACGGCGTGGAGACCGGACATGGACACGGTGGAGTTGATCTGTGGGGGGCGGGGGATGAGAATGGGAATGAGAGGAGGGGGGGTGTAACAGTGAGAGAAAGACAAAGAGTGAGAGAGAGAAGCAAGTGAATGTCTCTTTGTTGTCAAAGGCTTTAGATAAGATTCTCTTTATTGTCTTTCAGGATATTTGTTGCTACAGTCATTGGCGCTTCACATTCACTGAGACACAATATACACCAACATAGCTATGTGGCACATCCTTATACGCATATCATATGTCCATCTGATAGTCAGTGGGGTGTTTTGTTTCATGAATGAATGAACCAAAACTCCTACCACAGTGTGCCCATTTCCATGTTTGGCAACAACATGTTGCCTAGTTAGCTACCTCTACGGGTTAATGCAATTTTTGTGAAAAGCAGTCTCAAGTTCTACCTCTTAGCTCGTTCCCCCTCTATCTTTCAGCAAGCTAGCTTTTGGAGCTCACCTGAGGGCTACTGATGGGGCCGTAGCCCACCGACGGTGTCCCTGGCAAGCAGGGGGAGCCCAGGGAGGAGCTGATGACAGAGAACGGAGAGCCCATGCTGCTGATGGGGCTGTTGACAGCTGAGGTGATGGGGGGCAGGGAGGTCATGGTCACAGGGGGCACCAGGGGAGACGAGGAGCGATGGCCTGAGGGGGGAGATGACACAGACGAGCTATCCGGACTCCGGGAATCTGGGAGGGAGGGGGGGGGGGGGGGGCAAAAGTCAACTGTAGTTAGGGCTACTGTGACATGATTTGGAAGTATTGAGTACATTTTAGGTTTAATAATTAATTCATGATGATTTAAATAATAATCCTCTAGGCATATGCTAGATGGGACACAATATGGTTACAATTATATAATAATAATCAATACCATTCATTACTGTGTAATAGGTCGACATGCAAATACAATGTTACAGTTAATTTACTTAAATAATAGGGATACATGCAAGTTCATCGCAACGCGTATGGTTGATAAAATAAATATGATGTTTAAGGACATAGCCTGTCCTTAAACATCTTTAAGGACTAGCCTGTCATTAACTGAATCAACAACAAATGCAAAAACATTTTCTACTGTACCTCTGCTGTCGCCCATTTCGGCCTCAGAAGTGCAGGATACGTGGTGAGACTCTCAACAGGCGTGCACAGTCCCACCCAGCCTGCCCTCCAGCCGGCTATCAACTAAACCCGAGACCGCGGACTAAGGCCCGGGCCAGAGTGTTAAGGGTGACCAAAAATGGGGCTGAAATTCCAACACAAGATAAAGATAGCCAACTACGCATAAAAAAAATAACATCGATAAAAAATACTGCATATGACACACATACCTAATCTATAGCACAACATTTGTTAGTGATATAATGTGAATATTGATTTATACCAATTTGTCAATTTTTTCACGATTTAAAGACTGGATGTCTCAAGCATGCTGATAGCTTGAGCTAACTAGCTACAGCAGCTAACCAACTTAGAGACTTCAGTAGCAATCTTAGCTTAGCCATCGTTGCCAGCAACAGCCAAGTCCGTCTGCAAAGCAAGACTGTCTCTTAACTAGCTAAAGCTAGACTAGAAGCCTAGCTATCAGCAACTAATGCTGTAACATTTTAACATTACCCAGGGTGTTTATCCCGTTCAGTAATGCATTACAAATTGCATATAACAACGACATGACTTAAAAGATAATGTGCTAACGCGAAAAAGCCTGCAGGATCACTCATACCCTGAGAGTGTAGCATGTCTAGTTGATTATGTTAGCAAGCTAGCTAGCTAAACTTGTTCACCAGTTGAAAAACAGTCAACTCGTCATCAAATTAACCAACACTACTGCATAACTTTGCAGACATGGTGTTAGTTGTAGGAATGATAAAATGTACTAACGCTTTTTGACGTTGCCGTTTTTCCGCATGAAAAGATGTGGTCAGGCCCAGTGCTCTTCCTCTGTCTGCCCCCACTTTGCCTCGTCGCCAACCCTCCCCCTGCCCGAAAATGATGAGGGTAAAGCAATAGAGATGGACAATATACTACATTTATCATTTTCTAGAGCATATATCAGCTTAGTTTATGGCCAGTTCAGCTACACTTTTAACACCTGTTCATCATCTACAAAGAGAAGCTTAGACTATGTTGTTTGGGAAAGGTCAAGTGTGGTGACCCCTCTGCTAAGTAGTAGGCCTGCACTGAACCAGTGGTTATCCCAGAAGTCATTCTCACAGTAGATGGAGTGGTAGATGGTAGTCTGGATATCTCTACACTTTATTGATTGCTGATGCATGTAGAAGGAAAGCACACCAAACAGTGGACAAAGAAACGCATACAAACCCAAGAATAGCCTATACTGGTCTGGCTGTTCTAAAAAAAAAAAAATGGAACCTAGAAAGGAGCAGACCTGAGTGAATTACTTTTTTTCAAATCATTATTCAATATGTAAGGAGAACCCAATGCAAATAAACCAAAGAATCAGTCATTAAACACATTGAAATGAAATGAATGTCTAGCATGAAGGTGTCTGCAATGGAATGAAATACAATGAAATATGCCACTATGTTGTAGCTCTTATGGCTACATATGACAATAAGTCTAGCTTTTATTATGTTTACTGGGAATATCAGTGTACTTTATGGGCATATGGAAATGCAGTGTGATTATCATTAAGAATGACTATTATATATACTTATTGTCACTATCCCTAATCAAAAACACAGTTATTTCTAATAAGAGGGCCAGAGATCTGTGAAACAAGACAAGATAGGGTATTTTGAAACATACAATTTATTGAATGCCCCCAAAGTTTAAAGTGCAGAATAAATAAGTTATTAATAATTGTATTCTCAGTGAAATATATACTTATATAAATACTTATGGATGAAATCCGATTGAACACTTGAAAGATAAAATGTATCCTTTACAAACATACAGTGTAGGAGTAATACCTCAGTTGGAGGACTTAACACACAATAAAACAACACAACTACTACATCTTTGTCTTAAATTGACTTGGCTTCAAAGGCTTGGCCATAGTAGCAGTAGATTGTTCACATGCAGACACCCATCCCTCAGCAGAAACAGCCCATCTTTAAATGTCACTACTAATACTTTGGTTTAAAAAATACTGTTTGTATTTATATTTCAAAACCAAAATCTTTTTCCTAGATTTACCCTGGCTTTTAGTTGACCAAGCAACCTTGATAGTTTGGACTACCATATTTAATGTTATGCTTAAAGTAATGTTCATCAACTAACTAAACTAAATCAAAAAGCTATAAAGTCCCAGACGGTGCCTCACACCATGGTCCCTGCAGTAGAATACCGTCGATACATCTCCACCTCAGTGCTCTCCAAGTTGTTCTTCTCTTTCTCCCCAAGCTGTAGGACGTCAAGGCTCTGCAAGGAAGTTAAAATAATATAATTACGAGATAATGTAGTATTAATGAACATACAATGTTCTCAAATGATCTGAGAGGACAAAACCAACAGCACAACTACCACTTACACTACCAATCACTCCAATCTGTGTCAATCAAACATTTCAAATGGGCTTCTCAGACATTTGAATCTCACTTAAATAGACCAATGGTTAAATAACCAACAATGTTTGCTTTTAATTTGTTTATTTATGTCTTTTTTTACTGAATTCTAAATCAGTAAGTCAAGTTCAGTTTATGTACCTGTGCTATGTCCTCTGGTCTCCTTGGTGATTTGTATGTGGATGAAATTTTCTCACTCTGGGATTCTGTGTCTACAAACGCCACAAAGTGGATCATGGTGTAAATCCTAAAACAACAAAGAAAAACATCTCAATTAATCACAAACAAAAATAAAAATGTACATTTAATCTGGTAAGTTAAGGTTTCTGAAATTACACAAAAGCTGAATGTACAAAGAATGTATACAAAATAAAACTAGTCAGTCACCTGTGATACAGCATGGCCAGGAACTGAATTAAGATGAGCAATCCGAACCCCAGAAGGAACATGAGTCCGATGGGGTCTATGTAGACGTACTCCCCCGTCGCGGTCAGGTTCAGGCTGGCTTTGGGGATCTTGATGGTGACAGAACTGCCGATGAGCTGAAGGACGAATGTAGCCACCAGCCACAGGGCGTTGCAGATGAAGTAGACAAACGTCACCTAGAGAGGAGGAGGACGAAGAGGGGAAGGATGGAAGTGGAAGAAGGAATTTTGGAGAAGGAGGAGAAAGAGAAGGAGGTTGTACAATGCTTTGGATGACAGCATCTGCTAAACGACTAAACATAAATGTAAAGTTGAAAGTAGGAAGAGGTAACGTAGCTATGCAATCCTAATGACATAATACTAAATCCAATACAAATAATAACGCTAATGTATGTTAATTAACAGGCTAACACACAGGACTCAGGCTACCTTGTTCCTTAGGTCTTTGAGGTCATTGGTGATCTGATCCTGCTTCGCTTTGTCCTCCTTCAGAGGTTCCAGATAACGCTTCTGCAGATTTATAAAAAAGATCTCCTCTTCCTGTGGAGAAACATGAGGACATTCTTACTAACTCTGTTCATCTACTTCATCATCCACTAGCTACATCGATCCTCTAACTTGTCCTATAAACGTTGAATTAACTTTTACTTCCATTTTTACTTTACACATCATCTTGTGTGAGAAGAATTTACCTCTTGAAGACATGCTTCTTTGAAATTATAGTCCTCAGTCCTGTTCTGAAGTTGTGTCACCCAGCCTGTGAAACACAACAGAATAAACACAGTAGACAATACTGTCAAGGTAACATCTCCCTAAGTGGAGACAAATCTCTCTTGTTCTCTCTCTAAATCTCTCTCTATCCCTCACTATCTTTCTCAATGTATAGGTGTAGATGAGATAGACATTAAGTCAGGACTCACATTGCTCCGGAAGAGGAGGAGGGGATTCCAGATACCTGGGTGAAAGAGAGACACAAACACATCCCAAACAGACAGTTAGGAATGCTCACACAAAGAGTCATGAGCTCAGATCACCTCCAGAAAGAAAACGTTGTCGGGACAGAATTCAAATGTTGCAGCCATTACCACAGCGCTGCACGTTACAATGTAGTTACCTTATATTCTCCTGTGGCTTCACATTCATCTTCAGGCCCAACATGACCGTCTCCTGGCCCCTCATCCCCACCTCCTGGCCCATCACCACTGTCTCCTCCGGCATCATCTCCATACCATCTCCTCTCAAGCATGGACACCTGCAGCAGGCCGGCAAGCCCTGTAGGAGGCGCTGTCCCATGGTCTTGGGCGGCGTGGCTGCCTGCTTGCCGGCTCCTGCGGACTCCCTGGTGCCCCAGGAGACGTTGTTCATGTTCACCATGGAGTAGATGGCCAGGAGGAGGTAGGCACTGGGGATGCAGATGAAGTAGAGTAGGCCGTAGATGGCCAGTGGTGCCTCCTGGGGGTGGAGAATGGCCGTGATGGTGTACAGCAGAATGGTACAGATGATGAACAGACCACTGGGGGTCCAAATAGTCTGCTCCTCCACCATGGAACCTGGAGGAGAGGGTACAGAGAGTGAGGGGAGGTAACGAAGGGTGAAGAGAGGGTAGAAGGTGAGGAGGGGGGAGAGGGGGAAGACAGGGCGGGGGGGAGGAGAGGGTATGGTGGGTGAGGAGAGAATGTGGAGGGTAAGCAGAAGATAGAGGGGGTGAAAAGAGGGTACGGGGGGGCGGGGGGGTGAAGGGTAAGGAGAGGATCTGAAGGGTGAGTAGAGGGTGTGAATGGTGTGATTGATACACTTTATTTTACAGTTCATGGAAGTTTGTTAGCATTGTTAGCAATGCTAATGTAAGTGAATGGGGTCTGAAACACTATTATTTACCAACGATGGACAAGCCCGTTCCCAACATCAGGAAAGCATAGAAAACGCTCATGAAGGCTGCAATTGTAATCTGTGTGTCCGACTTCAGCTTGAAGCACAGTATGAGGTAGATAACGGGGGGCACAACAGCGACGATAAGGGAGTAGTTGGGATGGATTCTGAAAACAAATGAAAAGCTTCCTGAAAGACAACGACAAAGTTGGACAACGTATTATTCACGAGAAAAACACCACAACAAACATCACATTCAAAGCAAACCCTCTTCCTTCCATCGAGAAGGAGCCCATAACTAGTCTCCAACATTACTGTCCGGGCTCACAAGCCCCCAACAAGGATCTACTGGACCGTTGGACTCAAGTGCTGTGACCCAACCACCTCTGCTGCATGTACCTGCGGTCATGAGGCAGATGGTGGCGGGGCCCAGAATGGAGGCTGCCATGCTGAGGACCTGGTAGAGGACGAAGGGCTTGGAGATGGAGCTGTTCTTCTCGGAGGTCAGGGAGCCCGTACCAAGCAGATCCAGGGTGTTGGCCATGGTGGACGGACCCCAGCGGCGACGCTGCATAAGGTGGAGGGCGGGTGGGGTAAAACGCAAGCCCAGGTTGAGATACACGCAACAGCCCGTTTCACGCTAAACCGTGAACTAAATATGAAATGAAAATAAAATATTTGTGCATTTTTTGTTATAAAGACATAGAAGAGATTTATTTGGTTACTTGGCGGTTCGACTACTCTAACCGACCCTAACCTGGTTGTAGAACTCCTTGAAGTCCTGGGGAGCGTTGGTGTAAGCGTCCGATGCAGCGTTGTACTCCACCCTCCAGCCCTGCTGCAGGAGCAGAGTACACAACCAGCGGTCCTCACCTGGAGAGGGGGGAGAGGAGAAGCAGGACGAGGGAGGAGGACGATGACGGGAGGGGAATAGGAGGGGGGAGAGGAGAAGCAGGACGAGGGAGGAGGACGATGACGGGAGGGGAATAGGAGGGGGGAGAGGAGAAGCAGGACGAGGGAGGAGGACGATGTCGGGAGGGGAAGAGGAGGGGGGAGAGGAGAAGCAGGACGAGGGAGGAGGACGATGACGGGAGAGGAAGAGGAGGGGGGAGAGGAGAAGCAGGACGAGGGAGGAGGACGATGACGGGAGAGGAAGAGGAGGGGGGAGAGGAGAAGCAGGACGAGGGAGGAGGACGATGACGGGAGAGGAAGAGGAGGGGGTGACGAGGAGCAGGGAACGAGACAGGAGAGGGGGCGGAGGAGGGAAGGAGTGGAGGAGAAAAGGAAAGGAGGGGACCCGGGGGGGGGGGAAGCAGGAAGGAAAGTGGGAGGAAGTAGAAACATCATACACCTGTATATTGTCACATTGTAGAGATAAACGGACGTCAGGGAGTCAGATAAGCACCTGTATTGTATCGAATTTGACTGCTCCCCTAAGTCGTTTTTTTGGGCTAGTACGGACAAATAAAGTTATCTTAGTTACGTTAGTACCTTGGTCGTACTGTACATAGTGGCTCGCCTCCGTGGCCGTTATGGTGTACTTCTTCATGACGTTGTCGTCCATGAGGGCGGCGCCTCTGAACAGACTAAAGCAGCCAGGGCTACAGAGCACACAGCCAAGCACATGCTCTGCTGTCTTCTGCAGCCAGTGGCCCACCGCATACTCAAACTTCTGGTACCACACCATCGGACCTGTGGGGAAACGGGTGGAAATGTGTGCGTGTTTTCAGGCCTGCGTGTGGACAGGCTGCATGTTTAAGTGTTTGCATGTCTGTGGGAGTGTATGAATGAACAAGGGTGTTTCTGGGTAAGGCGTGTCTGCAGGGATGTGTGTGCGCGTGGTGTCTGCAGTGCAGTAGAGGAGGTCATGGCTGAGCGTACCCGTGCCAGTGGGGTGTATCCTGCCACAAGCGGCGCCTACGTGTGGGTAGAGCTTCAGCCTGTCCACCAGCAGCATCACTGCAGCGGGCTGGAAGTCTGTGTCTCCATCCAGAGCCAAGAGATAGGTGTTATCCTGTTCTTTCTAGAAGTAGCCCCAAAACAGAAGCACTCATGTCACACATGTATTCTGCCATAGTAGTGTGTATGTGTGTGTGTGTGTGTGTGTGTGTGTGCGCCCACATGTTTTTCACCTTTAGGCTTTTCTCCAACTCCTCCCTGTTTTCACCTTTCTCAAGTTTCTTAAAGTAGCCAGTTGTGAGACGCCAGCCAAGGATGTAGTAGAGGTACATGATCTACAAATACATTAGGTGATGGATTGAGTCTCCTTTATCTTCACACAAATAATTCATGGCGTTCTATTCACCAGCCTGGGAATACTTCTACTACAGAAATACACTACAGTAAATGATTGTGGCGTTTGAAGCGACTGGAATTGTAAAAAGGTTGTGAAATGCATTTTTAGTATTGCCTACCTGGGACCATCTCTTCTTGTGGCGTATCTTCTTCTTGTCCTTCAGGTGTATGATCAGCTTGTTTCCGTGTGGGAGAGAATACTCCAGCCGACCTCCGTAGGGTGTTCTCAGGATCGACTGGTCGGCCATGGGCGGTCTGTCTCGAAAAATGCTGGGGTCCTCCTCCAGGAAAATACTGAGAGAGCAGAATTAGAAGGGTAGTGTCTACATCATGTCAACAAGGAAAGCTGTGTGTGTGTGTGTGTGTGTGGTAAAACAGATAATGGATCTGTCTTACGTGTAAACCTCTCGGACTGCGTCCACCAGGGTCTTGACGTATTCGTTGATGTGTCGATCTCGGCTCCCCTCCACATCTAGAAAAGCATCGTCAAAGTAGACATGGGACTCAAACTCGACATCCTGGTGGCTGTTATCCTTTGGCCTGTATTTGTCCAGTCTGAAATAAACACAGAAAGAAAGAAAGAAAATTAGATATTAGTTTGAAGGATTTTCTGCCATGGTGTCGTCTTCGATAGGATGTTAAAATGTCTGTCCTTACCTGAACATGGAGATGAACATCTTGATCATTTCATCATATGACTCATGCCACATAGTAGCACACAGGAACACGTTCACTTTCTCACATTTACTGGAAATGGGAGAAAGACAGTGTTAAACTAATAAAAAACACACACACACATATTGTATCTACTTTGAGGCACATACACACAAAAACACAGACAAAGTGGTGTTTCAAAGTGGTGATTAAACACACCTCCTTTTTTCTTCCTTGCGTCTGACCACGAATCGCGTGTTGAGCAGAAGGGACTGCTCGAGAAACGTCCCCTCGTACATCCTCCTGACGAAAAAGTCCTGGGTCCTCTCTATACGCCCCACTTTCAGAAACAGGATGTAGACGGTGGATAGCACTAGCCCCAGCCACCAGCAGAGGGAAGCACTTCCTATGTAGACGATGTTCATCTCCTCTGACATCTCCCTCAGGCACAGACACCGAGTGACATCCATGACCAGACCCTGGAACCAGTTGGGAGCCAGGTTGGTGACCTCGTCGCTTCTCACGTCAGCGCAGTACTGTGTGAAGGTGTAGTTCGCTTGGGGCGAGCGGTTCGAGTCTTTGAAGGCGAGACTGATGGGCACCAGGAACACGGCCAGAACAGCGATGGAAGCCAGGTATAAGGGCAGGACGAAGGCGTGGCGCACTGCGTGCATCTTACAGGCCACCACTGCAAACCAGTGACACAAGGCAGCACACCCAACCTGGAGCAAGGAGATCATTCTAATACTTAAAAAATGATATATACGGTATATACAATGTGCACGGTCAGACAGACAGATGTACAGACAGACAGATCTACAGACAGATCTACAGACAGACAGACAGTTAGAGAGACAGACAGACAGACAGACATACAGATAGACAGACAGACAGGCAGGCAGACAGCTCACCTGGATAGCCATCACAATCAGTACCAGCTGTTTCTCTTTCTCTTGGACTGAGGTTAGTGCTGACCAGTCTCTGCCAGAGAGGGGGACGTAGGCTCCAACCACAGCCCCTGTCACCAAGATCCTGACCACACTGGAGAGGATGTGAACCACGGTCCTGTAACAGTTACACAACACTTCAAATTCACCTGTCACGTTTCTGTTTTTAAAGCTTGACTGGTTTAAGATTTTTTGGGGAAAGTGTTATTGGTACTGTAAGATTTTTTTGAAACCCGTTTTGTTAGGGCTATAAACACTGTATTTTTCTCACACACTGTCTCACTGCTCAAGATAATAAATGTTACATAAAAATGTAAATGTCCTTGTGTGTCCCACCTGCTCCTCTCCATATCTTTAACCAGGTCATCCAGGAAGCTGTTGTTGAACAGTGTGAAGTAGTTCTGCCACCAGGTGAGGGACACCAGGAGGGCAGAGCCGATACCCAACCCCACCCAGAGCTCCATCCTTTCCCCCCCCTCTGGAAGCAGGTAACTCACAATGAAGAGCACATAGCCTGCCAGTGTGAGAACAATGGAGAGGATGGAGGGCCAGAGGTACCTGAGGAAGAAGGAAATGAAGGAAATGAGGGAGAAGGGGAGGATGTCGAGAAGATGTCAAAGTGGAGCCCCAGGGGGATGCTGCATCTCTCTCTCTCTCTCTCTCTCTCTCTCTCTCTCTCTCTCTCTCTCTCTCTCTCTCTCTCTCTCTCTCTCTCTCTCTCTCTCTCTCTCTCTCTCTCTCTCTCTCTCTCTCTCTCTCTTTCTCTCTCCCTGCCATCCTGTCAACCTTGAACTGCCTCTATCCAATAAAGCATGAAAACGCCACCAAAATACTGTATATCTTTAAAAGAAGGTCAAACATACATGGAGCCCCACAACAACAACAAAAACTACAGATGAGATCTACAGGAAGTGACAGATTGATTTAGCCCTAGTAATATTTACAGTAAGTTAGGTAATCACAAATAATAGTGTCTTATGTAACAAAGATCCCTCCCCTCTCCCAATTCAAATAAAGTTATACCGGCATCCATGGCCTTTCACACTTTGGGCAGCGACCTGGAGGATGGAGGAGAGGAGACTCAAACTGTTCAGGATCATAGCGTTGGTGACAATGCCGAAATGTGGCATTGCCACCACAGTGAGCACTGCTGATCCCAGACCCACCAGGGACTCAACAACCACGACCTAGAAAAGAACGAAACAAGGCATAACCCACTCATTCTCCTGAGGGCTTGTTAAATCATTGTGGCATCGTGTCGTTAATAAATCTGGCAATGCTCTCGTTTATGATTGAGAACATGGGTGACAGTATTCAAAGTGGCAAGGCCACATTTTCTAATTTAGCTATAGGTAGTTCCCCCCCCCCCCCCCCCTTGCCGGTGGCAGTCCACAATCTTAAAATACCAAGGAACTGATGGAACTGATGTTTGCAACATCAGTTCCAAATTCCAAAATCTCAACCACATTACATCACAACTAAAGTTTAAGCTTTGTTACATAATGTGCTGCATACAAGGAAGTCACATCCTGGAACATATAACGTCACAAGGAAGTCGTAAGATATAATTTCCCTCCTCCCTCCTCCCTCCTCCCACCCCCCCTTCCTCCCCCCGCCCCCCCTCTCCATCCCTCCATGAAGCCGCAGCCGCGGAGTTGCATTGTGTGCTATGATAATCAAGTAAATTGAATTGAATTCAAGGACCGTTTTTTTTTCTTCACTCCCAGTATATTCGTCAGGATCTTTTATTGAGGATGTTTGGATTGAATAGAGTCCTTACCCAGAGAGCCGTGAGTTTCCTGGGCGTCTGGGAATTCTTGAAGATAAACTTCCAAAGACTTTTGATGAGAAGTAACACGCTTGGACATATCGTGGCGCAGCTGATACACAGCAGAGGCAGTGGTTTGTTCTGAGCGGGAACCGTGTGAGTGACGTTATTGGACAGGGTTATCAGGACCAGAAAGAAAGACTGAAAAATAATCACATAAACAGAATCATTATACATCCTGAAAACAAAGTTTATGGATAATTTATCCGAAATCAAATCATCATAGCACACTGAATAAGCCTATTAACAGGTGTATGGAGTTTAATTTAGAATTGATTAGACTATTTTGAACGCAGCGTGTAGGTCTCATATTTCTAAAACATTTGTTTTTAAATAACAGATATCCAAAATCCATAATAGGACAATTGAATTAATGCCATTGACTGATTCCCGATATTACAGATATAAATATGTTAAATATTTTACATGGAAGTACACTAGCAAACACTTAGAGCAGTTAGAGCAATTAAATATATAATAAATTATAAATGTATGCATAATTTAATAATGTATCATCGCATTCTTTTTCATTAAAAGATAAATTTGGTTAGCGAAAATATTTGAGGAATAACTACCTTGCCATCATTTGTGTTAATCCATCATTCTAAACAAAACATTTATTATTATCATGCATCTCAATTTAGGGTCACCACATACCCTACAATTATGATGCATGACGTAAAACATGAGAATAATCTCCTACCTTGCTTCCCACAGCAAGACCGAACACAACTACGGCCACCAGGCTGATAGACAGTAAACGGAGAACCTTGACCAGCTTCCATGGTGTCTTCTGAGCTTCGATGGGAGGCACATCTCTGCAAACATCCCACCTTTTCCTGTCCAACAAAGATAGACAGGGGGTGACTAGGACTGTTCCCCGCAAGCACAGATAGACCAGGATCACTCACCCCTGAATACTAAAACGGATGATTTAGAAGAGACGAGAAAACCAAAGCTTCTAGGCACAATCAAAAATAAAACTGTAATGACGACTGACAGTACATTAATTTACAATCCCCTTCCTCCCAAAAACACTGTACAGCCTACCATACCAATTCCAGTACCAGTATTTTTTCCAAAAGTGAATGACATACCTGAGGTTATCTCTGAGCTCTGCCATGTCTGTGCTTCTTTAATGTGTACACTTATATCTCACCTCACCTATATATACCACTACTTGTTTAAGGAACAGGAAATGATGCAAAGGTAGGTGGAACTAGGAGGGGTTTTTCTGCTGTGAAACTCTCTCTTTTTCTTTCTCTCTCTCTCTCTCCTGTCTCACAAACACACACAAGGTGTAACACACATGCAAACTCTCTCTCACACACATGCACACACAAACACACTCACACCCAAATGACCAAAGTCTAGCTTTCAATTTTTGGCTTTCCCAGATGACCAGTCCCTTTGCTTACATTTACATTTAGTCATTTAGCAGACGCTCTTATCCAGAGCGACTTACAGTAAGTACAGGGACATTCCCCCGAGGCAAGTAGGGTGAAGTGCCTTGCCCAAGGACCCAACGTCAGTTGGCATGACCGGGAATCAAACTGGCAACCTTCGGATTACTAGCCCGATTCCCTCACCGCTCAACCACCTGACTTTGCTTGCTTGGATGTGGCATGCACCCCCATCCATGTCACACCCACCATAACCCCTTAGTAAAGATGTAAAGATACACTCAACTCATGATTCGATACAAACCACAGATACTGGGTTTGCAACAGTTTAAAAAAATATTTTATTTACAAATTTGAGATTGAAGAAAAATTATGACTAACAAAGTTTCCTTCAAATATTTTTCTGACAAAACCTACAAAATACAGCATATTTTCTTTTGTCTTTTTCAGGGCCCTGCCCCAGTGTCTGCAGTGTCTTCGTTTGCGTTTCTGAATGTTTCCCTTGCGTTCTCCCTGCGTTTTCACTGCCCTCTGCCTCTAGTGTTCCTTGTCAGTCTCCCTGGGTGTGCGTCTGTGTTGGGGGACCTGTTTACATTTTGCTTAGCTTTTCTTTTTTTAGGTCCATGTTCATGAAGAGCCATGTTTTAGCATCTTTGGTTAGTAAATAACACTTTGTTAGCATTTCTCTGCTCTCTTGCATTTGGACCCACTCTGTCTGTGACACACGGGATACAATCATTCTTAGGAGAGGCATTCTAAAACAATGTGAAGCATTGGTTCAGCAGTGACAAGTTGTATTTTATTTTTTATATATGTATTTACTATGTATTACTTTTTATAAGAATGTTGGTTGACAAAGGATTGGGATTTACGTAGGCCTTTGTTAATTGTGATTTTGAACTGTAGACTGCCAGGGAAAAGATGAGGAGCAGGACCAATCGTTCTAAGGTTCTTGTTCTAAATTGCATATGAACCTGAAAAAAAACAAGAAGTGGGGACATTGAACAGGCGAGTTTGAAAAAGGTTTAGATTCCCCAAATCAGGGAAGATACTTATATAGTGGATATGCCTAAATGCATAGTTGTTTGGGTAATGTCAACTTTGGAGCCCCAGCTTCACAGATGTTCTCGTCCACACTCACTGCTGTCATTTCCAGAGTGTGAGGAATAGTTCCTACACACTGCGAGTGTGTTCTGACTGTGTGATGTAATTTCTTTCGAATTACTGTGATTGTAAAAATATTGAGTACTCTCTCTGTAGCTTGATATAAATACATCTTTAAAATGTAGACAGATTGATATACCGTGTTTGCTTTTTAAAGGGGGGTGGAGTGGGGAGGGGAACATGTTTGTCTGGTTTATGCCTGCGGGAAGAGTTTGGCTGTCACTGTCATTTCTTGCCACTGTGGACATTGGAATGTGGTTGCTGTGTAATTTCCCTGTCATGTTCAGGCCTCCAGGTGATGCTCCTTTGACGTCTGACATAATTCAAAGAAACCGCTGGCACGAGAGTGCAACTCAGGCCGCTAATAGGAACAGAACCTAATTGAGATTGATTTTTCCTTCTGGGTGCCCTAAATTGTAGTCCTTATATTGTGGGGTCAGATGGCTGAGCGGTTAGGGAGTTGGGCTATTAATCAGAAGGTTGTTGGTTCGATTCCCGACCATGCAAATGATGTTGTGTCCTTGGGCAAGGCACTTCACCCTACTTGCCTCGGGAGAATGTCTCTGCACTTACTGTAAGTCGCTCTGGATAAGAGCATCTGCTAAATGATTAACAGCCTTGTTGATCGGCAGTTTTTGCATGTATAGACAACCTAAAACACACATAATAGACACACACACAGTTGTATCCACTTTCTACACAAAAGAGTCATTAGATACTGTGGCAGTCAAGGGGCGTAGCCAAGAGCGAACAGCACAGCACTACTCAAAAGCACGATTTGTTGGATGAAATAGCAGGCGTTTATTTAAATAAAAGACCCAAAAAAACACAAAAAGAAATTAGATTCTTCCTTGGTCGAGGGAACGGTCTGGACTGGTCTGGATGGTCTGTCTGGACCCCCCACATCAAGTTGTTCTAAACCAGTGGTGCTTAATCCTGGTCCTTGTGCCCCCCTGCCCCCTTTAGATGTTTCCCTGCTCCAACACACCAGGTGCCTGTTCCATAAAGGTCGCTCAAAAAACCTGGGATTAAAGTTCCAAACCCAACAAGTCAGTCTGGGTTTAAGCGGTTCCATAAAGGCCCATTCTAGTTCATCAATCCGACTAATTCGAGACAGATTCAAGTATTGAACCTTTGGAAGGTTGCCAGTTCGATTCCCGGCCGTGCAAAATGACATTGTGTCCTTGGGCAAGGCACTTCACCCTACTTGCCTCGAGGGAATGTCCCTGTACTTACTGTAAGTTGCTCTGGATAAGAGCGTCTGCTAAATGACTAAATGTAAGTAGCCAAGTTAATTGCGGGGGCACCATATTCTTAAGCAGCAGCCCGAGGCTGGAACATGGATCATATCGATCCACCACGGCAAAACGCAATGTTCACGGCCATGTGACTTCTCCCCGAAAGAACGTTCTCTTCAAACCGCGTAGGCCTACTATGACAGCTCCCTCATCCACCACCTCATCAAAATAAAATGACACGCCATGATTGACATGAACTATATGTAGGTTGAGGTCTGATTTTATAGACCTTTACTTCATTGATAACAAAAACCATAGGCCCACTAAACACATACAATGACTTTTTTGACATTGTTTTAAATAAATAGCCTACAATTAACCAATAATAACTTTTTTACATGGTTTTTGTATTGGGAAAATGGAGGATAGAGGCATGGATTTTGGTTTGTTTTTGCAATTGTACATGATTTATGACGATATGATAATTCTATTAGTTTTTCACAAACTACCTTAAATACAAATTGGTTTGTATCATTCTGAAATCATTGTTCATCAGTGTTTAATGCATTCGCCTAAATGTTTTATTTGAGACCACAATTTATTTATTTTATTAAGAATATATATTTAAAGTAACTCATCTTTCTCTAGAGTATTGGGGAAATGCCCCACAAAGGCCAGGAAAAAACTTTGCCCAGAACCTGCTGTAGTGTGACAACCATACTCCCAGAAAGATCCCAGAAAAGGCACAGTATGATAACATGTGCCACAAAGTGCAACATGGAGTTGATTCTATGTGTGAAGAATAACTCAACTTCGCCATACTTGATCTGTGTCCCATTATGATGTACGATTGTGAAGTTGTTTCTATTTATGATTTTGAGTGGCATACATATGCTAAAGCAAATAAAAAATGTTGTCCTCAAAATTAAAACATGAATAATGCCATAATGGCCCAAGTTCTCTGTCAACCAAGTGAATAACTCAGTGCATATTAGCAGTTTGGTATCTCTCACCATAAAGATCAGCTATATGGGAGAAAATGTTCAAGAGTAGTTTTTCAGCATGGTCATGGTCAGAGTCCATCAAGAGTGTAAAAAACACTCCACTAAGAAGGAGAAAATGGTAGCATGAGAGCATCAAGAAGACTCACGGAAAGAAAACGGGCCAAAAAATAGCACAAGGGACTGATATTTGGATGCTTTGAAGAACATGCTATCAGATGTAATGTAGCAAGGACAACACACCATATTAGATGGGGGCAGGATATATTTGAATCCCTTGTCAGTCTCTCATGTCTCTTTTGATCATGCTGGAAGGCTGATGAGAGAATTCAGTAGAAAACCACAAAAACATTTGAGAGCGCATGACTCCAAGTAGTACAGAGTGCATGTCTCAGAACCAACTAGAATATCTTATCCATATATGGATAAGATATCTAAACATCTATCTACATATATATCTATGATCTTATCCATCTCTCTTAAAAGCTTACTCATCCATTGATGAGGGTGTGCATTGATATGTCATAGGCAGTCAAATTGTCTTCCCCAAGTAGAAACACCCTTACCCAGACTACACTGGTCCTTAAAAAAGGATCCTCATTCTGGCCATTTGAAGGCAGGTGAGCTAATGGCAGTGAGGAGCAGATGTGATGTTGGAGCTAGAAACTAGGGGGGAGAGAGACATGCCCACGCCTGAGATACACACACACACACACACAGAGAAACTGACAGGGAAACACCAGGGAAACACTAGGGCATGGCTATGGCCATGACAAACTACTTGTCAATCTCACATGACCCTTTGGTCATGCTAAAAGGATGAAGAGAGAATTCAGTAGAAAACCACATGTACAGAGTGTATGTAGTCACCATGCACTTCAAGCTTACGGAAAGTGTTGCTGAAAGGCCTCAGGAATGTCAACAAGTAATGTTTGGAGAGGGAGGATTTCTTGTTATTGAGGACATCTGAAGCTTAGTATGGAAATGTGAGGGGGTTGTGGTTTTTCAAAAAAACAAGCTCTATTTCGTAGCTTTTTTTTATGCACTCTGGCACCTTAAGTATACATTATCTTAATAATTGAGAAATTGAAATGTGTAACAACTGTGTTCAAAAACTGTTGTTTTCTCCATTCATTATTGTTTTCTGGCAGAATACATATACAGTTAAACAGATACAGATACCAATACAGATAATGGCATCTCTGCCCACCGTCTGAGCCCTCGACTGCTTGTAAGGTAACAAAAAAAGTAACAAAAGCCATTTAACATCTAAACATCATTAGAAACCTCCCAATGTTACTTCTGTCAACTTGAAATCATTGCTTGCAACTAACTTGGGAGTCAGATAAAGGGTGATCCGTATTTCCGGGTTACCTTTATGTGACGCTGAATTAATCTCCTCCATTGAACTCACCAAAAACCATTGTACATATTATTCTGGTAATTGCTTCCTTCTGCTTAGTTTACTGGAATATTTTCTACTGGTGGCACGCATTCATGTTCATCATGTCTCACGCATTACTGTACAAATAAAAATGACAATGCAGGATACAAACACAAACTTTTGTTGGGCGTCCAACAAATGCTTAGATGAAACATTTATGCGTGCATTAGTAAGTAAGTAAGTAAGTACATTTTATTTATAAAGCACACTCACAACACAGCAAGGCTGACCGAGGTGCCGAACAAAAGCACAAAAACAGTCATCCAAATAAATTTTAAAAAACACGATAAACTAGAGAGGGTACAATTTCTGGGGAAATTGTAGGGTGTGCTTGCTTGCGTCGGTTGCACAGGGGTCCGTTTTTTAATGACATTTTTACAACTGATATTTCTGTATTTTATATAAAAATGCATACTTATTATTTATAAAGATTACATAGATTTAAAAGCATTTTTTTTTAATGCTCATTTACAACTGAAAATACGAGTGAAGTGTAGAATGAAATAGATGTCTTCTCATTTCCCCTGCAAGAGGCAGCCTCATCGTTGAATCAAAACGAATAAATTTGGCAGACCGGTGTAAAAATTGACCTAATCTCTATGATTTAGACGTCCTTTTAAGTTTTTCCCTTCTCGTGATATTTTCATGCATTGAGCCTACTCATTGCATTCATTCATTAATAAAGAACCCCCTTTGGAGATTATTCTACCACGTTACCCGGCAGTAGAAGATGGAATCGCGATTCAAACAGTACCATCTGCTAACTGAAAATATGCCCCCCAAAACGTAAATAAGCTTGACATTTAGTTAGTGGAAAATCGCTCATTCATAAAAAACTCACTGGTAGCGATCATTGTCAGTAACAACGCTGTGTGGAGAAGCTGCCCCGGTAAATTCTACTACTACAGTACAGTACAGTACTAGACTACTACTGTGTTCGTCTTGGTAGCGATTGCGTTGGTTGAATTGGATTTAACGTTCCGTTGTACGGTTTAGGCTGAAATTAATTATTTTCATGAACATATTGACAAAGGTTAGGCTGTGGCAATGAAGTTCAGGTTAGTAGTTAGATAGACTTTTGATTTAAGTAAGGGGAGTGCCGAACATGTTCTGTCGCCGTTTGACTTCCTAAACAGCTGTGTACTTAGATGTTTTTGTAGTGTCTCGCGTAGGCTACAGCGTTGCAGTGATACACTGGATTGAAACCACAGGTAATGATATTTTCACCCACAAATCGTTTACTTGTAATCTAATGTCATAATAAATCCTACAACGAAAATGTATATGTGAGGAATGTTTATGTTAAGGATTGAAAACAGATACATCATAGACCACTGTAGTATGTGTTTCCCGGGCAACACAGGCTAATGTCATGATGCTAATACTTCAGTGAAATAGTAGACTACTGTTTCCGAAAGTAGATGTACATCCTTAATAATATCAGCTTATATTGTACATTACACATCACAATTGTGTGTCATATCACAAAGTAAAATGAGTAAATAGTTATCACCCTGGCCTCTTTGCTTGTGGCGTTTCTGCAGCTGCCTTGCAGTAAAGCTATAGTTAGCCTAGCTATCCCCCAAGTTAACAGATGCGAAACGAATGTTCTGCCAAAGATAGTCAAGCGTGTTTTCGTGACGTTAGTGACGTAGGGACGTTAGTAACGTCAGTGACTGTGGCTAGCAAATTAGCCACCGTTAGCTTCACTTTTCGCCACAAAAACTTAACTTGAGCCTAAACCATGCAACGGAACGTAAATCCCAATAGAAGCAACTCAATCGCTACCAAGATGAAACTTTTGACACCTAGGTTGTCTATGTAGGCCAAATATTGACTGAGTTTTAGGGGGGCAAAAAAAAATAAAAAATATATATATGTGAGAGAACAAAGGTTGTGCCCTTGCCGAAGGCAAAGCACACCCAAATACACAGTAAAACAAAATACAAAACAGTCAACAACAGAAAAACAAGCAACAGCACAACTCAAGTGGTGGGAAACGCCAGAACATAAAGGTGGGTCTTCAGCCTGGATTTAAAAATAGACAAAGATGGAGCCTGCTTAATAGACAGGGAAAGCTGATTCCACAGCTTAGGACCAGCAACTGCAAAGGCCCTATCACCTGTGTGCGTGATCGGGGAGTATGCAGGAAACAAATGCAGGAAACAAACACACAAACTTTTGTTGGGCGTCCAACAAATGCTTAAATGAAACATTCATGCGTGCATTAACATGCATGGGTCTGGGGAGTCAGGTTGGTTGAGCGGTTAGGGAATGTCGTGTCCGCTGGGCAAGGCACTTCACCCTACTTGCCTCGGGGGAATGTCCCTGTACTTACTGTAAGTCGCTCTGGATAAAAGCGTCTGCTAAATGACTAAATGTAATGTAATGAGAAAGGTAGTGTGTCCATCTGATGAATGTGGATGACTGCTCAAACACACGGTGTGGAATATGGGCGTACTTTTTTGATGCACGACTTCCTTTTGCCACACCCTTCATAACAAACATATTACAAAAGTTCCATCTCAGAAACATTGCCTGTGTCAGGCCTTTTCTCTCTGCCTGATGCAGGAAGGCTTATTCACGCTTTCATTTCATCCAGGCTTGTTTATTATAATTCCCTTTTTGCAGGTCTGCTGGCCAACTCGATGAAGAGGTTACAACACAAACAGAACTCAGCTCCAATCTCTAATTGATTTGATTATGTTAACCTTCAAAGCAGTGCATGGGCTGGCCCCAGTCTACACATGTGATCTGGTCACACCTCATATTCCCAATATCTTTGGTCATCTGACTATCACTCTGTACCAGCCTCTGCAAATGAAAAACCATGGTTGGAAAGGCCTTCTCCCGCACTGCTCCTAAACTGTGAACTCACCACCTGTTTCCATCAGAAATGCTACTTCACTTGGACATTTGAAGAATTTGGGTCTGTTCTTATTGTTATTGCATATTGTTTTTTTGTTTTTTTTACTGTTGAGCCTTGAGTTCAAGAAAGGCACATTACAAATAAAATGTATTATATCAGCCTGTATATTATATACCCATGGTGTACTGTAGCCCATTGTTTAACTGGGAATCACATTTAATCTGTAATTATGAAATAAAGATTGAATGTTATGAAATAACGTACAAATATGTATCCTGACTATCGTCTTCAGAATAAGGTGAACAGTAAGACATGTGAGCAGTTACTGTCTGGACAAACTTACCAAATATTAGCAGAAGTAAATCTTGCATGCCAAAATGATTTATAGCAGATTACAGATATCGTTTGTTCCTTGAGATTACACATTAAACATTAACCTAGCTGGCCGAATGCATTCACAATCGTAGGAAATATTTCCTTATAGCATGAGAACACACACCCTTTTAACAAATAGGGGGTTTAGCGCTGAAGAAAAACATAAACCTAGACGCGTTTACAGTGATATGCTGGAGGGACATATCTTATTTGTCCGTGGATTGGGGCGGGTCGTGTCCGCCCCTTGTTTACAGCACTGATTGTCAGTAAAGGGATGGAGAGGATTCATCTTGGAAACATCTTTAAGTAGAGGTACAGGAAGTACAGGAAGAGAGTCATTATTGGAATGAGGAAATAATTTTCATGCAAAGTGTGATATCATAACCTAAAAGTGTGCTCAATAATTTCCTTAGCAATTGCACTTGTAGCACATGTAAGAAGCTTCAACATCCAGTTGGTCTGTGTTTCCGTAGCTCAAGACACCACAGTTCCCCAGAAGCGGAAAGGTATGAGAAAGTAAGAAGTAGGAAATCATTATTACCCATAAAACGTCTATTATACTGATGACTTCTATGTCACTGACATTTACATGGAAATATTCAACTGAAGGAAACACACCCGGGGACAGCGTTACAGATGACCTTTTAAAACAAAGAAAAGTTCAGATGAAACAGTTGACATTCTTCTCTCTTTAGTTACCCGGGTCATGATTTGCCAAGAGTACAAGAGCTACTGGGTAAAAATTAACTATTTAGCTCCAGCTAGTGGCTTCATTTTGTAGTACATTTCGTCGCTTTTTCATGAGTACTTCAGAACAGCATATTTTTCATTACTACATATTGATCATTTACATTTACGCACTGTAAAATGAATGCCATACTTTCACATTCAATTGAAATAATTCCCCAAGCCTACATAGACACACACCTTTACTCGTCAGCTAATTTTGACAGTAAAATAAAATAAAGAGACAAAGAATCATACGAAAACATCAGTGTTGGGGTATCATAGTTCCTCAACTCACAGACAGAATAGAATTAAGGTACATTTACTGGATCAAAAACGTTTTAGACTGTTGAACTCAAAACAAATGAGAAAATGGTGGATAGACTGAGAGCCTCCAGTCCCGTGCCTTCCTCTCCTCAGTCTTGGTTTGATTATTTGTTTCTCGGACACTAGCAACAGTCCTGCGGACGGGCACCAATCACAGTTCACATCTTCTCCCTCTTCCCCTCCGGTTAGTCACTCATGGAATGATTCGGCTTATCACTGCTCACATCCTCTTTGGAACATTCAGGTGAACAGTCCCAGTTGCTCACTATCAGTTGATATTCATCATATCTCTCTCTCTCTCTGTGTGTCTTACAAAACCACCTTCAATTTTTTAATCCAGCATTCTGGTAACAATCCTCATAATGTCCATCTTACGTCTTCTCCTCTCTCTATCCATTCTCTCTCTCTCTCTCTCTCTCTCTCTCTCTCTCTCTCTCTCTCTCTCTCTCTCTGTCTCTCTGTCTCTCTGTCTCTCTGTCTCTCTGTCTCTCTCTCTCTCTCCGTTCTCTCACTCATACTCAGCAATCAGAACCATCATGCCTATCCCAAACAGTAAGGCCACAATCTCCTTCACAGATTGGCCGAAACTGGAGCGGCCAACCAGGAGCTCCGGCAGGACGGTTACTGTGGCGATGTAAACAAAACCGCCAGCCGTGAATGGCAGGATCCAGGCGGTGGCGGCCGCACCCACCCCTTCGGCCAATAGGGAGCAAGCTGTGCCGGCCAGCGCCCCCAGGGCTGTCAGCAGCTGCAGACACATTGCCTGATTGGGAAACAGAGGAAATACAAGTGGCTCCTATTAAACAAAACCAGCATTTGTTTCCCCAGATTCTTCACAAGCACACAATATCTATACATGTATATCTAAACATTGTCTTCGCTGTAACATTGCTCCAGCTAAAGCTCCGATCTGTTCCTGAGGTCGGTATCTGTTGCTGGTGGGTCAGGGTTCATATTTGTTGCTGGTGGGTTATGGTTAACATCTGTTGCTGGTGGGTTATGGTTAACATGTGTTGCTGGTGGGTTATGGTTAACATCTGTTGCTGGTGGGTTATGGTTAACATGTGTTACTGGTGGGTTATGGTTAACATGTGTTGCTGGTGGGTTATGGTTAACATCTGTTGCTGGTGGGTCAGGGTTAACATGTGTTCCTGATGTTACCTTTTTCTTGGTGCAGCCAGACTGGATGAGGATGGCAAAGTCTCCAATCTCATGTGGGACCTCATGCAGCAGGATGGTGACTGTGGTGACGGCACCCACAGCAGGCCCCACCAGGAAGGACGCCCCTATGGCCAGGCCATCCGTGAAGTTGTGGGTGAAGTCAGCTGCCAGGTTCAGGTAGCCCGACACCTTGATGTCTGTCCACACAGTACAGAGGTCAAAATATATATCTAATAATAATAATGTATTACGTATATGAGTCTCATCTCTCCAGAGGGGATAAAAATGATTACACTTGGATCTAGTTGCCGCTGGTCCTAGTATCTGGATTTATGAAATGTGATTTATCTGAAATTTGTCAAACTGAGAAGTAAAAGAACCATTACCAGTGATTTTCTCCTCTTCTTTATCAGCAGGCTTCTCTTTTTTGCTTTCTTTTCCTTCCTCCTTCTCTTCCTTCTCCTTCTTCTCCTCCTTCTCCTCCTCTCCATTGCTCTCCTTCGCCTTAGGAGCGGCTTGACATGAAAGACAGGATGTAGGTTTACGGCTTCATTCTGGAAGAGACTGCAGCTCAAACACGTTTGATTACATTCACAGTCTGGGCCCAGCATTAGCCTAACCAGAGGGCTTGACTTAATTCTGCCCAACGACAACAGGAAGACGTTTGATTTGTCTTTGTTTTGATTGGTCGCCGTGGCCGAGGACTCTGCCTACCATGGGAGTGGGAGTGGCCATGTCCGTCGCCACCCTTCAGGAGACGAACAAACTTCTCGACCACCAGGAAGGCAACGATGCCCCCTAGTACCCAGAGGCCCACAGACATCATGTGACCATGGGCAGCACCTATGAGGAGACGGTTTAGGTATAGAGAGTTGTTTGAGCTCGGTGTGTCTTTTGGTCATCTACATGATAAGTGGTTGTGTTATAAGCAAACGTTGCATTTGGATATGTAATACATCAGCACCGTGGGAGTGTCCGTGGTCATGTGACTCCTCACTCTCGTGAGAATGGCCGTGTCCCTCGTCGCCATGGTGAGAGTGGGGCTCTGTGGATGAGAAAGGAAGGGGAGAATGAGAGAGGAAGAATGAGAGAGGAAGAATGAAAGAGAGGAGGAATGAGAGAGGAAGAATGACAGAGAGAATGAAGGAGGGAGAATGAAAGAGAGGGAGAATGAAAGAGAGAGAGAATGAGAGAAAGGGAGAATGAGAGAGAGGGAGAAAGAGAGAGATGTTTGTCAGTAACTGTGACGTGAATCACTGTAATAATTGGCATTGTAATCCCCCCCAAAAAAACGGGCAACTCTGCTTCTCCGCAATGATTCAAACAACAGATCAGTTGTCTTAGTTTCAGATACGCACCCAGAGCATGGGGAATGAGGTGCAGGAAGGCATCTCCAAGCAGGCCTCCAGAGGCGAAGCTGAGCAGGACCTTGAGCAGGTTCTGGTGCTGGTCTGTGTTGGACTGGACCGGGATCAGGAAGAGGATGAGGAACGGAGCAGCGCTGATCAGCAGAGTGGCTCCGATGGCCTGGTGAGGGGGAGGGAGGGGATGATGGGGGGTGGGGGGAGGTGAGGTGAGGGGGCAAGAAATGAGGGATGGGAGGCGGGTGATGGAGGAATGGAGAATGGTTAGAGAAGAGGGGGGGGGGTTGAGGAGTAGGGGGACGAGAGGGAATAAAAGAACATTGAGGAGGAGAAGTAAGAGAGGGAGTGAGAGATAAAAAGGGAGAGAAAGATAAAGGGAAAGAAAGAATGAGGGAAATATTTGTCTCGGGGGAAATATTCATCATCATGTGCATCCACTAAGGTAAGTGAGCCACAACCAATACTCATATAGTCAGTCGCATAAAGCCAGATACGAAACTCAGCAACAGACTGTCTGTGGAGAGAGATGTTTGTAGAAGATGAAAGCAGAGTGATTGCTGGCATATCTAGGGTTTTGTTTAACCTGCAGACAGAGCAGTGTTTGCTCAGGGCCTGAGGAGGTGAGGCACAGCAACAACAGAGGATCACATGAAGTCAAAACGGACAGAACACAGGCTGCAAAAAGACTCCCCTACATTACTAACAGTCAGTGGTCTTCAACCCTGCTCCTCAGGGCCCATGTCCTGCATTCAAACAAATGGTCGTTATCGGGCTTCTGTTGAGTTTGATAACGACTCATTCATTTGAATCGGGTGTGTTGGAGCAGGGAAACATCTAAAACATGCAGGGCAGGGGGTCCCTGAGGAACAGGGTTGAAGACCGCCGAGTTAGACCACAAATATGAGGTTGTTCTATTGCGCGCACACACACACACACACACACACACATTCCTTCTCTCTGGCCCATTTATTCATTTGGTCAGCAAGGCCAGACACTCATCCATCCATCCATCTGTCCAGATGTCGAGTACACACCTGCATCCACAGCTCCACCATGTCTCTCTTCTCTCCCTCGGCCACTCTCTTCACCCTCTCTCCCCCATGAGCGTGGTCGTGAGCGTGCCCGTGAGCGTGCCCGTGGTCGTGAGCGTGCCCGTGGTCGTGCCCGTGGTCGTGCCCGTGGGCCTCCTCTGGTGGTGGGAGGTTGGCCTCTGCGGTCCACTTGCTTGCCCCTTGGTGCAACTTGGGCTGACCGCCATGAGAGTGACCATGGCAACCGCCGCTGCCGTGGGAGTGGGCGTGGTCCCCGTGGGAGTGAGCAGTGGTTAGCTGGGTGACTAGCAGCACAATCGCAGATGTCAAAACGGTCAATGCTAGCAGACTTCTGTGTTGATGGTGACCCATCTTCTCACCTGCGACAGAGAGACATGACATGATAACAAATGAAAACTGAAAGTATTACTACGTGCACGTACGTACATCACTGTTTGCTGACTTGCTTGCTGACATTTGGCTTTGAGATGAGGTTAAAGCTGAGTGTAAAAGTTGTGCATTTTGTGCAATTTTCCCCACTTGCTCCCATCCTGAATTCCCATAATCCCACAGCTATGAGATACAAATACAACAGAAGCCCTCAGTATGTACGAAGCAACACATGAGATGTTGCACACACGACATCAGCTCTTAACTACAGATGAAGAGACAAAGACTATCCATAGCTAGTTAGCCAAGTGGCTAGCAGCAAAGCAAAACTTAGTTACTTAAGAGTCTAACTACTCAGAGAACGAATGGCTGGATAACAAACTGGGTGAAGTTTGCAATGCTAACAAACTCGGATGAGCTTCACGACCTGTGTTTAAAGGATAGCTAATCAGATCTTTTTTAAGTAGATACGCAAACAATGGAAGATACAGGATGCAACTGGGCTAGGAATTGAGTTAGGCTATTGATGAGCTACTTGGCTAGGACTATCTAGATAGCTAGCAAACATGTTTATGCAGCACACTCGCCAACAACCTTCTGGCAACATAGACCAGTCAAACTCACCAGTAAAATACAGATGTGTGGCGGCAAATGTTTTTTAAAGCTGTGCCGTCTATAACGCGTGGTATTTATATTACTAACGCCGATCTGTGGCAAAGAAGCTAGGGCGCTTTCACAGACGTGGCATTTGGTCAACTCATTCCGATCTCGCGTGATGTCGTTCACTTGAGAAACAAACAGGTACGCGTGTCAAAACACCGCGAGATAACTGTGAGCGCTCCAGCATCCTCATCCTGAAACAGAGAAGGATGCAGGAGAAAACCTCGCGGATTGTAAAAAACTCCTACACGGTTTCTGTGATCTCTGAGCAAAATAATGCATTACAGCTCTTGGTAATATTTTAATATATTCAATTAGGTTCGTTATCCCACATTCTTTATTTGGCATCTTACATAAAAAGTTACACAGTGATAGCTATTTTCTCTAGGGGTCTAGCTGTCCTGGTCCTCAAGAATAGAGATACTTCCTTCTTGTGATAGAAATTAGTGTGCACCACGACACCTCACACTGGAAAAATATTCAAGGCGGAACAGAACAGACACAAAAAAAATATACGCCCAAATGGCAGTAACTTAGCCTACACAGTCATTTTTGTTTACAATTCTGAAAATATTCCCCCTGTAAATCACTCAACTTTCCACAACCACTAAAGCAAATGAGACGCAAAACGTTGATATTTTGTATTTTACTATTAACTAACTTCCATAAAACGTATAGGGATATACATACTCAACATAAATGAGTGAATAGTGTGTGTATATCGTCTGTGTGGCTGGGAAGTCTAATTCAAGTTCACACCCTCTGAGACACACAGCTGCCTGGTCTGCTCACCCAGGGGACCCCAGCTGACCCGGGGTGACCCCATGTGACCCCTGGACCTGAGCGGGAAGGGAGACCCCATTGTACAGATGCAAATAAGGGGACCGATTCAACACCCCACAATTCGATTAGACATCTGCATATTGAGCATCTGTCCTCCCCAAATCTGCCGATACCCCCCTCTTTTCTCTCTCTCAGCTCCCACCCTCTGGGGGTATCCCCCCACGACCCTGGGGGCAGCCTGTGTCCCTCGCCCCCGGCCCCCACCCCTTCGCCCCCATCGCTCCCCATGACCCTGTTAGACCTGTGGACAATCGCTGATCCTGCCCTGGCGACGTTGCAACCAGAGTTCAAGGTAAATGTCCTTTTCTCTGTCCGTCAGCCCTGTGCCTGAGCCTGGCCCTGGGCTCGGGCTAATCGTATGCACCGCGCTTTCATCTGCTTTCTCACAGTTTTGTCAGACCTGTCGGAGGGGGTGCGTGACTTAGCCGCGACCATGGAACCTTTCAGACCCGCTCGCCTCAAATAAATTCCTGAGGCTCCTTTTGCAGCCGATTCATTCAGAGGAATTCCTCTTTTCTCGTTTGGGATTTGTTGACACACATTCATCCATTTGTTTGTTCATTCATTCACCATGGTTGGAATGATTGGAAAGGATGTTGAGTTTAAAGTTACACAGAAACAGACACATGGTCAGGACAACTTTTTAAGGTTGAGATTTTAGAAAAAGTATTTAAAACATCCTATATAGCATTTCTTTCATATTACAATATTTTCTATGTCATAGATAAACATTCATAAAATCAAGAGAAGGAAGCAACACTGAATGTCCTCTAGTGTAACATGTTGGATTATTGTAGAGATGACCATGGATTTCCCTATCTTTCAGGTCACAATAGTACAATAATGATACAAATTGATATATTAACAAGAAAGGATTTATGCCTAAACGTACACATTTACATTGTTTTATTACATCAATGTTTCAATATACATGGGTGTTTTTTCAGGCAACAAGTTAAGCTGTTAGGTTAGCTAAGCTATTCAGAACACATTTGTCTAAGGAGATGGACAGTAAAGTTCTTTGAATTGAATACAAAAATTAAGCTAAATTAAACCCAAAGTACAAGACCCAAAGGTTCAGTGGGGTTTGGTTTTGAACTCTTGTCACAATGAAGGTGTCCGGAAACAAGGCAAGGGGAGTGTTGATGGAGATGAACCATCTCTCTCGATTTGAAACAAAACGCACACCAGACTTTATTAGCTTTGAGAACTATGTTAACATCAAAGAACATTTTGCTCAATATTCACTGAGTGAGTCCATCCCTTAAAAATGAAAAAAAAAAATCAAAATTGTAGATTGAGATGTCAAAATCAAAGGAGATAATTTCGTCTGTCGTGGAGCCCTGCCTCTCTTTTCTCCCGCTGCGTATCTATCTGTAGCAACAACGCAATATCAAACGCTTTGGAGCCTCATAGTCTTGCTCTGGGTGGCGTTTCTCCACAGTTCCAAAACACGAGGCCTTACTACGCTGTCATGGCATGGCTTATGGCTGTCTTTAATCCTATTACTGTGGGACATGCTCTGTGGATTCATGACCTGCCCTATCTGTGTTGGGGTGGAGGGAGCTGTGCATGCTGGGTTGTTCATCCCAGAGGCCTGGGTGTCTGGGGGCCTGGGTGTTGTAGCACAAATTGCATTGTAAGATACCCACCCTCCTCCTCCTCCACTGTGTGTCATAACGTGTTACTCACTGGTTTTGATTTTTGGAAATCTTAATTGACTAGTTGCTTGCCAGGTTGGTTCTAGAACCTTGTAGATGTGGGTTCTACAACGTGCCTATAGATGTGTATGAGTTTAAAAACAGATGAACAGAGAAGACCCAAATGTTGACATTATTTAATATGTAATACTTTATTTGGAGTTAGTTTATGAAACTCCCAATATTGTACTCTCACTTCACAGATTCCAGGCAAAAAATATATTTTTGCTACGTTGAGCTTGGATTTTGAGACATCAGCCTCTTTCATTGTCTGGGACTCAAAAGGCGACCGGAATGAGCAGATAGCAGATTGTTTTCCTAAAGTATCACTTATTTGTCCGTAGCTTGTACACACACACACACACACACACACACAGACACACACAGCCTTTTGCAGTCTTTTCAATAGTCACATTTGCGTGGACATTGACCAGAGTCAATTGCCTGTCAAATGCTACGCGTGATTAGGCCCCAGTGGACGTCCAGCCTAATGTGGGTAGCCTCTCTCAGAGCCTGGTCAACAGGGCCGTTCACTGAACCCCCACGCCCTCTCACCCCCCTGCCCTCTTCCTCTTGCCCCCCTGCTCTCCCTCTCTCTCTCTCTCCAATGTCTTTTCCTGTCACCCCCTCTCTCCCCCTCTCTCCTCCAGGTTCTCCCCCTCCTGGCCCTTCCCCTCCCTCCCCTGCCCTCCCCTCTCACCCTCCTCGCCCTCCCCCTCTCTCCCACGATTCCCTCTCACTGCCTCCCTGATTCCATCTCACCGCCCAGTTCAATGTTAATGTCCAGTGGTGTCCAGTTGAACAGCCTGCCCACGTAAAAAAAAAAGAAGCAACACCCCCCCACATCTCCTTCTTCTTTCTTTCCGTTCCTCCTTCTTTTCACACCGTGGACTCCTCTTGTGTGCTGTCCAGCTGGCTGTGACCTGTGACCTCCTGACCCTCACTCCTGACCCCTGGACCCGTTCCCACGCCACGCCCTTTTGTGTGGTCCGCGCCATGGCAACGCAGCGGTCACCGCTGCCACGGTAACAGATGGACAGGGCCCTGGAAATAACTTCATTCAACCGAGCCGTGGACAATCTGCCCTGGGTACACCCTCCTGCCACCCCACCCCCTCCCCCGCCCACCCTTCTCCTCATCCTTTTTTAAACACACACCCACTGCTAAAATCCCCTTCCACCTATGACACTCCCTCCCCCCTTTCTATCCCCCTTACACCCATTCCTCAGCAGGCTTCTTGGTCATGCGATCTGATAAAGTCATTACCACGGCGATCTTGAAATCGGCCTGGCACATATACACGCAAACATACAAGGAGATAAGAATTAGGAGTTGTCCACGCGGCTAGCTGTACCAGGAGCAGCAGTGTGTGTCCGATGAATCCTGTTACACAGCACTGCTGGTGTTTACGAGGCTGTGGGAGTGGGCACTCTTCATCTGATAGTTGTAATTATCTCAGCTACTTTTACAAGCCCTATTGTCTTCCCCGCATCCTCCCAAGCAGGAGGGCTGTAAAGAGACATATTCTGGCCACAGGGGTTTGTTTGCTACTTGAGAAACAAGTGCTTTTAAAAGAATGGTGTCTTTTAGATGGCCAATAAGGTTCGAGGCAGAAAATGAACTGTGCTGGATGTGTTTGTGTTTTCCTCTGGGCTTTCACTTGAGCCGGATTCTAGGACATGGCTGTGAGGAGGAACAGAGAGAGGCTGTGTGATGGTTGGTTGTGAATAGGACTGGATGCTGAAAAGGATAGACAGTTTGTGTTGTCAAAACACACACTTGTCTCTGTGAAGAGAGGTCTGATCCACTACGACCTTTCACCTCCCTTTCCGGGTAAACAAACAAACAAACAAACAAAATGGCTTCCTTTCATGCTTGCACCGATCTAACGAAGTTCTGAAACTATTAAACAACTCCAAAATAGATTGTGTAATTATAAAATGTTGTATTGTACAAACATCTCTATTCACAATTGTATTACTACTTAACCTTAAAGAAGCGGTTTACATTTAATTTGATTAAACTAAAAGAGGAAGAGTTGTTTAATGACATTTAACAGGAGATTCAAACGTGGTGGGACACATTTAGTACAATGTAACAGGCCCACCAACCAGGGGGCTGACCATTCAAAAGAAATCACACAGGCGAAGCCACTTATACAATTTAGGATTTTGTGTCCCTCCATTTCGCATCTGCATCACTATCTTTCCCCTTTTGCTGCCCCCACTTCTTCCTCCCTCCCCCTCCTACCCTCCCTCCCTACCCCTCTCTCTCTCACCCAGTTCATTGTACCAAAGGAGATTTTCTCCATTGAGGCCCAGTCTCTTAGGTAACCCCAATGCTGCATGAAATGAGGAGAGAGAGAGAGAGAGAGAGAGAGAGAGAGAGAGAGAGAGAGAGAGAGAGATTGAGAGAGGGGGGGACAGAGGGGGCGGAGAAAGAGAGTAAAGGAAATTGAAAGACAGGAGGAGGAACGGTCAGAAAGGGTGGAAGACGGAGAGGGAGAAGGACGCAAGCTCAAAGAGTGAAGCAGCAAGTGCAAAAGATTTGAAAGCAGAACACGAGCGGTCAGAAGTAGGAACCAGAACTCAAATGAAAGAAGACTTGAGGAGGAAGATCAACTGCATAGTCTACCAGCGAGGGATTTTGAAATGTTCTTGACAAATATTCAGTCTTGGGAAGGAAACATGTTAGGCCTCCACAAGGCCCGGTATTTTATTTTCTGTCTCTCTCTGAGCAGAGACTGATTTGCTTCTAGTTTAGGATCCCTGAATGAGTCTCACAAGTACCAGTACCAGTAGTGATGCTACCAGGTGGATCCAGCCATGCTTTGTGAGGTGGGCTGAAGCTTGTCTCACAGCGGCAGCGGCTGATAGGTTTAGTCTGGGGGTTAGAGGTCGGGGAGCGTCCCAGTATTGACGGAGCTCTGGACAAGACACCAGGACTAACCAGCACACGGAATCAGATGACTTGCTTCTATCCTAATACAACTTTGAAAAGGGCTTTCCGGTAGGATGGGGAAAGTGTTTATTTGGCGATGTTGGGCACTAAACAGCAGATGGCAGGCCTGTTGCTGTTGACTTAGAGACGTTTCTGAAAAGATTTAATCTGGAGAAGTTGAGCAGTGCAGCGATTGTTCAGAATTTGTCTGACTAGGTAATAGAACTAATGTTTAACCAAATATGCATTTTTAATTGAAATGAAATGTAAATATTTGCACAATAGACTTTTTTTTTGTATGTATTACCATTGATTGTCATTTACTATCATTTATTACCTGACATTGGGTAAAGTTGTTTTTAACAAACAGCCTTTATCTTTGAGGGCAGTTTCTCTGTCAGAGGCCAAGCTGCCCTCCAGCTCAGTAGTGTTCGGCACATGGAACCGCAAATGGCTGTCTGTGAGCACATCCTCAAAGAAACCCCAAGATCCTGCCGTTTCACAGACCGAGATTCTGGCCCACTTTTGACCTTTTTCATTCACGTATTTCTTGATTTCTGCCTGTTTTTTAAATACCCTTCTTGTTCGACCCTTTCCGCTTTTTTCCAAGCATGTTGTAATTTCTTTTGCCGCTCAGCTTGTGAGTTGAGCGTTCCGCAGTGCTGAGTTATCATCAGAGCTTTTGTCTCTGTGATCGGTGTGACCGGCGAGGGACTCTCTGGCTTTGTTGTGGGCCACATCACCTCCGTCTAGGAGACACGGCGCCCTGGGCGCTGACCCTGCCGTTCATCAAAGTGTCAGCGACACAGAGAGAGAGGAAGGGGGGGGGGGCATGTATAGACAGAGAGAAAGAGAGAGAGAGGAAAAAGGGGGGGGGGGGGTATAGAGAGAGACAGATATGAAAGAGAGGGAGAGAGAGAAAGAGAGGGAAGATGAGTTCGAGCCACCAACGCCATGCCCTTTCCCCTCCTCTGTCCTCCTTCCATCATACCGTTCATCCTTTCCTCCATCCACCCAGCCCCGCCTCTGCTCGGGAGGTCCGGAGCTGATTGTCCAAACGCAATTCTTGTGTCTGCCTCTGTGAAAGCAGGAGTTGTGGATGGACATCACGCCCCTGGCCTCTCATCACCTCCAGTCACACAGAGCCAGGAGAAGAGACAATAGTCACTATTGGGTTCAAAGTAAGTTTTATTTCCATGAAAGGGATGTAAGGTGAGTGAAGTCTGGGGGGTGGGGGGGAGCAGAATCTTTGTTGAAATGACGTAGTATTTCTCTTTCAGCCCACAATGTTTTGAATATTTTACAGTTCTCAATATGCAAACCAAGCATGGCTGGTGTAGGGATGGCGGGATGGTGAGGGATTGTGACCTGTTTGGGCGCGTGAGAGAGAGATGAATAGCACTCACCGTGTTAAGTACAGTTGAATGTGTCCGGTTTGCTCTCCAGCTCCTGCTGCTTTCTTGCTTCAGCTCTCCCCGCTATTTAGACAAAGTCTCACCACATTTTCCCTCCTCTACTCGTAGCACAGGAGCGAGAGCGAGAAAAATGTGAATGAATGCAGGCAAGTGAGTAAACTTGGGATTGTCTGCGTGTGAATGTGTTAGTGTGTGTTTGTCTAAGTTCAGGGGCCAGACTAAAGGAGAGAAAAGGGGAACTGAGAGAAAGAGTAAAGGGTTTAGAGAAGGCAGGGAGAGAGTGGGCTCTGGGGAAGAGAGTAGGATTATCAGAGATGGAGGGATCTGGGAGAAGAGAATAAGGACGGAAGAGAGGGCTCGAAGGCATTCCTGGAGAGAACATGGATATAGGGTTTGCAGGGAGTGTGGTGAGATATAGGGCAAGTTTATTGAAGACACTATGAGTTTGTCAGACAGTGCAAAATGTATCAGAGAAGGAGAGAAAGTGTATGTTCCTGAGTGTGTGTGAGAGAGAGAAAGGCAGAGGTATGTATGTGTGTGTCCATAACTGTGTGTGTCCGTGTGAGAAAGAGATGTGTGTGTGAGTGTGAGAGAGAGAGAGAGAGAGAGAGAGAGAGAGAGAGAGAGAGAGAGAGAGAGAGAGAGAGAGAGAGAGAGAGAGAGAGAGAGAGAGAGAGAGAGAGAGAGAGTGGGGCAGTATTAATATGTTAATGACCTGGTTGAAAGCACAACAGGCCCACTGACCAGGCTAATCATGAGTGGACACACACTGAGGCTAATCCCTCGCGCCGCGTTCTCACACACACCCTCAGTCCGCACGGCTCTCTCTCTCACACACACACACATCTCTCTCAGACACACACACACCGTCAACCCGCACGTGTCTCTTTTACACACACATACACACATACAAAAACACACATCCAATAGTGCACACTGTTGAATCTTTTGCCCACCACACACATACATGCTAACTCACACACACACTCACAGACACCCAGAGGTCAAGTCAGTCGGTATCACCATGGATACTGAGCTTACTGAAGGTGTGGTTGGACAGTATGGGTCGTCTGTCTGGCACAGTGTGTGTGTGTGTGTGTTTCCTACTGTTCTGCTGCCACTCTATGAAGCCTCCAATGTTGACTGAAGAGATTGTCTGCCATCTGGGAGAATGGGAAAGTCTCATGGGGTGAAAGGTAATGTAACAATGTTCCCAGTTAAATGTTGTTCACTTTTGCTCTTAACCTTTCTTGTAATGTTAAACAAAAATTCTGTTAAATAAAATTCCTGAAATTGATGATGTGACATTTATTTCCCTGCGAATTTTGGAAGCTTATTCTGTGTCAGGGACGTTGATAGACTCTTTTAACTGGACCCCAGTAAAAGTCTCAAGTTTGAGTTTTAACAGTGTACTTTTTTAGTTAGTGCTTTCATTTACATTGATAATCCCGGAAAAAAGCGCTTGTAAAATCAATACAGTTTAAACTGAAAACAAACTGATGCATGCTTGCGGAATTCCAGGTCCGCACGCTGTTCTGTGCTCGCTGTAATAGCCACTGCAGCGCGCACACATAAATCCAGGTGTCGGCAAGCGAGTCAGAATTGAGGTAGTCTAAGAAAATAGTACGAAACTACAGAATGTTCTAAATTATAGGCCTACCGATCATCTTATTTAGACTCAAATATATTAACAACATGATTCCAACGCACATACGAAGCTCAAAAAACAGTATTTGCGCTAGAATTATTGCGTTGCCGCGCACTCGCATTGACTATTGATGTCCCTGCCCTGCTAAAGCTGTTATCAAATTTAGGTCCCTGAACTGTACCGTACAGTCTGTACGCATAGTGGATTAAGAAACGGAAGTTTCTAAAGTGCATTATTTGTGTTGCACACTTCTGGCAAGCTTGGAAAAATAAAAAAAAGTAAGTAATGAGGGGCAGGGGCGATTATAGGATCAGACCTTTAGGGGGGCTCAGCCCCCAATGAGAATGTGACATGGATACAGTGCCTTACAAAAGTGTTAAACCCCCTTGCTAATAAATCACTCATTTCACTGGATAACAATTAATACATGTATTTATTATTATGCAAAATATTGAATGAATGAAAAAACTAAGAAAGTCCCTTTCTTCATGAACTACCAGTATTAAATTTACATTTAGTCATTTAGCAGACGCTCTTATCCAGAGCGATTTACAGTAAGTACAGGGACATTCCCCTGAGGCAAGTAGGGTGAAGTGCCTTGCCCAAGGACACAACATCAGTTGGCATGACCGGGAATCGAACTGGCAACCTTCGGATTACTAGCCCGATTCCCTCACCGCTCAGCCACCTGACTCCCTGATGAAACGATAATGATGTGTCAACAATAAATAAACATTGTTTTGTCATCTGTCACTAACAGACATGTTTGCAAACTCTTACGTTAGAGCACTAAAACTTATTTAAGATAATAATAATTCATAATAATTCATTTAATGTTGTATTATTATTATTACTTTTAGGGGTGCTGAGATTAAATTTAGGTGTGCTTGAGCACCCCTAAAAAGAGTTTAAAATTGCCACTGATGAGGGGGCCTGTGCCACAGTAGAGCTTTCTGTCTAAACGCTCATGTTTTATGGCCAGGATATCAGTGACTGTAGTGTGCTTGTAGTGTGACTGATGATATTTAGGATACAGTGTCACCTTGTGGGTACATCAGATATTACATTAAGTTTTCAAGTTTCAAGTATATTCTAATGATATTTTGATTTCAGTAAGTGGTTAATTGTGGATCTGAGATTTTTTTTTATTATGCCAGGTTGGAAATTATTTTCAGGTCTCACGTGACAACACACTTGTTGCAAGAAGACCACAGCACAACAAAATAAAAAAAATATAATAATAGTGTAATAGGTGTAAATCTGGCATTCCTACGACCCGGTGCCCAGACACTGTATATGTGTGTGTAGCATATATCCTGCACATATCCTGCATATATACGCACAACATTGTACATTTTACAGCATATAATTTTTTCTTTTTCATATCAGTGTTTAGGGTGGTACCCCTCACCCTCCAACTCACACACATTGCATCATCCCCACAGCCCCCCCACTTGAAACATGTTCCCACGGCTATGCTTGAAACATTTTCCTCTGACTACCCTACTACTGGATTTGAAATGAATACTACAGAAAGAGACAGATGAATCTGTTTCTAGAACAACCATGAAATTGTGAAAGTATAATAAACTTTAAATGTGTAGTTTTCAGAATACTTTAAGAAATACGTATTTGAACTGAACCTCTAAGCACTACTTACTGATGATGTATCTTTTATAAAGTAAGAACAAGAGCCCTCCAACCAAGGCCAGACATATGATGAACCCCACCACCCCATTAACATCTTGGTACATACCTGACCAGTAACATCGAACTCTTATCAGCCTGAACGTCCTCTCAACCCCCTGGTGTCCGTGCTCCTCATGCATCCTTCGTAGGACCTCCCCTTGCAGACTGCATGGCAAGACCACCTGCTTTATAGGACCCTGCCGAGTGTCGTGGAACTGCCGATATAAGACACCTTTCTCTTGTACCCTCTCCCATTGGTGCAACAGCTCCAGTGTTCGGACATCTTCCCTGGCCCTCTCTTTGGGCCCTGGCTTGTGGCCCTGGGACTTCAAGAAGGCCATAATAACAGGATCTGCCTGTTGCTGGTACACCGGAAAACTGGATGAAGAGCTCACTTCATTAACTGTAACGGAACAGCCCACCTCACCTGGTGCTGACTGGGCCGCAGGGGCCTCTACTGCTACTTGCCCAAGTGAAGGTGCAAATATTCTTTCAGGGGCCCAGGCCTGTCTGGAGAGAGCATCTGCGTTCCCATTCTGCTTTCCTGGCCAGTACTGGATATCAAAATCAAATCTGGCCCACTTCTGCTCAATGGCTCATAGCTTTGCAGTCTGCAAATGGATAAGGGGATTGTTATCTGTAAATATGATAAACTTGTGCCCCAACAGGTACTCACAGAATTGATCTGTTACCGCCCATTTTAATGCCAGAACTTCATTGCGCTGTAGTTGTCCATATTCCTCTAAGAAGACTGCAGCCCTCGACTTGCATTGGCAATTGTTCTTCTCCCTTTTTCCCCATCCTGCGACAGGACGGCTCAAAGCAGGGTGAGAAGATGACCACATCGACAGCAAGAGGGACTGAAAAGGCTGATCTCCCCAAATCCTTTCCATGAGGCTTTGAAATGTCCCCGGAGCATTACATAGGCCAAATGGCATACGATTAAATTCATACAGGCCAAACGGAGTACAAAAAGCAGTCTTGTGGCGGTCCTTGTCTACCACTGCAACTCGATTGTATCCACTGACCAGATCTAAAGTTGAGAACTACTTGGTAGGGGGTATTCTTGGTAGGGGGTATGCACCCTTCCTGGTCTTCCAATTGAATGGTTGGTAATCCACACACATCCTTAATCTCCCATGTTTCTTCTTTACAATGGCCAGGGGTGAAGAATAGGGGCTACTACTCTCCTTTATCACTCCCTGCTCCAACAGCTGTTTAATGTGTGCCTTTACTTCCTCATACTGACTAGGAGGTAATCTCTGATATCTCTGACGCACTGGTGTCTCATCTGTCACCGGAATCTCATGTTGTATGATTCCGTACAGCCCAAATCATTGTCACAGAACGCAAAGACATCTGCATACTCAGACAGTATAGCCCTGGCCTGCCCTACCTGCTGCTCTGACAGACCAGGCAACATACACTGCAGCAGATACTCACAGTTAGCTGAAAATGGAGGTCTGAAAGCCACTGGATTTGAATTAATGATGTAATATGGTTTCATATACCAAAATCCATATTCAAGAGGGTCGAAGAATTAGAATCTTTGATAATCCTGACTCATATTGAGAGACTTGTTGCTCTTGGCCGGGTTTCCCAGATTCGTTAAGAAGCTCTTAACGCTAAGAGCTTCTTAAGAGCGTTCTAAGAACGCTCTAGAACACTCTTAGAACGCTCCTAAGAAGCTCTTAGCGTTAAGAGCTTCTTAACGAATCTGGGAAACCCGGCCCTTGTTGGTTAATTGTAACGGTTTCAAATTCTTGTACTCGCTGTGAAATATTTTACTGTTGATAAGCGTCTGCTAAATGCATAAATGTAAATGTAATAAAATGTGATTTTGAGATTTCTAAATTGCCTATTAAGCTTTCAAATTTCCACAAACAAATATTGCAATACTGGAAAATTATTTTTACACACAACTTCACACCTTATGGTTCCACCCTGTGGTAAATAGAAAGTCATTATTCAAAAAAGAGTGGTATGAGAAAGAGGTCTTGTTCATTGTTGATTTGTTTGATGAAGCTGGTCAGTTTCTTCAATATGATTCATTCACTGAGAAATTTGCGATAAAATGTTTGCTTAAAGAATTTAATAGTGTGTGTAAAGCAATTGCTCTTTCATGAAAACAATTAATACAAAACACTATTCGAATGTTGTTGTTAAATTACCAGAGTTAAAGGTTGGGGAAGCATATTTCAGGGATAAAAAGTGCAATAACAAAATAATAGGTAAATTATTCTATGATTGTACTACACCAGCAAAAGTTAAATTATTTGAAAATGAGACATTTAGAAAGACATACTGCCGATATCTTAAATGGTTACATTTATTCATTTCAAATGGTTAATCATCAAACATGGTCAAATACCTCTGAGCGTCTCTATTGTAGGGAGTTGAACGTAGTGGGAACCCTATCCGACAGAATGAAGATTATGATGACCTCTCTCTACATTCATGCAGCTGAGACAGATTTTCTGGTCAGTTTCCGCATCAAAAGCATCAAGGTACATTACATTTTGAAGATCGACTATGTGAACAATATGTTCCCCTCTGACCCACAGTCTGATGAGGAGTGTGACCACAGGGAGAAACTGGACGTCTGGTATGTGTGTGACAAAAGGTCAATTCATTGGCCTGTTTTTCTGTAAGTGCTGAATCATCTTTTCCCTCACCATATGGATATTCAGATTTTCGCCTCTGCCCGGTTCCTGCACCTTTTACTTTACTCTTGGTCTCCCTAGAATCGTGTTATGGATCGCAAATCCCAGGTCCTTCTCCCTTCCTCTGTGAGAGCCGTGAACGAGGCCTGCATCCCTAATGACGTGCACCCCACCAGGCTACGTGGTCAGAGGCTCGACAGGCAGACCTGTGTCAAAAGAGTCATGAGGAGGTTCCAAAAATCCCTGGTTGCCCTGAAACAGGACCTTCTAGCAACCAAGGAGAAGATCCTGAACACCAACCAGTACTTCAAAGAGGTGTCTCGTGTGAAGAGCCAGAGAAAAAGCCAGATGAGTGCGTCTCTGAGAAGACTCGTTAACAATTTCAGGGGGAGAAGGCTCCAGAAACTCCAGGCAGACAAGTATATATGGATCAGCGAAGATTTTGACGCGCTGATCCAAGTGGTTGAGATGGACTGCAAAGCTGATTTCAATCTGGCGCACCTGGAGAAGTGGCAGAAAGATGTTGAGAAGCTGCACCTGGCCTGCAGGGCCTGCACTGAGAGGATCCAACCACTTGAGGTGTGTAGTCCAACACCAAAGATTAAACCCTCTCAGGAAGAGAAGTCCACCATCCAAATCTTTGTAAGTAATCAGTACAGAGACTGTACATATTCATTTATTCAGCTATTGTTTGATTTAAAGTATGGAATGGCACTATCCTGATTAACTTTGTTGATTATCATCCTAAAGAGCTGTTGAAAGATCCCTGGTCCCACATGCCAAAAGGTGATGTCTTCTCTTGTGACTGCGTCTCCCCAGGATCTATCTGAGACAGAACCCACTTCTGTGGTCCCCTTTTCCATTGAGGATGCCATGGAATCACCCCCTCTGATTCCTCCTACTCCCGAGGCCCTCCTCTTCAACCAGCAGGTCCCCCAGGCTTTGACTCCTCTCAACTGTGTCAGCGTTGGAGTTGTGACTCCTAGCATGCCTGAGACTCCGCCGGCTGTGGGGTATTTACCCCACCTTCATCTGCCACCAATCACAAACTTGACCTTGAATGCAAAGAAGCTTCTCCAAGGAGGACTGGAAGAGCTCCAGCAGGTGGGTCATTATCATCATAGGCAAATATCTGATGATATTCACTGTTAAAGAATATATCACAATATGCACAATAGCTGACTGTATAAATTGTGGACTAATGAGGCTTGAAAAGAACCATGATTTCACTGGTTTATTGCAATTTTTTCTCTGCTCTGTGATTCTTCCATGTGAGCATGTGTTCTGCTTTCAGGATATGACGTAAAAAAAGCCTGGCAAAGAGGAGGAGAAGACCAAAGCGAAGTCGTACATCGAACCACTGACTGTGGGGGAAGTCAGTGAGAAAAATCAAGAGGAATATCCTGAAAATAACGTGAAGGAGAAGAAAAACAAGAATGTCGGAAAGAGGTGAGGGCAGATAGCAGAAAGGCTAAATGAAGGGGGTAGGAGAATGTGGGTAAAGACAGCAAGACCCTCAGTGTAAAGATGTGAGACTGCGTACTGGTATGGCAGATAAAATGTTATGTTTTTTTTAGGATTGACAGGTTTCTCCAGTGGCTGTTACGCAAAGTCATATGCGGTAGTTGTTTAGATGTTTAACAAACATCATACGCATGCACACACACGCACGCACACACACGCACGCACACACACGTCTTTTTTAAATAACAGCATTTTGTCAAGCATCTGTATTCAATAAAGTTACAGACATCATTTTGTGTTTTCTTTGTTTTACTTGGTATTGCTTTTTGATTATTACTAATCAGGGTAAATCAACTCATAAAGCATCCTGCATATAACTATTAATAATAAAGTATTTGTTCAGGGCTTTTAATTTGACAAATGAGGAAACCGGAAGTTACCTAATTTGCTGTACATGCGGAACAGTAGAAGAAAAAGCTGAAAATGGGAAGAAAACTGACAAATACATCGTTCATGTTCTAATGTCCGAAGAAAGTCAACTGCATATTACCTTGGGGAGATAAGGCGTGATTCTTATCTATTTGTCCATGCATACTTGCGTGTGCCCTTGTATTCATCTGAGCATGTCTGCAAAGATAGACAGGGTTAGACAAACTGCACAACCTAGTTTTCTAGTTCCCCAGCAAGGTGTCTGACTGCACTGGGATGTCCATTCATGGTTCCTGAAAAAGACAAGCACAATTCAAACAAAAATGTACATAGTATACTATCCTGTGTGTTTTATTTGAACACTGTTCTGGAAGGTTCCATCCTCGTTGTGGAGAACATTCTAGCACTGTGTATGTTGTCACATGCTGGTGATGTCACATTCTATGGAGTCATTAGGAAGAGATCAGATGGTCACTCTGAGAAAGAGATATATATTAAGAACATTCTAGAACTGTGAATGTTGTCACCAGTAGCAGAACCCTCCAGGTAGAACACTTCTTAAATATGGCATTGTAACAACAAGGTACAAGGTAAAATAGATACTGTATGTCATAAAGTGTTTATAAGTATATATGAATAAGGACTCAGTGTATATGAATAAAAAACCAGTCGTGTATATCAGATTTAACAGAACCATCTGTTCTATACAACACTAAATAAATCCTTGTTATCATCGCTCCATCATTCTATCTTCCTCATGTGAGGAAATACAGGAACACATACATATTTGTATTTGTCTTCACGGCCCTGCTGGTCTCACCTGGGTTGGTCTTCTCCAGTCTGGTGACAAAGTCCTCCTGAACCCCCGGGAGCTGAACCAAACACTCATACCTCCCACTGTCCAGGTCCTCAGGCTTCACTGTTAGGTGAACACTGTTCTGGAAGGTTCCATCCTCGTTAGGTAGAACCTCTCCATGCTCCACATCCTCGTACACCGGTTCTTCATCTCTCCTCCAGAACACCTTGACACTACTGGGGTAGAAGCCTGTAGCGTGGCAGGTGACTGGAGAGGAGGGGCTCTTCTGGAACAGAGACAAGGAGGGGGGGACTGGGGACTAGATGGAGACAGAGTCTTACATTTACATGTCACATTGCTCTCACAAATCTAATTTCTCATGTGTTGACTCAGTTTTGGCATCATTCATCTACTGTACTTGTCCTCTTCAGAGTGTTTTCCCCATAGTCCAGATACTTCTTCAGCCAGTCAATACACTCATGGGTGTGGTAGTTCTTATAGCACTCAAGCTGAGCTCTGTTTTAGTCCCACTTCTGTTTGGTGAGGAAGGCCTGCTGCACTGGAGCGATCCATTTCAGGTACTTCAGATTGAAGAGGTCTGTCATGAACCACTGATCAGTTAACAATAATTAAAGATAATGATTACTTTATGACTTTTATACTGTTTGGAATGCTCTGCATAAACAATCTTTGATCTCTACCCTGCTACATTAAGCTCATGATAACATAACCCTTGGTCATGTCCAGGATAGAAATATGTCTATGATTTATGTTGCTTCTGCCATTGATAAACTGTCATTATGCTGTTTGCTTATGCCTGCATAGCCATAAGTTAGTTCTTTGTAAGGTGCGACTTCGAAATGTCTGTGACACTAGTGTAGGTCAGTGGTCACAATATTACCAATGTATCATGCCATGCATGCAAGGAAAATATGAGGAGCGTCAAGGCCATTTCTAGGAGCCCTATCTAAAGACCTAAACAAAAGCTATCTAGCATGCAGCATCCCTTTTCTGTGCTTGCAAAGGCTATGCTTTCGTCACGTATCCTCCCATATTGTGATAACTCCTTTGATTTCCTGTATTCATTGTCCAGTCTTCTGAGATGCTCAACTTGAGTGTATCAGACAACTGCACCTTATAGATCTATAATACGTAAATACGTTGATTTTGTCTTGAACTACTTGGTGATTAACTTCACTGACTTGGTACTTTCACAGCAATTGGGTACCATCTAATACTTCCTCAGAACACATCTTACATAACACTTGTTATGTAACACAACACAAACATGGACAACCTGTAATTTCTTCTGACAAGTTTAGAGCTCTACATTCTTTTATAGTACTGTATAAATTAAAAGACTCTAGACAAATTCTCTTCATTTTGTAACATTTATTTTTTATTTACAGTGCAAATGAATTTTATCTCAAATGTATGTTTTGTGTCCAAATTAAAAACCCAAACTAATGTTGGGTTAACATTGGGTTGACCCGATGTTAGTTTCCTCAAGGATCACAATGACTCTTGCTTAGAGACTTGTTGCTCTTGTGGTTAGTGGTAACTGTTTTAAATTTTTGTTCTCGCTGTGATATATTGTTTTATTACTGTTGCTTGCTTTTTTCCACAGGTACACTTGCACTTATAGCGGTTCAGGTTGTTTAATTGTAACTTGTTTAACTACATGCTCTTATGGTTCTTCCCGTTGGCACTTACTTTGGTTGTTCACAATGTGTGCTTCATGTTTTGGCTACTCGCGATGTTTTTTGGCTATCTTGTTGTTATGATCAGTGACCTATGCACTTTGTAAAGCTCTCTCTTGGAAGTCGCTTTGGATAAAAGCGTCTGCTAAATGAATAAATGTAAATGTAATGTGGAGCTAGAAAGTTGACAAAAGTATCTGAATTTGAAATGAAAGATATGAAATATTTGTATGTTGAATTTCATTTTTGTATGTCGGATCAAAACTAAAATATTTTGATCCGGAAATACACATTTCTGAAATTCAGACTGCGGGAATTCAGATTATTGAAATTCAGATAGCTGAGCAACTCTTAAGTTTGTTCTGAGGCAAAGTTCGGTCGTTCTGAAATCGTTTACTTTTCCCTGTGAAAGCATGCTGTTTCACCTTTGGCCTAGTTCAAACAAAATCTGAATTTCCGCATTCTGAATTTCAATAATCTGAATTCCCGCAATCTGAATTTCTGGATCAAAATTATTCAGCTTTATTAAATTTAGATACTTTTGTCAGCTTTCTAGCTCCATAAACTAAAAAATAATTGTTTTTAAAGTTACCCATATGCACTGCCACCCATCCAATAGTCCTTTTATCAAGCAGTAAAAAACAATCCCAAAACATTAGAATGAAACAATAAAAAAGTCTTTTTCCCTCCTGGAAGGCGATACAAGAGCGTAAGGTCCCGTACCAGCAGATACAGGGATAGTTTTTACCCACATGCCATAAGGATGCTGAACTGCCCTTGTAAGTTGTAAGAAGCTCTTAGAGCTTCTTAGGAACGTTCTATATTATAAGAACGTACTAGAGCGCTCTTAGAACGTTCCTAAGAAGATCTAAGCGGTAAGAGCTTCTTAACGAATCTGGGAAACCCGGCCAATATCATTTTACAGTATGTTTGACAATAAGATTTGCTAGCTAACCATCCAAAATCAATATCAAGATTTTCACGAACAAAGTATCGGCCATATAGTTAGCTAGGCCAGGGATTCTCAAACTTTTCAGCCCACGACCCCTAATATAATGGTGCCAGTGACTTGCGACCCCCGCATCCACGGAGGTGGTTTAAAGACATTTAAGACATTTACATTTAGCAGACGCTCTTATCCAGAGCGACTTACATTAAGTACAGGGACATTCCCCCGAGGCAAGTAGGGTGAAGTGCCTTGCCCAAAGACACAACGTCATTGGCCTGGTGAGGATTCGAACCGGCAACCTTCGGATTACTAGACTGATTCCCTAACCGCTCAGCCACCTGACTCCTGTGACTTTACGTATACGTGGGAGTACAAAGAGGCCCTGGATCTGATCCAGACCTGCCCACCAGAACCGGCCCCCGTATACGCCACCACAGCTAACGTGTTAATGCATGCAATGCTTGATGTGATGCTAGTTCGGAAGTTCGATAGTAAATGCTAGCGCGCGTAGCGCGCGAGCCAAATTTTTTGGCCTTTATTTGAGCGCAAAATATTTTTTGAACTTTAGTGTAAAATATGCCAACGTACACCAATAACTATAACTAATTTGACAGACTATAAGGCAACTGACTTCTGGTTATGATACACGTGCTCTCTAGCTAGCTTCAGTAAAAGTGTTGCTTATGTTAGATACTAGACCTAGTCTAGCTCTAACTGCGTTTCGAATCAAACAAGCTATAATCTTACGATAAACCTTATCTAAAGCTAGCTATATGAAATAATAGCAATTGATATGTGGTGGTAAAAATATGAAAAAATGAATGATTTTCATCAATTTACCACTAACTTGCTTCGGAGACACTGAAAATGAATGGGGTTGAACGGTGGAAAATGCAATGTTTGGAACTACAGGTCGCATGTGACACGCTTTACTTCCGCATTCCTCGATAACAATGGGCGTCTATGGAAGTGTCGCAACTCTCTTTTTCTATGGCTCTGGTAGTACCGAGCGGGCCATCACTATGGCATCACTACTATTCACCTCGCTAGTCAATCTACTGCAGACAGGCTGCGGCCAACACGACAGTAGCAGCAACTCTATTCATGGCCGATTATTTTCTTCTTAAAAATCTTGATTTTATTTGGGGACAATGACATGGCTCGATAGCTGGCTAGTCATGTTGTTAAACATACTGTCAAATTATAGCCTAATTACTGTTTGGAGAAAATGTAAACTTTGATGCGGTCATCTCACATCCATTTTGCTATTCAACTTGCTCCACAGGCTGCGGCCGTACTGTAGCCTAGTACTACTAGTATGGCCGATACTTTGTTCGTGAAAATCTTGATATTGATTTTGGGACAGTGACATGGCTGGTTAGCTAGCAAATCTTATTGTCAAACATACTGTAAAATGATATTTACGGTTTGTCAACCGTACACATTGTTATTGCCTCTGAATCTTGCTAGCATAACGTTAGCTTTCGGGGTAATAGCTCAGCCAAGGGAAAGCCGGTGTTGGTTCTATGAGCTGAGCGGACTATAAAATATCAGAGTTGGCTAACGCTAAAAAACATTAGATTTCTTTTGCAAAACGCCTGAAAACATAAATTAATGTTTGTAAAAAAAAAAAAAACACCCCTTACCTAACAAATGAATTACTTATTAAGATCCGATTGATAATATGTATCTTTTAGCTGTTATAATCAGAGAAATATCTCAGACATGGAAAGATCAGTAATCATTATCTTTGAGTCATTATGAGAGAAAGTTCTGTTGTAGGTCAATTTGTCTTGGTTTCTATTTGCATATCACTCAAGAGTTCGTTGTCTGTGCCTTCCTCTCCTTTGCATCCCATCTGTAAAGACACAACAACACACACAATACTAGGGTTAACACTGACAGCATGTTGAAGCTATACCTCACTGTACTATTCCAGTGAATTGATCAAGCCTGTGATAGGGATTGTGTTTTTTGAAAGAATGAATTATGTATAAAATCAGTTGAACAAATAGCTACGCTCCTGTGATAAACACAAACACTCTGCGATACTCACTTGTGATTGGTTAAACAGTGATTGGCTTTTGGTGCCGTGTAATTGGAGGAGTTAGATCCATCATCATAAGCTGCATGGAGAAACAACCAGAGCAGTTCAACTGAGCTGACCAGGAACACACAACTAACATGGAGGTAGTCCCACATCACGGATACACACACACACAATGTTGAACAACCAGAAACTTTCTTTTTCAAGTTTAACCCTTGTGTTATCTTCGGGTCATTCTGACCCATCAGTCATTGTGACCCACCATCGTATTGCGACAACTTTACCGCATACAAAAACAAAGTGAAGCATTTTCTTTTAACCGTTGGGCTGTCTCAGACCCCCCACATTGCGAAGGTTAAAAGAAACAAAAAAGGTTTTTGTATTGGGTAAAATTGGGTAAACACAACGATGGTTCGTTATGAACCTTTGGGTCATGTGACCCGAAGGCAGCACAAGGGTTAAGAAGGATTGTCTATGTGATGCACATATAGGTATATGTGTGAAAATAGATATGCTGTGAACATAGTACACTGTCTGGATACTTCAGTTTAATACTCACTGTTCGCTGGAGCAAAGCCTGAAACACAGAGATGACACAGAATTATTAATTTCACTAGAATAATTATGATCACTGATCATCCCCACTAGGAACACTAGAGAGATCCACACACACACACACACACACACACACACTGATGAGGTTTAATAAAGTTCTTCCTCTCTTCTCACCTTTCTTGGCATCCTTCTTCTTCTTCCAGATGACGACTCCACAGACGATGGCGACCAGCAGAAGAACACCAACCACAGCTCCAATGATGAGACCAGAGGAACCAGAACCTTCTGCAGCTGTAACAACCAACACAGAACATTCAGACTGCAGCTTGGAGCCTCACATGCTGGTGATGTCACATTCTATGGAGTCATTAGGAAGAGATCAGGTCACTCTGAGAATGAGAGATCTTTAATATTATAACATTCTAGAACTGTGTATGTTGTCACCAGTAGCAGAACCCCACACAGGTAGAACCCTTGTTAAACATGGCATGGTAACAACAAGGTTCAGGGTAAAATATGTACTGTATGTAAGAAAGTGTTTATAAGTAGGAATAAGGACCAGTAGCGTATAGGAATAAGGACCAGTAGTGTATATTAGATTTAACAGAACATAGAGATACAACACTAAATAAATCTTCCTAGTCATCCCTCCATAATTATATCCTCCTGTGAAGAAGTACATGAACACATGCATATTTGTATTTGTCTTCTCGGCCCTGCTGGTCTTACCTTGATTGGTGTTCTCCAGTCTGGTGACAAAGTCCTCCTGAACCCCCGGGAGCTGAACCACACACTCATACCTCCTGCTGTCCAGGTCCTCAAGCTTCACTGTCAGGTGAACACTGTTCTGGAAGGTTCCATCCTCGTTAGGTAGAACCTCTCCATGCTCCACATCCTCGTACACCTGTTCTCCATCTCTCCTCCAGAACACCATGACACTTCTGGGGTAGAAGCCTGTAGCGTGGCAGGTGACTGGAGAGGAGGGGCTCTTCTGGAGCAGAGACACGGAGGGGAGGACTGGAGGAAGAGAGAGAGTAGACGGAGATAAAGACTTAAAATAACAAATCAGTCAGAGAATTACATCTGCCCTCAATTATCTAATTTCTCATGTGTTGGCATCATTAATCTGCTGTACCTGTCCTCTTCAGAGTTTTCTCCCCAAAGACCAGATAAATCTTCAGCCAGTCAATGCAATCCTGGGTGAGGTAGTTAATATCGCGCTCAATCAGACCTTTTTGGTGGTCCCACTTGTATTTGGTTATGGCAGCCTTTTCCACTGGAGCGATGTATCTCCTGTTCTTCAGATCCAGAGTCAGCCAATCCTCTCCATCATAACCATACTGGTTAAACCCATCTGTAGCTCCAGTCACATCATTCCACTCACAACCATACATCCTCTGAAATGAATGCACACCTGAGAGAGAGAGAGAGAGAGAGAGAGAGAGAGAGAGACATAGAGAATCAGCGAGTCATATGTTTCTCCATATTCAGAGCAGATTCATGTAGGAACTACTTTCTTTCTAACAAACTATAGCTAACTAACCATATAACGAAAATAGTTCCAACATGAAACTCCTCACAAAAGATCTGTCAGTGCTCAGGTGTGCTATCTTCCGGGCCTTTCTGTGTAGAGTTTTCATGTTCTTCCTGTGCTAACATGGATTACCTACACAAAGGACCCCATTAAAAACGTCTAGAACAAATCTCTCTCCTGTCCAGTCCATGACCAAGACATGAGCATGAGAACTTAGACTTGGTCCCTGGGCGCCACTGATAGGGCTGCCCACTGCTCCAGGCTGCCCTGGGAGGAAGGACAGCAGGGATGGGACAATGCAGAGAACACCTTTCTATGGTGGATACTGCTGTGTGTATGTGTGCTCCCAGTGTCACCACTTCCTGAATACATGTTTGTGTCACTATTGCAGGATAAATTATGTTTATTTTCCATCAGGACATCTTGCACAATCCCCCAACCTACCATAAGTCTTTCTGTCTGTGTACTGTGTGTGCTGTAGCTGGGTATCAGAGGGTCAGTAGACTTTACTCACCTCCACTCTGGTTCAAGCGCTGCTGTGCAACTGCTATGTTGCCTTTGAAGCTTTTCTCAGTTTTGATGGAGATCTGAGTTTGTTCATCCCAGTACTTCTCAGTTTCAGCCATCCAATCCTGACGAGGCGTCTCTCTGCGGATGTTACTGTCATAGTACGTGATAGGCAGGCCATCCAGCAGCCCCTCTGTTACAAACTCTGGGAAGTGAGGTATTCCTGAAGTTGCTGTGTAGAAGTATTTCAGCGAATGTGTGGCTGCATAACAAAAATCTTGATTAACTAAAAGAACCGATACATTCATATTCATGTATGTTCCTTCCATTTTTGCATTATAAATATATTATAAAACCTTTTAAATAAAAATATAGATATTAAGTCTTTATTCATTAGCCTAATACAAATGTTTAACATGTAATTGATCCATTCTAACAAAATTAGGCCTTAAAGTACAGCAGCCTGTTGCACCAGCTGTGCCTAAGTTCTTTCTTAGTCTAGGGTGCAAAGTCCATACTAAACGATACATTTAAACTAGTTAGTTTGATACTAAAGCTGAGACGATGTTTGGTTGCACCACGGTTATGTACGTTTAATCTTAGCTACACTGGCGTAAAGTAGACACTAACCAAAATAATGTCTAGGGTTAGCGTCTAGGGCTAACCCTAACCCTTTCTACAAACAAGAAGTAAATTTGTCAACGTGACTTGCCTGAGGGACTGGTCTGACTGGTCCGTGTACCTAACCCTTGAAAATTGTATTTGGAGGTTATGTATAAATTCAAAACACTGAAGAAGGCCATGGTTTGCACTTGATGTGGAATAATGTTTTTGCCTTCACATCTTAAACACAATTAATACATTTCTTCAAAATAACTTTGCCACACACATTTAGGCTAAATGCTGAGCTTTAAAATAAAAGGGAAAGATGATGACTAAAATGTGGATTCACTGAAATAAGTATTATTGCACAGATCCAGCACTGACTTCCAAATCAGAAGGTGACCCAAACTGTAGCTTTTAGCATTTAAAATAGCTTAGCATGACTAAGAATATATAATTATTATATTACACATGCACATTTAATCAAAATCCAATTATTACTATTCTGGCTGACAGTGTATGGACAGCTGCCCCATACATTTAGGCTATGGAAAGATTTACAATTAACATAGTCTGCCTCCACAGGTCCAGATGGGGCCTAGACAGTGGCAGATTGTGGCTGTTTGAAGGGCAGGGGCGGAAACATTTAAAGGGCTGCTACTGCACGACATGGGCTCTCACCAGTGTAACAATGGGAAGCCTCACTTTGGGAAAGCTTGCCCTAGTGGGCACATTGTAGGGGAGACTGTTGGGCACACCATCGAATCGTCTTTTTTGGAAAGGGCACCATTTGGGACACTGTAATGTAGGGGTCAGCATAAAGGGCACTTCATAACAGCACCCTTTTCCATTGGAAGTAAGGGCACGGGAATAGTCAAATATAGACCATTGTAAGGGCACCTTATAGGGTACTGCATCACATTTTCTCTACTATAAAGGAACTCATTACGACATGTTTTTAAATTTATAGAGGGCACACCATCATTTATTGAGTTAAGGGGCACCCTAGGCACAAGCATATTTCACAATGTGAATGGCAGACAGTAGGGCACTTGGTCTCATTTTTGCCACTCTAGAGGGCATTTTAGAAACGCTTTTTCAACCCTGGGGGCACCAGGCAGTCACCCCCTGAGTCTTCCAGTGGGCCTGGATACACCCATGGGGAAAGTGTCTTGCACCCATAACATTGGGGAAGCCAGAAGGAGAGGATGAACTAATATAGAGGCTTGTCAACATATAGGCTACTTTAAACAATGAAAATACTTTATACAACTGAATAAAAAGTCTCATTGATTCTTTGTGTTTCAAGATGACCTGGAAAACTGATGATAATATTCAGGTACAGCTTTGGAGTAAGTATACCCTTCTTATTTCCTGAAATAGTTGCCTTTGCTAAACCTTACCTGTCACCAACCCTGTTCAAGAATGTCCCACATGCAAAGACACACAGAGATGCAAGACACACTGAACAGTGGTCAAGGCTTGGCTATAATGAGTTTGCTTCCTTGTGTGTGATTCCAGCAGACTACATAGTCTAGTCTAGGCCTACCTACATAGACTGCAGTCTACTACCCTCCTTTCTACTATTATAGTCTACTACTCTCTGAAGACCCTTGGGGCTGGTGTGATAAACGGTCTTTGTATAATCTGAGCACCTTTATCCACAGAGTTGTCAAAGAACGGATATGCCATAATTGATTGTACCTTGTCTAGACGCTCTTCTTAGTTTCTAAGGCCTTATTTTATGTCAATTAACCAATGGCTTTTGAAAACAGTTAAAGTGACAGTATTTCTTAACTTGTTTATTTAAATTAATACATTCTTTGGAGATGAAGTAAACACGTAAATTCATTCATGTCTGCACTTCAAAAAGTCTGCACTTATGTTTCCGAACACGGACTAAAGTGCTTTGCGTGCTGGAATTTACTCGATGGAACTGTCTTTTGAGGTTCTGTTTCCGCCTGTTTGAAATGATTTGCAACACATCTTAATTTAGCTCGACTTTTAGCCTGACACAACAAACAACCAGAGCAGTTCAACTGAGCTGACCAGGAACACACAACTGACATGGATGTAGTCACACATCATGGATACACAAACACACACAATGTTGAACATAATATGGAGTATGAATATTTGGACAGTGAAACAATTTTCACAATTCTGGCTCTGTACTCCACCGCAATGGATTTGAAATGAAAGAACAGAGATGCAATTAAAGTGCCGACTTTCAGCTTTAATTCAAGGGGTTGGGCAAAATATTGTATGTAACGTTTAGGAATTGCAACCATTTTCATACACAGTCCCCTTATTTCAGGTGCTCAAAAGTAATTGGACAATTGAACATAATCATTAATAAAATGTTCATATTTAATACTTTGTCGAGAATCCTCTGCTGGGTTTCCTCCTTTGTGATGCTTTGCCAGGCCTTTACTGCAGCTGTCTTCAGTTGTTTGTTCATAGGTCTTTCTGCCTTCAGCAAGTGAAATGCATGCTCGATCGAGTTGAGATCAGGAGATTGACTCGGCCAATTCAGAATATTCCACTTCTTGCCTTAAAAAAGTCCTGGTTTGCTTTCGCAGTGTATTTTAGGTAATTGTTCCATCTGTAAAGTGAAGCGCCATCCAAACATCTTTGCTGAATTTAGCTGAATCTGTGCAGACAGTATATTCCTATACACTTCATCCAGCTGCGTCTGTCTTCTGTCACATCATCAATAAACACGAGTGTCCCAGTGCCATTGGAAGCCATGCATTCCCATGCCATGACGCTGCCTCTACCGTGTTTTATAGATGTAGAATCGGATCACGATCCGTTCCAAGCCTTCTCCATACTTTTTTCTTTAAATCATTCTGGTACAGTGAGATCTTTCCTCTATCCAAAGAGTGCTGTTCCAGAACTGAGCTGGCTTTTTTAGAAGTTTTTTTTTCTTATCTGGCCTTTCTATTCTTGAGACCCTATTCTGGTGAACCCTCTGTATTTGCTCTTGTGAAGTCTTCTCTTTATGGTAGACTTGGATAATGATATGCCTACCTCCTGGAGATTTTTCTTCGCTTGACTAGATGTTGTGAAGGGTTGTTTCTTCACAATGGAAATGATCCTGTGATCATCCACCACTGTAGTCTTCCCAGGACGTCCAGGCCTTTTTTGTTGTTGCTGCGCTTACCAGTGTGTTCTTTTTTCCGAATGTACCAAACTGTTGATTTTTTTTGCAGGTTATTCATGGCCTATTTGACATTCTGAGCTCTTTCGCCCGCATGTTGTAGGTTCACAGCAAGTTTCCAAATGCCACACCTGAAATCAACTACCTACAGACCGTTTACCTGCTTAATTGATGAATAAATAACAATTTATAATTTGAATATTTAATTCAAATATTTTCTGTTCTATCTAGCAGTTCTAGCTAACCCAGCAAAGACAGGTCTAGAAATATAGTTTAGGCCTACTAATTAAGCTAGAGCCATATATTTGCAGGGGGTAGCATAAGAACCATTGTCCTATGTCCTATGATACGATAAAAGACTTTTCGAGGTAGACGACTGAGTAGAACCTCTAAAAATGCTCCATCCGCTTCCGACTAGTCCAGGATCAGACACTGTGGATAAAGCATAAATGCGCTTTATAAAATTGTTGTAAATAACACAATTCCATTAGATAGGGGGATACTATCAAATCTGGCAACCCTGTATGTTGTATCCGACCCATGGTTATGTTGCTGTGGCTAGCAGTACCCGGCGGAAGATGGCTACTGTAGTACTGTAAATTGATCTTTAAACTCTGCCTTCTTTCTTTCTCTACATGAACGAGAGCGAATTATTCGAGCTGTGTATTTGGGAGAGTTTTTGCCTTTTCACAGAGGTGGCAATTGAGTGACGAGTTTGTCAACATCTATTCTGGCTACTGTACCAGTACTACTGTTAGTAGTTCGTAACTAGCGAGTACGTGTGACAAGGAGGCGACTCGCAGGCCAGCTGTACGTCCAATCTGTGGGGTGAGTGTGGCGAATTTGAGCAGCAGCAGTCCCAAAATGAAGGCTAAATTCTTGTTTTGCTTGTCATGACACTTGCCTATGCGTCTTTTGCATAGATTGCATAAATAATTAACATCGATTTTTTTTTCAACGACCTGCGTAGCCAGGATCCACCAATCGCAATTCAGCAATCACGCAAATATTACACTTTATTTAACGACAAAACAATCAACTGAAGTCATAATTCTTGACCCACTACTCAATCAATGAATAATACATTCAGACGGGGTCTTAACCACATATTGTTAAGCTACATATCCTATTATCCTCCCGCCCTAACCCTAAACCCAATACTGTCAACTAGCGTAGCGTTTAATGCAAGCTTCTGTGTTTATCCCCAGTTTTTAGCTTGTTGCGATCTCTATACCACTCAAGATGGCTGCCCCCGTCAACATCCAGAACCCCAGTAAGAGCTGGGAGCTGAGCCTGTACGAGCTGCACAGGAGTCCTCAGGTATGAGAATGACTCATTACTGGAAATGGCAAATGGCCCTAATTTGTTCCTCACAGCCATCCAATGTCAAGGTCATACATGATACATGTCATTGCCAAGACAGTGTTATGGAGGAGAGTAGACAAGCAAAATTAAACCCATCGGTATCTGTAAGATGCCCATGTGTCTCCAGGAATGTTTCTGACTGGAACGTATGTCCCCCAACCCCCCCACCTGTAGGAGGCGATCATGGACGGCACAGAGATCGCGGTGTCTCCACGCTCCCTCCACAGTGAGCTGATGTGTCCCATCTGTCTGGACATGCTGAAGAACACCATGACGACCAAGGAGTGTCTTCACCGCTTCTGCTCCGACTGCATCGTCACCGCGCTCCGATCAGGGTCAGCACGCTCGCGCGCACACACACACACACAATCACACAAACTAACATGCTCACAGACACACACACACACACATGCTCATGCACACAAACTGACATGCTCACAGACACACACACACACACACACACACACACATGCTCATGCACACAAACTGACAGGCTCACGCACATGCTCACACACACACGCTGACGCACACAAACTGACACACACACACACAGTCAAGTGTGACAGCCACACATTCAAGCACATGGGAAAATGCCATAAACGAAAGGACTCTAAAATGGCATATCGTAACACGCACACACACACAATCAACCCCCCCTCGTTCCCTCCTCCCTCCTTCACCCAGAAACAAGGAGTGCCCCACCTGCAGGAAGAAGCTGGTCTCCAGACGTTCCCTGAGGCGGGACTCCAACTTCGACGCCCTCATCTCCAAGATCTACCCGAGTCGGGACGAGTACGAGGCCCACCAGGACCGGGTTCTGGAGAGGCTGAGCCGGCTCCACAACAAGCAGGCCCTCAGCTCCTCCATCGAGGAGGGGCTGCGCATGCAGGCCATACACAGGTACGGGGGGGGGGGGGGGCGGAGCTCAGTGGTAGAGCGTTAGACTGCAGATCAAGATTTCAGAGGTTCAAATCCTCCCCCTCGTACATCGCTTTGGATTAAGGCGTCTGCTAAATGAATACGTTATTAGGGTTAGGGAGGGGGAGTTGTGGGAATCTGGAGAAGTTATATTGGAGCTTTTCTGAAAATTGTTTTTGCTGCCCCATCCTCCATCTCTCTTCCTGTCTCCCCCTCTCCTCTCCTCCTTCTCTGTTCCAGTATCCCCCACCTCTCCTCCAGTTTTCCCTCTCCTCTGTCCCCCTCTCCATCCGTCTCTTCCTCTATCACCTTCTCCTCAATCGCCTTCTCCTCCATCTATGGAAAGTGCTCAGTGGTGCATTGACGCTCGAAAAAAACGATTTGGTTCTGCACAGTAGAGTGACTCGCTTGCTACTTTCCCCATTTCGGATTTGTTTCAAACATAGCATATTCAGCAAACAATATTCTACGAAAAAGATAGTATTTTGAGGCAGGTTCTATAACAGAATCTTTGGGGGGGGGAATAGTTTTGGATATTATGATTGAAGTGAATCACCAGAGCAAGCCAGTTGCCAAAACGGAAGTACAATACCTCCAAGATCCACCTGAGCCTTTGCTTCAAGCCGAGGAACTGGGGGGGGCTTGCTATCCTCTATCCCCCTCTCCTCCATCTCTCTTCCTCAATCCGCCTCTCCCCACCATCTAACTCTTCCTTTCTGCCTCTCTCCCCCACCAAGGGCTCAGCGAGTGCGTAAACCGGCCCAGGAGAGCGACAACACCACCTTCAGCGGGGGAGAGGACAACGGCGACGCACGCTCCCACCTCTCCCACGACTCGGCCCCCTCGCACACGCCCCTGCCCCCCAGCCACACCCCCTCTGAGGCGGGGCCCAGCCGGAACCCCAAGCGGCCGAGAGTCTCCGACGAGTCTGGCCCAGAGGCGGACCGCACCAGCCCCACCCCTCCACTGCGCCGCCACAAGGAGGGGCCCGCCTCGGAGATCGAGCTGGTGTTCAGGCCACACCCTCTGCTGGTGAATTCGCAGGAGTACAGCCAGACCAGGTGAGGGCTCTGTTGCTGGGAGAAGACCAACATTGACCACAGTGGGATTGATGGTTCATGAACAGCTTTTGATTGACGCAAATAAAAAAAATCTTTATGCTTTATTAAAAGCAAAAATCTGATGATACAACAAGAATGGTCCCGGTATCAATAGAGGCTCCTTAAATATCCGACATTACATCAAAACAGTAGATACAATTCAATTTTAGAGACATTTCGGTAGAGACTAGGAAAAGCTGTAGCGTTACAGCATTATTGTGTGTGTTTGTGTCTCAGATATGTGAAGACCACAGCCAACGCCACCGTGGACCACCTGTCTAAGTACCTGGCCCTGCGCATCGCACTGGAGGAGAGGCAGACTGACGGCCAGAGAGACAGTGCCGGGGCGGAGGGAGGAGGGGGAGAAGAGAGAGGAGGAGGTGGAGGAGAAGGGGCAGGCCTGAGGAACGTCAGTGAGAAGCAGTACACCATTTACATCACCACGTCTGGAGGACAGTTCTCGGTGAGTTGGCACGGCGACCGTGCACTTCTGACTGGAGCTCTGATCCTAAGATGTTCTTCCCTTCTTTTTTAAATTTTCCGCCCTGTTCACCTCTTCCTTCCCCTCAGACTCTGAATGGCTCCCTGACCCTGGAGCTGGTCAATGAGAAGTACTGGAAGGTGAGGAAGCCTCTAGAACTCTACTATGCCCCCACCAAGGACCAGCCCCAGCAGCAGCCCCAGCAGACGCCCCCCCAGCAGAGAGAGGGCTGAGGCCCATTTTATTCTCTTTAACCCAGGTCTGATCGTTTTACCTACTAGTAACCTCGCCTAGTCTCCTATAGGTTAGTCATTGATGGGGACTCATTTTCAGATATTCTTGTGTGTTCAGTGTGTAATTAAATTGTCTCTGTATTAATTAGCTTTGATATGACAACATGACCATGTCTATTTATGAATTGTATATATTTCCTGATGTGACTGAAGCACTTTTGCAAAGTGCAAAGTAAACATGTGACTGGTTGATGCATTTGGATTTTCTACTCAGCAAGGCGTTATATTGAACGCCTTGCTAAGTAAATAATATATATATATATTAGTGTTTCCCTACCATTATATTAGGGGGGCACCCCCCCCCCCCCCCCCAAAAAAAAAACTGTCAACGTAGGGGAAACACTGATATATATTAAAACAAGCTCAACACCCGTTAAAGAATAATCAAGTTTGTCATCATTGACAAAAGTAAACCATAACTGGTAACTTTCTGGAACACTTCATCATAATCCAATCGGATTATGGACCAGCTGTTAAGTAGCTACTCAGTAACACCAATTACCTCCAAGATATAAAACCCAATTACATTTAGCTTTTTCCAGAGTCTGTATAGTCAGCTCTTATGCACCTTCTATGTTATCCTGACGTATAAAAAATGCTTTTATTACCCGTTTTTGATACAATCTTTGTATTATGTAATTTAAAGAAAAACTATCCATTTCACTTTGAGCTACCATTCTTCAGTGTTGTGTATGAGCCCACTGATAGTTGCAGCACAATAAACAGAAGCTCTCAGACCAACCCTTTGTCATACTTGAAACTTATCATCCACCATACAGGAGTTGCAAACATTACAAGTTGGTAAGAGGATGTTGTTGCAACACCAATGAAGAAATAAAGATGAGCAGACTAGCAGTTGTGAACTGTGGCGTTTTTATTGACACAAAAGGGAGCAGGGAAACAGTTTACTTCTTCTTGGACACACCCACGGTGCGACCACGGCGACCGGTGGTCTTGGTGTGCTGACCGCGCACGCGCAGACTGGAAGAGAGGAGAGAGGAAGTCAGCCATGTACTTTTTTAAACAGAACGATCCCCAGCCAAACAACCGATTGACTGTCGAAGTCTGGATTTCATGTTCGATGATCATCCCAGTCATCAGAAGCTGTACAGAAGGGCTGGGCAGTATGGCCTAAAATGTACATCACCGTATCATTTTGAAGCACAGACGGTAACGGTATACATCATGATATTCGTTTTTCTTCAATTCTAGTCGGCTTGTTTACCCAACTCGGATGGGGTACGGCAGGTGTCACGTGTTGATTTTTTTTTACAGTGCTTTGCCATGGAAAAAGCACTAGCTAGTGGTCTAGCTTTCAACAGTACGTTTATGGGATCACAAGAAAACTTAGTTCAATATTTTTCATTGAGCTAGATAAATTGATTATGTTGGCCTACAATAAACATTTCACAATTCTAACTAACCTGGCATCTTTGCTTGCATGGCTACACTCTTCCATGCTGAATTTGACATTCAAGTCTTTGAAGGCCAAACATCGAATGTTGTCATAAAACCGAAGGATAAAGCCCGAAAAACGATTGCGCAAGATTGCTTGCTACATTTGCGTAGATTGGAATATTTGTGTTAAAGCTCTGTATGGTAATTTTACCCCGTGCCTGGTGTGAATGGGTCTGGCAAATTTGATTTCTGAAAGGCTCTACCGCGGTTACACGGTATAGTCAAAACCCATATCGTAGGCCAAATTAATACCGGGTTATGTCTATACCGTTCATACCGCCCAACCCTATCGTACAGCACCATGTAGAGAGTGGGCCGTAACACAGGGTTACAGTAGAGCTAGACTCAGCTCCATGGGGAACAGACAGCATGTACGAGCGGAAATCTCACCCCCAGAAGTGCCTGAGCCCACGGTGGGCTCGGATCTTCTTCAGCCTCTCAAGATCTTCTCTCAGCTTGTTGTCCAGACCGTTAGCAAGGACCTGCAACACAACAACAGCCGTGAGGACACGGGTCCTAACAGAACAATACTGCTGATCCAGACCTCCAGCCACCCGCTTGTGGGAATGACAAACCGAAATCACGGGTGTGTGCTGAAAACAAGTCTGGGTTTTTGTACAAAATAACACCTCTCAAGACCAAGGTCAAATAAGATGCGTGGCTGTCTCACGTACCTGGCTGTACTTGCCATCCTTGACGTCCTTCTGTCTGTTGAGGAACCAGTCAGGGATTTTGTACTGGCGAGGGTTCTGCATGATGGTCACGACTCTCTCCACCTGGCAACAGAGGCAGCGGAGTGAGGGACATGCCGACAGCGACCGCAGCAAGCAGCCAATAGGAAGAGCTGCAGCGATACAGATGGGGCTGGCGTCGAGCAGAGGCCATTACACAGCTCCCAGCTTCGCTTTGAGATTGGACTCGTGCTTACAGCATGAACACCAGCAGACATTTCGTCTCGTTTTACACAGAAGACCAATTTCTGCTATTTAAAATCAAGGCTGCTGTTTAGTTCACATGCCAAGCTGCTTAGCGTGTACAGTGGTCTCCTAAGTCTCCAACATGGCCACCATCACACCTGGCAGAAGAGCCATCGACGCAACTACATGTGGACCAGGAGCGCGACCCCCAGGTCACGACAACATGACCTGGGCGAGGGGACGCGGGTCATCTGGCTGGAACAACCTACGGCTGGATGTTCCCTCACCTCATCATCAGTCAGCTCCCCAGCCCTTTTGTTGAGGTCGATATCAGCCTTCCTCAGGACCACGTGAGCGTAGCGTCTGCCAACACCCTAAGAGGAGGAAACACAACTGTTACTCCCAGTCTGGGCCTGCTGGCCAACACTTGTTACCTCCTGAACATCAAATGGTGGCCAGGAAGATGAGATCTACATGTAGTATGGTAACAGTAACTCTTTACAAGTCAACAAGTTGTACTGTTGCGAGTCTTTACCTTAATGGCAGTGATGGCGAAGGCAATCTTCCTCCGACCATCGATGTTCGTGTTGAGAACACGAAGAATGTGCTGGAACTTCTCGGGGATGACCAAAGACTGGGGACAAAAGGACAAGAGGTAAGTGATGGGGTAACTTGGACAAGTATTTCATAGGTAGCTGGGGAACTTGCTGACTAAAGTTAAGTTGCCCATAGGCTAGCAACATTAATGCTTTGCGAAAATAAACGTCAAGAACCTACAGGCTGCACAGGCAAACACGTCCACTAACTAAGCACGGAACATCACTTTATAGATTATCTATTATCAATGTAGCTAGCTAACAATCTAACTAGCAACCTAGCTGGTGGCAGTAGCACAAAACAATGCATTCAACCGCTGCTTTAACAAATGCCACGAAACTAGACGTCGAGCACATAACACAAGGATCATGACAGCAGCACCCAGTTATATTATTCATGTTCCTTTCACATTTTATTACAAGTATACATGGCATGGTCGGCGCGGGCAAAGGACTTTGCCTAAGCATTGCCTAACTTTACATCAATATCCTCCCCCAATTGTAAGTACATTTAAACTCGGTTCACACAATTACAATACCAAGAAACTAATATTCGTTTTAAAAAATCCTAACTGTTGCTTGTAAGCACGATGAACGCAGATTTCTTAAATTGTTTCGGTACATAAATTTCTCCCTCACCATCTTGGAAGCAGGTTCCGAGCGAAGAGGAAGTGGAAGTCATCTCGCGATGGTTTATGTCATTTTCACGAAAGATCACATAGGAAGTGATTCCAACAGTTGAAACTGGTCCGACAGACAACACATAATACAAAAAGAACTGTCTCAGTGTATCGATAAAAAAACAACAACAATTATATACAGTATCCTTCAACCTTTTTCTTTACATTTTCGAAAACCATCACTTTTTAATGGGGACGATTTTAGTTTTGAACGTAACTCTGCGTTCTAGTTGTAACCTACTCCTTGCTTCGACTTCGTAAATATGGCAACACCTTGTATCAATAGTAAGGGGAAACTGTAGTTTATTGTTTATTTGTGCAATTCTGTATATCTGTGGTTACTGTCTAACTGCTGTCTGTGGACACCCTTTGTTGAAATACCGCGTTAACGGTTAACCTAAGTGAATGCGAGCCTATTTTGCATTAATTTGAGCTCAAATACTATTAGGGGCCTACTAGTTATATTAATCACTTTTTCTAAAATACATTTCAGTTTCTTTGCGTTTTTTTAGACATACTTTCACTTATAATAATAAGTGAAGTGGATCGGCAATGAGGCCGAAGAAGCCAGTCAGCGACGCCATGAAGAGACACTTGCACAACTCAGGTCTGCACAGCAGGGCTTTGAAGCATCGATGTCCAGGTTGTTGGACAAGCTACACCCATATTTGACTCTGACCTTAATTTTGAAACTCATATACATCTATAAATCACTCAGTCATGGACCTGAATATATTTCCGGCATGCTCTCAAGATATGCACCCAGTAGATACCTGAGGTCAGGCCCGTAACGGAAACACATGAGCCCCCCCCCCCCGCAGAATAAGCCTGAGAGCTCCCCCCCCCCCCCCTCCCCCCCAACATATATGTAACGGATAATGTAACACAAATACCGACGGGACGAACAGGACCCCGATGCGACCAACTGAACTTTTTGGAACATTCTGAAGAGCCGTATAATAAATGCAAGATATCAAAACTCAAGCTTGTCTTGTGAGGGAAATGTATTCAATAAGAAAAAAACCGCTCAAAAAGAGCGTTGCTGTAACAAGATTTGTTACAACAACATAACAAATAGGCCGCCTACATATAGTTGATACTTTCTACAGGTTTGCAGGTGAGCCTACACATGTGCGCGTCTTTTAGCAAATCTGTGTGCAAAGTCTTTCACACTCTTTACATCTAAACTGCGCGCACGTTCATTTTCTATGCTAAGGATGGCCAGACCTGACAGCCCCTCTTGTGACATGGAGCATCTGAGATATGTTTTGATCAGTTTCAGCTTGGAAAATGACCTTTCAGCGCTTGCGACAGTCACGGGTATTGTCAGAAATAATTTGATGATGGTGTGAATCTTGTAGAAAGCAATGACTGTGAGTTTTACACGATCATAATATGTATATAACTGAAATACAAGGACTTATTGTAACTTTGATTGTTTTTTGTATATTTAAATAGTCAAACACAATCGCTGCAACCGCACGATACTACTGTCGCATACGTTATCATGTTTGCTAATAATGTCAGTTATGTAATATATTTTATAATTAAGCACTTTTAATTCCATTTCAATGTGGTCAGCTTGATAGGAAGTCAATAAAGGAGCAAGGCAAATTTTCCTGGCTCTTGGAAAGGATGTTCGCTGTTAACGCTAGGAAGCACAACAGCAGTACAGCTGTCAAAGTATAACGTTAGCTACGTGGTAGAGTAATGTTATCTATAGCAAACAGTACAATACCTGTCTCTTCTGGCAGATGAGTGCATCCTTCACCGGCTGGTCGAAAAAGACTTGTAATTTTGGGAAGTTTGGAATTTAATTCAGAAATGTTCTGTTTTGAATGCCGCTTTTGGGCACCGCTTTTAAATGTGCGTTTATTTTTCCTACGCTACTACAGTTAGCTACATATTTGCAGCGGGCTCGCCGGTCTGTTTGACCATCTGACCTACTTCGTCATGTCACTTACCTAGCTAACAAAGAAAGCACAATTAAATATACTTTTCTTTATTTTTATATCAACTCTGGAAACACAGACAAGACAATAAGACATCCCATGTAATTCAAATTGGATAAAAAATAAACAAAAACGAGGGGCCTGTCACGCGATCCCTGCGAGGCCCCCCCCCACTTTGTACACTGTCAAGACAGTGTACAAAGCTTCTAAATAAATTTTATGCACTGGCTGTAGAATTAAAATACAAAAACATAAAGATGCTAAAGATGGAACTGGTTATCCAACAACTCAATTCAAGTCAATATTTTTTTTCCCACTAGGGGAAATTTGTTTGTAGACAGGTATTAAAACACATTCAATCCATCATAAATACTACATAAACAGCATACCTGACACCACACAGAGACAACAACACAATACAGTACAAGGATTACTTCATCTTGAAAACCCAGAAATAAGTTCCGTCAATGAATACTTTATGCCATTCAAATTTATGCCATTCAAATTTAGCCTCCCAATAGCAAAACAAACAAAAGAGTCCCCAAATCTTTTTGTTCTGTGGGTGGAAACTCTATACCTTCTTCCTGAAGGCAAGAGCTCAAACTCCCCCTTCAGGGGATGGTCAGTACAAGCCAATATGGCCTGGGTCTTCCTTACGACCTGCCGAACATAAGCTCAGAGAGCTGAACTTGGTTTACCCCAATGACTTTACTGGCCACTCTGTCAAGCCGATCAAGCCTGTTCTTATTAGCCAGATTCAGATTCCCAAACCATACCACAACACGAAATGTCAGCACCGACTCAATAAAAGTTCTATGAAACAGCGGAAAACTAGAGAAAGATGCTAATTTAACAGCCACAATCAAGACAAGCACACATGATATTTGGGTTTTTGTAATTGTATGCCTTCTCCCCCAACAGGCAGTTTAAAATATAGCCTCCAAATTGTGACTTGTATAATCTACAAAGGCAGGTCTCAACATGTCAATAACCTGGCAGTGTATGAAGTTAGAAATCACCAACTACTACAATAGTTAAATGAAAGAGGGGGAAGTTTCAAAACCATAAAAAGGTAACCAAAGCCTAAAGAATTGGAATGTAATGCTATCCAAAATGATACATATTTGTCAGGGTGTGAGGAGGGGTAGGACCCAAATGCAAGGGAGTACACAGCCATACTGAAAACAAAGGGTTTATTTCCGAAAAAAGCCAGGGACACAGATAGGGTACTCACATGGACAGGTATGGTAATGACAAGACAAAGACTGGACACAAAACAGAAACCTAAATACACAGAACCAAACGACACACGTGGACACAATGACGCTAACGAGAACGAGACACAGGTGAAGACAATGACAGGGAAACACTAGGACAGGGCAAAACCAAAAACAGGGGGGCACGGCTGTGGCCGTGACAGGACCCCCCTCTCAAGGGACGTCACCCGACGTCCCATAAGGCAGGGCAGGGGGTTGGAGCAGGTCCGGAGGTCGGCCCGGAGGCAGGGCAGAGGGCCGACGCAGGTCCGGGGGCCGGCCCGGAGGCTGGGCAAAGGGTCGGGGCATGTCCGGAGGTCGGCCCGGAGGCAGGGCAGAGGGCCGGGGCAGGTCCGGGGGTCGGCCCGGAGGCAGGGCAGAGGGCCGACGCAGGTTCGGGGGCCGACCCGGAGGCTGGGCAGAGGGTCGGGGCAGGTCCGGGGGTCGACCCGGAGGCAGGGCAGAAGGCCGGCGGCCCGGAGGCCGGAGCAGGTCCAGGGAACCACCCGGGGGCAGGACGGGCACAGGGGACGGGCACAGGGGACAGGAGGCGCCTGGGAGCGCGGACGAGGGTGCGCCTGGGAGCGCGGACGAGGGGGCGCGGACGAGGGGGCGCCTGGGAGCGCGGACGAGGGGGCGTCTGGGAGCGCGGACGAGGGGGCGCGGACGAGGGGGCGCCTGGGAGCGCGGACGAGGGGGCGCCTGGGAGCGCGGACGAGGGGGCGCCTGGGAGCGCGGACGAGGGGGCGCCTGGGAGCGCGGACGAGGGGGCGCCTGGGAGCGCATGGGAGCGCGGGCACGGTGGCAGGCTGCGGCCAGGAGTCCTCGGGCGGAGGAGGCTGCGGCCAGGAGTCCTCGGGCGGAGGAGGAGGTGGCCAGCAGTCCTCGGGCGGAGGAGGAGGTGGCCAGACGTCCTCTGGCGGAGGAGGCGGTGGCCGGGGCACAGGGCAGGAACGAGGCTGGGGTACAAGGCAAGAACGAGGCTGGGGTACAAGGCAGGACCGAGGCTGGGGCACAGGGCAGGACCGAGGCTGGGGCACAGGGCAGGACCGAGGCTGGGGCACAGGGCAGGAACGAGGCTGGGGTACAGGGCAAGAACGAGGCTGGGGCACAGGGCAGGACCGAGGCTGGGGCACAGGGCAGGACCGAGGCTGGGGCACAGGGCAGGAACGAGGCTGGGGCACAGGGCAGGACCGAGGCTGGGGCACAGGGCAAGAACGAGGCTGGGGTACAGGGCAGGACCGAGGCCGGGTACCGGCGGCAGGCGGCCGAGACTCCCCGGCAGGAACAGCCTCGTGGTCTGGGTGCTGGGCGGCGCAACCTTGTTCGTCCGGGCGCAGGGCGGCACAACCTCAGAATGAGGCAGGGGCACAAGGCAGGATCGAGGCAGGGGCCCAGGGCAGGACCGAGGCTGGAGTACAGGGCAGGAACGGGGCTGGGTACCGGCGGCAGGCGGCCGAGACTCCCCGGCAGGAACAGCCTCGGTGCTCTGGGTGCTGGGCGGCACAACCTTGTTCGTCCGGGCGCAGGGCGGCACAACCTCAGGATGAGGCAGGGGCACAGGGCAGGATCGAGGCAGGGGCCCAGGGCAGGACCGAAGCTGGGGCTGGAACCGGGGTAGGAACCAGGACTTGGGGTGGGCCCTCCGCTGCAGGCTTCGGGGTCCACCAGCAGCAAGTCGGGTCCCTAGGAAAGGGTTCGGGGAACTCTCTGCTGGGTCCATTTGTGGTCTTGTCATTCTGTCAGGGTGTGAGGAGGGGTAGGACCCGAATGCAAGGGAGTACACAGCCATACTGAAAACAAAAGGGTTTATTCCTGAAAAAAGCCAGGGACACGGATAGGGTACTCACATAGACAGGTAAGGTAATGACAAGACAAAGACTGGACACAAAACAGAAACCTAAATACACAGAACCAAACGACACACGTGGACACAATGATGCTAACGAGAACGAGACACAGGTGAAGACAATGACAGGGAAACACTAGGACAGGGCAAAACCAAAAACAGGGGGGCACGGCTGTGGCCGTGACAATATTACATACATGTCTCTTATAACCCTGCCTGTTTCATTGCCTTCAAAAATGAAGTAATTTGAAGGAATTGCTCTATGGAACAAACAGATAATAACTGAGAACAAATGAGAACAAGTCAGACTAGCTTACATAAACCTGGTTTACTGTAAACCTATTGTACATACGCAGGAGTGTTCTACCTGGTTCCTATTGGACCATATGTAGGTGGGCTCACATTCTGTTTTCCTACTGGTCCATATATAGAGATTGATAAGGTGGCCTGAATGAGAGAGGTAAGGTGAGACACTGGTAAAGGAGGAAGTAGAAATATTTTGCGCAAGATCCAATTTCTGACTACACTAATCTGTAAGGCTGATTCTAAAACTGAAAAACTGACTTTAAAGTAAGTAATTCTACAATATTATTTCACAGTATCAATTTGCACATACAGTTACAAAGAAGGTGATGTTCCAGAGTTTTCTAAGAAAAGGTGAAGTTGCCTTTTTTTTCTCAGTCTTATGGACACATTTATTCAACTAATATGATCTAAAAAGACCAAGATAACTTTTATTGTTTAACTTAATTAAACAGTGTTGTTGGTCAGTTAGCAACTGATATTAAATGTGTGTGTTTACTGAAAGAAGTTGAAACTATTTTGTTTTGATAGATCCAATAGTGATAAAGTTTAAAAAAGGTATCTGCAATAACATTGAGCATGCAGTACTGAAGTATATCTGTCAAAATCTCTCAGTCTGATATTTTCTTACTTTTTATTTATCTAAGAAACAAACTGATTTAGTCCTTACAGTGAATAAATAATGTCTTTGTTCTGATTAATTAGAGAGTGGGTGATTCATATTCAATATATTCTAAAATATATGCCCGCATCTCCAAAATATTGTTTGGTTACATTTACATTTATTCATTTAGCAGACGCTTTTATCCAAAGCGACTTCCAAGAGAGAGCTTTACAAAGTGCATAGGTCACCTATAATAACAACAAGATAGCCACAAAAACATTGCGAGTAGCCAAAACATGAAGCACACATTGTGAACAACCAAAGTAAGTGCCAAAGGGAAGAACCATAAGAGCATGTAGTTAAACAAGTTACAACTAGAGAGGGTACAATTTCTGGGGAAATTGTAGGGTGTGCTTGCTTGCGTCGGTTGCACAGGGGTCCGTTTTTGAATGAAATTTTTACAACTGATTTCTGTATATTTTATATGAAAATGCATACTTATTATTTATAAAGATTAAATAGATTTAAAGGCATTTTTTTTTGCTGCTCATTTACAACTGAAAATACGAGTGAAGTGTAGAATGAAATAGATGTCTTCTCATTTCCCCTGCAAGAGGCAGCCTCATCGTTGAATCAAAACGAATAAATTTGGCAGACCGGTGTAAAAATGGACCTAATCTCTATGACTTAAACGTCATTTTAAGTTTTCCCCTTCTCGTGATATTTTCAGGCATGTAGCCTACTCATTGCATTCATTCATTAATAAAGAACCCCCTTTGAAGATTATTCTACGACGTTACCCGACAGTAGAAGATGGAATCGCGATTCAGACAGTCCCATCTGCTAACTGAAAATATGCCCCCCAAAACGTAAATAAGCTTGACATTTATTTAGTGGAAAATCGCTCATTCATAAAAAGCTCACTGGTAGCGATCATTGTCAGTAACAACGCAAAATGCGATATAGCCCTGTGTGGAGAAGCTGCCCCGGTAAATTGTACTACTACGGTACAGTACTAGTAGACTACTGCTGTGTTCGTCTTGGTAGCGATTGCGTTGGTTGAATTGGATTTAACGTTCCGTTGTACGGTTTAGGCTGAAATTAATTATTTTCATGAACAGATTGGCAACGTTTAGGCTGTGGCAATGAAGTTCAGGTTAGTAGTTAGATAGACTTTTGATTAAGTAAGGGGAGTGCCGAACATGTTCTGTCGCCGTTTGACTTCCTACAGCTGTGTAGATGTTTTTGTAGTGTCTCGCGTAGCTACAGCATTGCAGTGAGCAACACTGGTTTGAAACCACAGGTAATGATAATTTCACCCACAAATCGTTTACTTGTAATGTAATGTCATAATAAATCCTACAACGAAAATGTATTTGTGAGGAATGTTTATTTTAAAGATTGAAAACAGATGCATCATAGACCACTGTAGTATGTGTTGCCCGGGCAACAGAGGCTAATGTCATGATGCTAATGCTTCAGTGAAATAGTAGACTACCGTTTCCAAAAGTAGATGTGGGCCTACTTCCTTAATAATATCAGCTAATATTGTACATTACATTTCATAATTGTGTTTCACATCACAAAGTAAAATGAGTAAATAGTTATCACCCTGGCCTCTTTGCTTGTGGCGTTCCTGCAGCTGCCTTGCTGTAAAGCTATAGTTAGCCTAGCTATCCCCCAAGTTAACAGATGTGAAACGAATGTTCTGCTACAGGTAGTCACGCGTGTTTTCGTGACGTTAGTGACGTAGTGACGTTAGTAACGTCAGTGACTGTGGCTAGCAAATTAGCCACCGTTAGCTTCACTTTTCACCACAAAAACGCAATTTCTACTTAAACCATGCAACGGAACGTAAATAAAAATACAACCAACGCAATCGCTACCAAGACAAACCTTTTGACACCGCCGTTGTGTATGTAGTCCAAATATTGACTGATCCTTAGGGGGGCGAAAATAAATAATAAATAAATAAATATATATGTGAGAGAACAAAGGTTGTGCTCTCGCCGAAGGCTTGAGCACACCCAATTAAACAACATGAACCGCTATAAGTGCAAGTGTACCTGTAGAAAAAAAAACAAGCAACAATAATAAAACAATATATCACAGCGAGTACAAACATTTTAACTCAGTTACCACTAACCACAAGAGCAACAAGTCTCTAAGCAAGAGTCATTGTGAACCTTGAGGAAACTAACATCGGGTCAAGTAATGGTTCGCTTCCGTTGTTCTCCCGGAACAAGTGCGTCTTGAGCCTTTTCTTGAAGGTGGAGAGACAGTCAGTGTCTCTGATGGAGGTGGGGAGTTGATTCCACCACTGGGGGGATAGACAGGAGAAGAGCTTGTGTTGGGACCGGGCGGTCTTGAGCAGTGGGACCACCAGGCGGCTGTCTGAAGAAGACCGTAGGTGACGGGTGGGGGGTGTAAGGCTGCAGGAGAGACTTGATGTAGACGGGTGCAGTCCCGTTCACTGCTCGGAAGGTCAGTACCAGGGTCTTGAATCTGATATGGGCCATGATAGGTAGCCAGTGGAGAGAGATGAGGAGCGGGGTAACATGGGAGCGTCTGGGTAGATTGTAGACCAGGCGGGCCGCTGCGTTCTGAATCCTCTGAAGAGGGCGGGTTGCACATGCTGGCAGACCAGCAAGCAGCGAGTTGCAGTAGTCCAACTTGGAGAGGACAAGTGCTTGGACTAGCAGCTGGGTGGAGTGCTCAGACAGGTATCTTCTGATCTTCCGGATGTTGTAGAGGGTGAATCTACACGACCGGGAGACTGCAGCAATGTAGGCCGTGAGGGAGAGCTCGTCGTCCATGGTAACCCCAAGGTTCCTGGCAGAGGATGAAGGGGTCATCGTCGCAGATCCCAGGGTGATTGAGAGATCGTGGGAGATGGAGGGTTTAGCCGGGATGATGAGAAGTTCTGTTTTGGCGAGGTTCAGCTGGAGGTGGTGCTCGGTCATCCAGGCGGAGATGTCTGTGAGGCAGGCCTCAATCCTAGCTGAGATCCCCGGATCAGTCGGGGGGAACAGGTACAGCTGCGTGTCGTCAGCGTAGCAGTGGTAGGGGAAGCCATGGGAGGTGATGATTGGTCCAAGTGAGGTGGTGTACAGAGAGAAGAGGAGGGGTCCAAGGACGGAGCCCTGTGGGACACCAGTGGAGAGCTGGCGAGGGCCTGACAGTTTGCCTCCCCAGGAGACCTGGTAGGATCTTCCCGACAGGTAGGATGAGATCCACTGGAGTGCAGTGCCAGTGATGCCCATCTCAGAAAGTCTGGAGAGCAGGATCTGGTGGTTAACCGTATCAAACGCTGCAGAAAGGTCCAGCAGAATGATGATGGATGACCTGGAAGCCGCTCTGGCAGACTGGAGGGCAGTGGTGACTGACAGGAGGGCAGTTTCTGTGGAGTGGCCAGTCTTGAAGCCCGATTGGTTGGGGTCAAGCAGGTTGTTCTGAGAGAGAAAGTTTGACAGTTGGTTAGATAAATTAATACGTTAATTGATTGTTCTGCCTTCTCTGCTTCAAAAGATGCGATTATGTTATCATTTGAGCTGATCTTGACTACAGTGTACATTTACAAACTGCATTTTCCGGTTTTACTTGGTGATTTCCACAGAACTCAGTCTGTTGTTTTGGCAATAATCTTATAGCAAGAGATTATAAAACAAGCCTATTGTGAGAAGAATATGTTTAAAAATAAAAACGACATTTAATGTGGTGAGTTACAGTGAAAAGCATCAAAAGCATGGCGAGTATGTATAATACTTGTTTCAATAATGTTGATCTACTGTACTACATCATACATCGCAAAGCACCTTGTTTGTGCATGTTTCCACCTGCTGCACAAACCAAATAAACTTGGCACAATTTCATTTCATACCAACCCCGAACATAATGAAAAAGACAGACTTACCAACACACAAGACTACAACACATTTTAAAGGCAGTGTAGGTAATGTTTTTGAGAAGCACGTTTTGTCATATTTGCTCAAATAAATGTCACATCCTGATAGCAATCAATCAATCAATCAAATGCTCTGACAGTAAAATAAAATAAATCGGATATCTGTGGCCCATCGCAGGACTGTAGTAAACACACCTAATCATTGTGTTCGGACCGAATGCAAGGATTGGACAAGGTACTTGCCTGTTGCCCTCCTGGGAGTAGTCAGGCAGTAGTACATGTGTTTTGAGGGACTGGCCATGAGGGGAGGGGGTGGGATATTTTGGGTTGGATACTTTCAAACTCAATCCAAAATGGCTAGTTTTGCAAAACTTACCTAACTTTCCTTTATGTGTGAATGAAAATGAGTTAAGTGGCAAACAAATTACACATAACTGTCTATGTGACAATACTTCTGTGCTGGATATGTCTAGAGTGTTTTAACATACTCGATAGAAACATCTAGAGAGTCAGGGAGTCAGGTGGCTGAGCGGTTAGAGAATCGGGCTAGTAACCAGAAGGTCGCTGGTTCGATTCCCGGCCCATGCCACATGACGTTGTGTCCTTGGGTAAGGCACTTCACCCTACTTGCCTCGGGGGAATGTCCCTGTACTTACTGTAAGTCGCTCTGGATAAGAGCGTCTGCTAAATGACTAAATGTAAAATGTAAATGTAAATCTATTGTCACTCATAGTCTACGTGATTCACTCTCTCCAGTAATCTACAATGGCTACAAGTAATGCGGAACACCTGTTGAGAACTCTGGATCAACTAGGGGAAAACAATCTGAAGAGGTTTCAGTGGTACCTGCAGAATGAAGTGGATGGGTTTAATCCCATCCCAAAGAGCAAGTTGGAGAAAGCTGACAGACCAGACACAGTGGATAAGATGGTGGAGTCATACGGACTTGAAAGAGCTCTGAAGATCCTGGGGAAGATTCCACAGAATGATCTTGCTGAGTCGCTGATGAAAAACTGTTCCATGGGTATTTAAAATCTATGTGTTTATCAGATTGAATACTGTATCAAACTGGATTGTACGTAATATTCAGAAATATATTGTCTTCACTGCTACAGATACAGTGTAGAGGAGATGTTGCCCTCCTTCCTGTGTCTGAAGTTACTGCATGTGTATCTATCATTTAGGACAGCAGACGACTGACACCATTCTCATAACTAAATAAGGTGACATTGGTGGTAGTCCAGCTTGCTAACACCAACCCCAGTCCAACACAGGAGAGGAAACACAGTACAGATACAGACAAGGACCGCGTTTCCCAGATTCGTTAAGAAGCTCTTAACGCTAAGAGCTTCTTAGGAGCGTTCTACGAATCTGGGAAACCCACAGCTCCATAGAGTGTAAAACCTGAGAATATCAGACAGTGCAGCCCTGACTCTTCCTGTCTTCTCTCTCCTCACAGATGTCAGTGGTGCTGAGGAGGCTGGTGAGAACACTTCAACTTCTTGCCTTCCTCAGGTAGTCCAGGGTTCTTCCAACCCGACTGAGACTGGAGACCATGAACTGCCTGGTGGAAACCCCTTAGAGTATGGTAAATAATCGGACTGATTATTATCTTCTGATATCTACTGCTAATTTAGAAGGAAAGAGTTGATGGACAGAGTAAAGGGCATTACATTTGGCAATAATTACAATTATAGACACCCTACTAAATTCTAATGACTTAGAACAACTTTTTCATAATTAAGTGAAACTTTAACCTTATGATGAAGCTACATATTAGGAAAATCAATATTAGGCTGCTAATTCACTTTCCAAATAGGTATACCTTTATTTTATTTTAATGATATGAATGAAATGAAAATGATTAAACGGTTGAGTTCACATCTATATGTTCTTTGTGTAGATGAATATGCAGAAAAGATCAAATACAACAAACGCAAACATCAACTACAACTCAAATCAAAGTATGAAGAAACAGTTGATGGAATGAAACAGCATGGCAAGAAAGTCCTCCTTGACAGCATCTACACAGAGCTCTACATCACAGAGGCTGGAGGTGGAGAGGTTAATCACCAACATGAAGTGCGACAGATTGAGGCAGAATACAGGAAGATTAGAGGGTCAGAAAAACCAATCACATTCAACAACATCTTTAAATGCCCACGTGAACGAAACAAACTTATCAGAACGGTTCTGACCAAGGGAATTGCTGGAATTGGCAAAACGTTTTCCTCACTAAAGTTCACTCTAGACTGGGCAAACGGAAATGAAAATCAAGACATTGACTTCATTTTTCCACTCCCTTTTCGACAGCTAAATTTGTTCAAGCAAGAGAAGCACAACTTGATTGATGTCATTCATAAATGCTTCAAAGAAATGGAGAAAGAGCTTCTCGCTGCCATTTTCACAGAAACACAAGAAAACAAGAAAAACCTGAAAGTTCTATTTATCTTGGATGGTCTTGATGAGTTCCATATAAACCTCAACTACGAGAAGTATGAAAGCTGTGATGTTGTCACAGAGCCGAAGTCCATTGATGTGCTACTAACAAATCTGATCATGAAAGATCTGCTTCCTTCTGCTCTCCTATGGATAACGTCCCGACCTGTCACAGCCAATCAGATCCCCTCTGAGTGTGTTGACCTGGTGACAGAGGTACGAGGGTTCAATGAGAAACAGAGGGAGGAGTACTTCAAGAAAAGATGCAGTGATGAGAAAGCCAAAGCAATCATCTCACACATCAAGCAACCCTCATCAAAGAGCCTCTACATCATGTGTCACATACCAGTCATCGCTTTCATTATTGCAACAGTTTTAGAGACCCATGGAGAAAAAGAGTTGCCCAAGACTCTGACTCAAGTTTACATACTCTTCCTGGTTGATCAAGTCAGAAAGATGAACGTGAAGTATAATAGAAAAGCTGAGTCTGACGCACCCTGGGACAAAAAAGACATTAAGATTATTCGATCACTAGGGAAACTGGCGTTCAAACAACTGGAAAAGGGCAACCTGATTTTCCATGAGGCAGACCTGAGAAAATGTGACATTGATGTCCAAAGAGCTGCAAACTGCTCTGGAGTGTGCACAGAAATATTTTCTGAAGATAAATGGGGTGGTGAAGAGAAGGTGTACTGCTTTATCCATCTGACCATCCAGGAGCTTTTTGCTGCTCTGCATGTGTTTCTGTCATTCACTAATGACAATGTGAATTTAATGGCAAAACATTTTTACAATAGATTAACCTTCCTCCAATCACCTGTCAGATTCTACAAGAGTGCTGTGAACAAAACCTTAGAAAGTGAGAATGGACAGCTAGACCTGTTCCTCCGCTTCCTCCTTGGCCTCTCAATGGAGTCCAACCAGGAAATCTTGACAGGTCTACTAATAAGGAGAAGAAGCAGCACACAGAGCCTTGAGAAAACAGTCAAATACATCAATAAGAAGATCAGAGAGGATCCCTCTCCAGAGAGATGCATGAATCTTTTCCACTGTCTGAATGAACTGAATGACCGTTCTCTGGTGCAGGAGATCCAACACTACCTGAGCTCAGGAAGTTTCTCCAGTGAGAAGCTCTCATCTACACAGTGGTCAACGCTGGTCTTTGTGTTGCTGACTTTAGAAGAGAAACTGGACGTGTTTGACCTGAAGATATACTCCAGATCAGAGGAAGGTCTTCTGAGGCTGCTGCCAGTGGTCAAAGCCTCCAAAGCTGCTCTGTATGTATAAGGCATTCAAACTTAAAATAACAAAATAACTTATAATATTATATCAAATAATATATATGCCCTTTGTCTGTTATTTAATTATCATATCAGAACATGACCCTGATGATGTGTTATGTTCTCCTACTGTCATTTAGGTTGACTGACTGTAACCTCTCAGAACGGAGCTGTGAAGCGCTGGCCTCAGTTCTCCCTTCCTCAGATCTTAGAGAGCTGAACCTGAGTAACAATGACCTGGGGGATTCAGGCATGAAGCTGCTCTCTGATGGATTGGGGAATCCAGGCTGTAAACTGGAGACGCTGAGGTGGGTAATCATGCTGAACAGAAAACTTCTAGTTACATTTCACACGCTATATTTGCAAGCTTGATTTGGGCTTGAGTAGTCAATGTTGTTGCCTTGTGCTGCAAAGACTTTCATACATCTTTGATGAAGAGCTAGATGGTTCTCTAATGACCTAAGAAAGTTATATACCATTTAATTTTAGAGACGAACTTGCTATTATTTTACTATCCAAATATTTTCCAATAGCATTTAGTCTTTGTTGGTATGCTCTGATCTATATCTCTCAGTTAGCCCTGTTGTAGGAAAGTTGGCAGTAGCTGCTCTCTATTCTAATGTAAAGTGAAAGGAGTACAGCTTAACTACAGTTTCAAGCTACAGTTTGAACTCACACAAGGTTGTTTCTGTCAGTACCTCAGCACTACAGAGGAATGAGAATGTTGTCTCAGTTTTGGTGTACATGTATTAATTCTAAAGTGGTATGTTCACATTTAGGTTACATTGCAAAACAGCAAGCTGGTATGACAGACAGTCCCAACTAAGAGGACAGTAGTGTCTTCATGGTAGACACTTGGACACCACTGGTTTAAAATGTGAAAAAGCTCAGCTGGATAGTTAAAATTAGGGTCTGGGGACCAAATAATTAATGTGTCTTATAGAAATAGTCAACAAATGTCTCTGTTGTTAAGGAAACCAAAGCCTGTGTCATACTATGTCCAGGCTGTCCATTTGGTTTGGAAGGCTACTCCTCTTCTTGCTCATGTCTCTTCTTTGGGCTGGCCATGTTTTGAGTTTCCATAGAACCATGACCACCAAAATGAGCACAAACAAATCCTTCCTGAACTGGGGGGGAAAGTAATTCTGTCTAATGAAGGGGAGGTGCAGCTATGACAGAACCTGCCAAATGATCCCCTCTGTGCTGACTCACTCTGGAGACCCAGATGGATTCTATCACAATATTGATCCTCTTTTTACAGACTGTCAGACTGTCTGGTCACGGAGGAAGGCTGTGCTTCTTTAGCCTCAGCTCTGAGGTCCAACCCCTTCCACCTGAAGGAACTGGATCTGAGCTACAATCATCCAGGAGAAAAAGGATTGACGCTGCTCTCTGCTGGACTGGAGGATCCACTCTGTAGATTGGAGAAACTCAAGTAAGGAGATTTTTATATACCTCTTAACCCTTGTGCTGCCTTCGGGTCACAATGACCCAAAGGTTCACAACGACCCATCGTTGTGCTGTGACAACTTTACCCAATACAAAAACAAATAAAAAGCATTTTCTTTTAATATAACCTTTAATATAACCTTCGCGCTGTGGGGGGTGTGAGACATCCCGACGGTTAAAAGAAAATACTTCACTTTATTTTTGTATGAGGTAAAGTCGTCGCAACACGTGGGGGGGTCAAATGACCTGAAGAGAACACAAGGGTTAATGTCATTTTGCGCAACAACGAATATACAGGTGAACATAATTGCAGCATATTCGACATGCATTTCCTGGGGTGTATTCCAGAAAACGGGTTTTGTGAAAACTGTGAGTTTGCTAACCCTAAAATGAGGGAAACTCTGTGAACCTAAACTGCTGGCTGGCACTCATGGTTTTAACAAACCATGAGTTTCTCCCTATCTCCTCATGCTGAGCCTGAAGCAACTTTCCTTTCCTCGACAGGCCCGTAACGGAAACACATGAGCCCCCCCCGCAGAATAAGCCTAATTCAGAAATTGTCTGTTTTGAATGCCGCTTTTGGGCACTGTTTTTAAATGTGCGTTTCATTTTTCCTATGCTACGCTACAGTTAGCTACCTATTTTCAGCGGGCTCGCCGGTCTGTGTGACCATCTGACCTACTTCGTCATGTCACTTACCTAGCTAACAAAGAAAGCACAATTAAATATACTTTCCTTTATTTTTATATCAACTCTGGAAACACAGACAAGACAATAAGACATCCCATGTAATTCAAATTGGATAAAAAATAAATAAATAAAAACGGTGGGCCTGCCGCGAGGCCCCCCATCCCTGCGAGGCCCCTTCGCGGTGCGGGGGCTGCGGGGGTAATCTTTACGGGCCTGTTCCTCGACAATCCGATCAATGTTGAAGCCAACACAATTCTCATAACCTTATGTCGGGAGAGTATTTTGAGTTACTGTTTTTCATCACACTATCAATTGTCAAATAATTCACGTTTCATTCGATGTTCTTTTTTTCCTAAAAAAATAAATAAAACAATTAGTATTTTACAGTGTTCCAACAACTAACAACCATGACCATGCACCCACCTCTAACCAGAGAACCAACAACTCAATTTCAAGATCTGCCTTTCTAATCTGCCGTTCCAAATACACAGTTTCTAGGTCATCTTTTGCCATTTTCGCCCTGACATGCATTTGGTTAAACTCCTTTATTTATAGGCCTAACTAGGAAAACATAAGGATGACTGAACTAACTCAGATGGAATATGCCTCTTATGAAAAGATAGAAATTACATGTTTATTTAGAAAGTCACTAGGTTAGGGTTAGGGTTCATCCTCATCATTCCTATGCTTATTCCTACAGTGTGGATTATGGTGGAGAGTGCAGGATCAAACCTATCCCTAGGAGATGTGAGTATTGACTGCTACTTGGTTATAGTACACATGGTCATACAAGGGACGCATACTTACATACATTTTTTAGTCATTTAGCAGACGCTCTTATCCAGAGCGACTTACAGTAAGTACAGGGACATACCCCCCGAGGCAAGTAGGGTGAAGTGCCTTGCCCAAGGACACAACGTCATTTGGCACGGCCGGGAATCGAACTGGCAACCTTCTGATTACTAGCCTGCTTCCTTAACCGCTCAGCCACCTGACATACATACATACATACACGCATACATACAGGCATACAGACATACTGCATACATTAACACATACACACACATTCACATACACGTACACACACACACACACAAACACATCCATAGCACACAAACACTCACACAAAAACATACAAACACACACATTTACATACATACACATAAGCAAACACACACATACAAACGCACACACACAAGTACACGCATACACACATACACGCATACACACACACAAACACACAAATGCATACACACACAAACTCACATGCACACACAACACATATACACCCAGCATATACACACAAATACACACTGCGCTAGTGTATGTGTTTGTGTGTATGTGATAGCGTGTATGTGGACCAGTGTCTGGTCTATCTCCAGTAACTGCTTAGTGTGCAATGTGTGTGAGAGAGTGTGTGTACCCTTGTCTCTCCTCTATTCTCCTCTCTTCTGCTCTCTCTAGTTACCATTCATTACAGTACGGGAGGGATGGGATGCAGAACCAGAGATAGAGGGAGGGAGAAAGACAGAGAGAGAGAGAACAAAGTGATAGTAGAGGAACGCACAGGATGGATAGACGGAAAAAGGGGACATAGTGAAAGGGTGGAGGAAGGAGGAGAGGGGGGTCAGGTGGCTGAGCGGTGAGGGAGTCGGGCTAGTAATCAGAAGGTTGCTGGTTTGATCCCCGGCTCTGCCAAATGACATTGTGACATTGCAAGGCACTTCACCCTACTTGCTTCGGGGGGAATGTCTCTGTACTTACTGTAAGTCCCTCTGGATAAGAGCGTCTGCTAAATGACTAAATGTAAATGTAGGAGAGAGGGGTCATTCTAGTGTGAATGATGATGATCCGTAATATTGTGTCTTGGTCTCCCCCATCAGATGTCTGTGAGCTCACGCTGGACCCAAACACAGCACATGGAAACCTCTCTCTGTCTGAGGAGAACAGAAAGGTGACATGGATGAGAGACGAGCAGCTGTATCCTGATCACCCAGACAGATTTGACTATTGGCCACAGGTGCTGTGTAGAGAGGGTCTGTCTGGGCGCTGTTACTGGGAGGCAGAGTGGAGTGGTGGAGGGGTTTATATAGCAGTGACGTATAAAGGAATCAGCAGGAGAGGGAGGGGTGCTGACTGCAGGCTTGGATTCAATAACAAGTCCTGGAGACTGTACTGTGGTAATCACAGTTACTTTGTCTGACACAATAAGAAGAGAACTGACATACCTGTCCCCCCCTCCAGCTCCCACAGAGTAGGAGTGTATCTGGACTGGCCGGCCGGCACTCTGTCCTTCTACACAGTCTCCTCTGACACATTGACCCACCTGCACACATTCCACACCACATTCTCTGAGCCCCTCTATCCAGGGTTTATGCTTTATGACTATGACAGCTCAGTCCCTGTGTCAGGTAGAATATGCTAAGAAGACTGTGATGTTTTATTGGCAAAGGGAGTTTGTACAAAGCATTAAATGTAGGGGTGCCAATAATTGTGGCACACATTGTTCCATTAAAAATAAGTATTTCTTGACAGATTTCCTTTAATTTCCTTTATAGCCTTTGCAGTTGCTAGTCCTAGGCTGTGGATTCAACTTCCCCTTTCTATCAGACAAGCTCCTTCATCGTCTGTTTTTAAATCCAAACACTAGCGTTTCCCACTACCTCTTGAGTTGTGATGTTACTTATTTTACTGTTATTGACTGTTTGTATTTTGTTTTTATTATGTATTTTATGGTGTCTTAAAAAAAAAAGACTGATTTTGTTCGGCACCTCGGTCAGCCTTGTTGTGTTAGAGTGTGCTTTATAAATAAAATGTACTTGCTTACTTAATAAAAAAAATGCATTTGTGTTTCTTTCTCAAACATAATTTACTTCAGTTGAAGGTTAGATTGTAAAAAGAATCTGTGTAACATTAAGCTAAATCGCTGTCACAGTGTGTTGAGTGGATTGTAGGCAGGAGACAAATATCATGCAAGAGGTTGTTTTCATTGATGTCCATCAGCAAAAACAAGATATCAAACAACTTAGGTGTCTTTGAAAAAAACAACAAAAACGGAATCAAAGTACTACTCAGAATTTTTGCGAAGCTCAAAAGGCAATCTTGATGCCCGACATACTAGAATAAAGTGACGACAGAATTTTTGGGGGACAATACCTGACAAAGGACTAACACAAAACTCACACCTTATACACAGAAACATAATTAGTAACAGTTGAGGACATGAAACAGGTGCACGTAATTACGCATCCCTCACTCCTGAGCTTGGAGGTGTTCGAGGGAATCCTAATACTCGGGAGAGAGAGAGCGCCTTGATCTGGATTCTCCAGTAGGCCTAACAATTACAAAAAGGTGGCCTTTTTATAACTCTTTTTACTCATCTTTGCCAGGGGTGACAATACATCTGGAGTTGACTGTATACACAAACATACACATGCGCACTGTAAAAACTACATTCAGGACCAGTATTTTGATATTATTATTACTTGAATGTGTGTGTTGTGTGTATGAAAGTATGCCGTGGTCCAGTGTGATCTATGCCTCTCTCCCATCATTTCCTCTCATCCAGCTCTCTTCCCTCTCTTCCCTGTGCATTGTACACACACTTGTTAATCTTAATGGCAGTATGCACAGTTGCATGGGAACGGGAATAATAGTGGAACACTCCTTTTCATAAGCCATGTAAACAAACCAAAATACACAAAGACAAACACTTCATTCAGGACTACACAAAACAGTCATTTCTACCACTTTTACACAATTTCTGGAACAGTTTGTGTGTGTTTGCATGAATGTGTTTGTGTGTGTGTAAAGTGTGTTTGTCATTTGTGTTCCCTCTCTTCCTCCTCTCCTACTTTTCATTCAACTCTCAAAGGGAACTCTAAACAGACTTGTAGCTACCTGTGTGTGTCTGTATGCGTGTCTGTGTGTGTCTGTATGCGTGTCCGTGTGCACGTGTGTGTGTGTCTGTGTATTTGTCGGTTCCTCTGTATGTTGTAGCTTAGCCATATATACCCACTTGTTTAGTTTCATTCTTTATATTTAATTTACTTTCTTTGGCCCCGCTCATAGTTCCTCTTCCCTCTGGCGTGTGTCCATTGTCGTTTGGCTACATCACTGTAAATAAACCCTTGCACTTCAGTTTTGGTTCTGTCTTCGTCTGTTAACTCCCAGAGTGTTGAGGGTGGTATAGTTACTCATGGACTCCTCCAGACTTCTGCACTGCAAGGTCAGCCTGATGTAACGCATGCAAACACAACAGGGAGGATGACAGGAATATAGCTGAGAAGGACAAGAAGATGGACCTTCTGAAGAGGAACTACCAGAGGAAGGTGGACACTCACTTAATTGTTGATTCATCAAGACATGAAAGGCTACTGTATGCCTGTGTTGTTTGAGTTTCCAATCTACCGTGTCCGAGTTATAGTCTGTTGTGTTATTAAGCGTAGCCTTTATGGAGTGGTGTACGGGAAATGATTTTGCCCCCACAGAACAGAGCCCCCCCACCCCCTTGCCAGAGGAGTTCAACGTCAGTGAATACACATATAATCATTTTTATGTATTTATTTAACAACCTGCAATTTCTGTTTCTGATGAAATGGTAGATACCAGCAATGAGACTGGTATCTAACCAGCTTGTCCATTATATAAACAGCATCTTCAGTAATGAACACATTTGGTCAACTTTTTCATATGTGGTTACCACGGCCACCGTCGTGACCAGCAAGAAACCAGCTTAAACCAGTATAAAATGTAAACTGATTCATATAGACATTCTCAGCTGTGCACCAGCAGCTGGTTGAGTGTTTTTTGCCCTAATTTCACAGAAACAACAGTGATTAGGTGAGAACAAGCCTCTGTATTAATGTATTTAATACATTAATATCCTTTTTTTATCAGGATCAGGTACAACCAACTTCCTTTTTCCCTTTCAAAAGGTTCAATAGGTTAGTTACGTCATTTCTAATGTAAATATTATAATGCTTTATTACCCAGGTCGAAAGTACTTGCAGGCTATATGTATACGACTAAAGAAATAAACACACAGATCAATTATAAATTTTCTCTGATATCTAATGTATAATTGCCATGTTATCATGGAGGATGCTCCACCAGAACTCTTTTACATCTTGTCCTGTTGTCCTTACCCAAGCATGGGGGCCGCACCGGTTTCACACTCCCGAACAGTAGACGGCGAAGTACATCATAATCGTCTACAATCGTTCATTAAAAGAGAAAGAAGGAAGATCCAATGCTCATGTAATAACGACAAAGTTGTTTACAATGCAGGCGTCATGTAAAGTGAACTGTGTGGCACCTTACATTTTATCTCTGTTTTTCAAGTTCAAGGCTCTGTTGGAAATCTAACATTTTTTTGCATCGTTGTATCCGGATCCACTTTGTGTTTAGTTTTGCTCATCACGGTGCTAGCAAGCCCGTCCGCACTAGCTACGTTACGTAGACGCGATGGCGGAGGTGTCTGTCTCCGGAGCTGGCTCCGATGTAAACACAGTCGGTCTGACAGCGACAGCTATGGCATATTTACAAGACGAGGTAACGTTGCCAACACTTAGACTACAACAATACGATTAGAGATATATGTGCTTTGACTGCTGTTTTCGATATAATCGCAAATGAATTGGTTTCATGCAAGCTTGCTAACGTTAGTTAGCCATTGACACTAGCTAGTACTGAAACTAACCCGTCTCGTAGCTAGTACAGTATTGACATAAAGCTAGCTAGCGACTCTGGTTTGAAGGTTTAGAGCAATATAAAATATATAGCACTGCAGTTAAGCCTATGATCCAGGACATTAATACCCACTGCGGCTTAGAAGTTAGCAGGCTAGCAGCCAAACTGTAGCGTATCACCTACATTTTTAACGGTATCGTCACATTCATTTAGAATAGGATGCTTTATATTTCCGGGGCCCAGTCATTTTACACTGATGCACCTGTATCCTGTTACAGATGAAGCCTGACGGAGATGGCATTTCTCCTCTCAATCTGGGCGATTTGGACTTGACAACGGATGAGTTCATCTTGGACGAAGTTGACAGTAGGTCTACATCTTCTCTAACTTTATCTTTTTGATGGTCAGACAGGATGACGGTATTTTACACTGGTGTGGTGAACTTGTTGAGACTCAGACTCAAACCAATGGTTCTTTATGCCTTCCAGTTCACATCCAGGCCAATCTGGAAGATGACCTAGTGAAAGAAGCTCTGAAAACGGTAAGAGGTTTGCAATTATTTTATGGTTATACAAGACTCAAGTGATTATTCATCTTCAAAATGAATACAATTAATCATTTTAATATGATTTGGCTGTGTTCCCAACATCTTTCCAGGGAGTTGATCTCAGGCAGTACTCTAAACAAGTTCAAGCTGAACTTCAGCGAATTGAACAGGCTTCCATCAAAGACTGTATCCTTCCTTTTCAACAGTTTATAAATAAGTCAGAAATTTGAGTAATGTTAATCATTCATTTGAAAGTTTTAGGGGATCTTACACGTATCATTCACACATATTCATAGTCCTTGACCAGTTGTTTGTCAGATATAAAGGAGAGTCAAAACATTGCTTCTCTGCACAACCAGATCACTGCCTGTGACTCTATACTGGAGGTGGGTAAATTATAGATAATTTCACTCTGGACCTCTGATGTCTGTTATCTGTTCCATGCAGCAAATGATCAAATGTTCTATCTTTTATTCTGTCCTCCACCCTTAATGTCTCCATTAAACCTCCTCTTGCCCTGTCTCCCCCCTCCTCTCTCCCCTTTTCTCCCTCTCCATCCACCCTCTTCCTCCTCCCTCCCTCCCTCCCTCTTCTCTTCTTACCTACTCTCCCTCAACCTGTCACCCATATCTCCCTCCCTTCTCCCTCTCCCTCCCTCCTCTCTTTTTCCCCTGCTCCTCTCCCTCTCCTCTCCCTCCCCCTCTCCTACCTCCTTTCTCCCCCTCCTCTCTTCCTCCCCTTTCCCTCCTCTCCCCCCCATCTCCTTTCTTCTCTCCTCCCTCCTCTCCATCCTTGATCCCCCCTTTTCTCCCTCTTCCCGCTCCCTCCTCTCCCCTCCTTGTCTTCCTCTCCCCCCTCCTCCCTCCTCCTCCTCCCCCTCCCAGCGTATGGAGGGCATGCTGAGTGGTTTCCAGAGCGACCTGTCCTCCATCAGCAGTGAGATCCAGACGCTGCAGCAGCAGTCGGTCAGCATGAACCTGCGTCTGAGGAACAGACAGGCTGTCCGCAGCCACCTCAGCCAGCTGGTGGACGAGCTGGTGGTGCCCGGGGCCATGATCTCGTGAGTGTGTGTGTGTGTTTGAGAGAGAGAGAGAGAGAGATGGGGGGGGAAAAGTGAGGGGGTTCAAGAGACATCGATGACACGGAAAACAAGTGGAGGGACACCAAGTCGTGTTGTTGATTAGACAAGGACTAGAGCGCGCGTTGTTTGAGAGAGACGGAGCGGGAGAGGGAGAGCGGGTGTGGCTGGAGTTGACTGTGTTCCGTCACGCCGCAGGATCATCCTGGAGACGCCGGTCACGGAGCAGGAGTTCCTGGAGCAGCTCCACGAGCTCAACAACAAGATCAACTTCGCCAAGGAGCTCAGCTTCAGGGAGACTCTGGCCTGCTCCGACATCCAGGACATAGTGGACCGCCTGAAGATCAAGGTGAGGGAGGGAAGGAGAGAGGGGCTGTGGCGAAAGAGAAAGATGGAAGGGGAGGGAGAGGGGGTTCAAAGTGAATAGGAGGGAGGGGGAGAGGGGGGCTGTGGAGAGAGGGGAAAAGATGGAGGGCGGGGGAGTGAGAGAGGGAAGGAGGGAAGGAGAGAGAAGCTGTGGGGAGAGGGAAATAGAAGGATGGAGGGAGGGAGGGGAGAGGGGGTCAAGGGTTAAGATTTAAGAGTGAATAAAGGAATGGGAGGGAGGGAGGGAAATAAAGAGACAGATAACAGAGGTAAGGCCCAGGCGTTCGTGGTCAGACTGTATCTGAACCAAGCACTTATCTGTTTATTACTCAGGCCGTCACCAAGATCCGAGAGTTCATTCTGCAGAAGATCTATGCCTTTCGGAAGCCCATGACCAACTACCAGATACCCCAGAACACCCTTCTCAAGTACAGGTAGGTCAAAATTAAATATAGTTAACACGTAAACAGACGATATTGTATCGAATCCTCTTTAATGGGCACTATCCATGAAACACTTTCCCTTTGAAAGTCTTAACCATTTGAGCACCGCGAATCGGCTCATGAATGAATTTCTGCTCATCTTTTCTTCTCCCTTCCTATAGGTTCTTTTACCAGTTCCTCCTGGCCAATGAGAGGACTGTTGCTAAGGAGATCAGGGACGAGTACGTGGACACCATGAGCAAGATCTACTACAGCTACTTCAAGTCCTACAGCGGCAGGCTTCTCAAAGTACAGGTCCGTCCTTTACACCCTCTAGTGTCGGGAGCCATTTTTCAGACTGAGGGAGGTTCTACAAAGCAGCTTCAAAGTACCTCCGTACAAATGACCAACCTCTCACAGAATCAGTTTCATGGATATTGGATATGGAGTACTTTGTTTCACAATGTATAAATCCGTTGATGATGTCGTTTAGTACTGAGACGTATCTCTCCTCTCTCTCTCTCCGTTGACAGTATGAAGAAGTAGCAGACAAAGATGATTTGATGGGGGTGGAGGACACAGCCAAGAAAGATATCCTTTTATTAAACGAACGATACGTACAACATTTGATGCACCCTGCAACCCTGCAACCCCCCCCCCCCCCCCCACACACACACACACACACACACACACACACACACACACGCGCATCCCTCCAGACAGTCCTTGACTGCTGCACCAGGTTTCTTCTCCAAGCCGTCCCTGAAGAGCAGGAACACCATCTTCACCCTCGGCCAGCGGGGGGCGGTGCTGAGCCCCGCCGAGCTGGAGGGACCCATCCTCATCCCTCACACCGCCCAGAGAGGAGACAGCAGGGTAGGATACACACAAACACACACCGCCCAGAGAGGAGACAGCAGGGTAGGATACACACACACACCGCCCAGAGAGGAGACAGCAGGGTAGGATACACACACACACGCCGCCCAGAGAGGAGACAGCAGGGTAGGATACACACAAACACACACCGCCCAGAGAGGAGACAGCAGGGTAGGATACACACACACATGCCGCCCAGAGAGGAGACAGCAGGGTAGGATACACACACACACGCCGCCCAGAGAGGAGACAGCAGGGTAGGATACACACACACACCGCCCAGAGAGGAGACAGCAGGGTAGGATACACACACACACCGCCCAGAGAGGAGACAGCAGGGTAGGATACACACACACACCGCCCAGAGAGGAGACAGCAGGGTAGGATACACACACACACCGCCCAGAGAGGAGACAGCAGGGTAGGATACACACACACACCACCCAGAGAGGAAACAGCAGGGTAGGATACACACACACACCCCCCAGAGAGGAGACAGCAGGGTAGGATACACACACACACCGCCCAGAGAGGAGACAGCAGGGTAGGATACACACACACACCGCCCAGAGAGGAGACAGCAGGGTAGGATACACACACACACACCGCCCAGAGAGGAGACAGCAGGGTAGGATACACACACACGCCGCCCAGAGAGGAGACAGCAGGGTAGGATACACACACACATTACAAAAGGGACGTGCACAGACATTTGGAGGGGCTATTGCTCTAACATGAAAAAAGCCTACAGAGCGCAATGTAACAGACTGGACATAACGGAGCTACGTTAGCCTGCTGCTGCTACATAGGCTATTACTTAGCTTTGGTTCATGTAACGTAGCATGATTATACGTCAATATAAGGCAAGGTAGCGCGACGTGATGCAAACGTTACAAGCCGATGCTGCACGTTATTCGAGACACAAGTGGATTTTTTTCACAGGGCATTTGTCATTGTCTCCATTACTTCAGAAAGTCACGTGAAAGTGGAAGGGTTTTCCCTCCTTCACTCGATCGCAGTGCACCGGCATGAGAATACAAACAATGTCATGTGACTGGGGGCAGAGGGCAACGCTGACGTTATGGTGGCAAAATAAATTAACACCGAACTGGATGATATCGCAATTTAATTTGATTTAACTTCACTAATGATGGGCTCATCGTATTGAGGCAGCCACAAAAAAAAAAAAAAAAAAAAACCTTTCTTTAGGCTCTTTCTCCAGAGGGGCAGATCAGCCAATCAGAGCAAACGGTCTGTTGCCCGGGCAACAATAGCCCGTACCTGTGCACGTCCCTGCATTCCAAAGGAGTAGGCATGGTGTAACACACACACACGTCACCGCCGTTGTCTCCCCAGTACCCGTACGAGACGCTGTTCCGCAGCCAGCACTACGCCCTCCTGGACAACGGCTGCAGGGAGTTCCTCTTCCTGTCTGACTTCTTCATGGTGACAGGAAACTCGGCCTTCGACCTGTTCAACAGCATCATGGGAAAGACCCTCGGCATGTTCCTGGTCAGAGGAGCACATTTAGGCTTTAGTCCCAAAATATAGATACACACACAGGTTTTCTTTTCTTTCTTCCTATGAAGATGACGTCGATGTTTTGTGTGTGTGTCTCTCTCTCTCCCCCCCTTCCCCCCCCTTCCCTCCCTCCTCCCCCCCCCCGTAGAAGAGCATGTCTACCTATGTGTCAGACTGCTATGACAGCATAGCTGTGTTCCTGTGTATCCACATCATCCTTCGCTTCAGAGCCATCACCGTCAAAAGGAACATCCCCGCCCTTGACAAGTCAGTCACCTCCTCCCACGACACACACTTGACACCCTTTTCCCGTTCCCCTAATCCTCTACTCCCAACATATCTCTGTAAACCTGACCAAACACAGACACCTTTGAAGAGTATGTGGCATTTAGTGGAATCTGTTTTGATCATGCTGTTTGAACCCTCTGCAACTTGTGCTGGTGTGTGTGTGTGTGGTTGTCCGTGTGTGGTTGTCCGTGTGGTGTGTATGTGTGTGTATGGTCTTCCGTGTGTGTGTGTTGTTGCCAGGTACTGGGAGGCGGTTCTGGAGCTGCTGTGGCCCAGGTTTGAGCTCATCCTGGAGATGAACATCCAGAGCATCCGCAACACCGACCCCCAGAAACTAGGAGTTCTGGACACCAGACCTCACTACGTACGTACACACACACACACACACACACAGAAACTAGGAGTACTGGACACCAGACCTCACTACGCAAGTACACACACACACACACACACACACACACACACACACACACACAGAAACTAGGAGTTCTGGACACCAGACCTCACTACGTACATACACACACACACAGAAACTAGGAGTACTGGACACCAGACCTCACTACGTATGTACACACACACACAGAAACTAGGAGTACTGGACACCAGACCTCACTACGTACGTACATACACACACAGAAACTAGGAGTACTGGACACCAGACCTCACTACGTACGTACACACACACACAGAAACTAGGAGTACTGGACACCAGACCTCACTACGTACGTACATACACACACAGAAACTAGGAGTACTGGACACCAGACCTCACTACGTACGTACACACACACACAGAAACTAGGAGTACTGGACACCAGACCTCACTACGTACGTACATACACACACAGAAACTAGGAGTACTGGACACCAGACCTCACTACGTACGTACACACACACACACACACACACAGAAACTAGGAGTACTGGACACCAAACCTCACTACGCAAGTACACACACACACACACACACACACACACACACACAGAAACTAGGAGTACTGGACACCAGACCTCACTACGTACGTACACACACACACACACACACACACACAGAAACTAGGAGTACTGGACACCAGACCTCACTACGTACGTACACACACACACACACAGAAAACCAAACACATTGCGTTCATCATCATCAATGTTGTTGATCGTTGAAATGTGTGTGTTGCTGAGTTGTGTGTCACTAACGTGTGTGTTGTGCTCTCAGATCACGCGTAGGTACGCAGAGTTCTCCTCAGCAATCGTCAGCATCAACCAGACGTTCCCCAACGAGAGGACACACACACTGCTGGGACAGCTGCAGGTACCACACACACTCTACACTGTCTACACACACTCTACACACTCTACACTGTCTACACACACTCTACACACTCTACACACACTCTACACTGTCCACACACACTCTACACTGTCTACACACACTCTACACTGTCTACACACGCTCTACACTGTCTACACACGCTCTACACTGTCCACACACACTCTACACTGTCCACACACACTCTACACTGTCTACACACACTCTACACTGTCCACACACACTCTACACTGTCCACACACACTCTACACTGTCTACACACACTACACACGCTCTACACTGTCTACACACACTCTACACTGTCTACACACGCTCTACACTGTCTACACACACTGTACACTGTCCACACACACTACACACGCTCTACACTGTCTACACACACTCTACACTGTCTACACACACTACACACACTCTACACTGTCCACACACACTCTACACTGTCTACACACACTTTACACTGTCGACACAAACACACACACTCAAGTCTGTCAGGTCAAGTCCAATGTATTTCTATAGCACATATAGAAGTGTTAGCCCAAGTTCTCTACAGTCAGCAAGGCAAAAAAGCTTGTAAATAACTAGAACTTATCACAAGGACACATACACAGACATATAGGATAACATTGTTGCACTTATATAGTGTCTGAGGCAAGGGGGAATAAGTGAAGATGTTGGAGAGTGTCTGAGGCAAGGGGGAATAAGTGAAGATGTTGGAGAGTGTCTGAGGCAAGGGGGAATAAGTGAAGATGTTGGAGAGTGTCTGAGGCAAGGGGGAATAAGTGAAGATGTTGGAGATATGACGCAGAAGACTATTCCAGAGCCGAGAGGCTGCAACTGAGAAGACATAATCACCCGTAGATTTCAAAGGATTTGGTAACAGTTAAATGCAGACTGTCTGAGGACTGTTGGTCTTAAACACAGGAAAACACATTCAACACACACTCAGCAGCGTCCTATCACACAGTACACACCCTCAACACGGTTGACCCACGCTTAGCTCTGTCCCCTCACCCACACACTCAACTCTGTCAGAACATTCAACACACACCCAACAGTGTCCAATCATACTCGACAACCCCCCCAACACTCCACGTACAATGAATGCTTGTTTGTTCACTAAGTTCTGTTTTCACCACACAATGCAGCCGTCGAAGCATGTTCTCACCACGACAATGCATCACCACAGAAGTGAAAGTAAAACCTAACTTTCTATTCCTGCATGATTCTGTCTTTGTTTGATACAAAAATAGTCCCCCCAAAAAACTCCCCCCATGGTGTACCACAGACTCAGGGTAGAGATGTGTGTGTGTGTGTGTGTGTGGGGGGGGGGTTTCCAGCTAAAGTGGAGGGGGTGATTGAGATGATGTTGCTTGTCGTCTCAGGTGGAGGTGGAGAACTTTGTCCTGAAGATGGCAGCAGAGTTTCCCTCTCGGCGAGACCAGCTCATCTTCCTCATCAACAACTACGACATGTTGCTCAGCGTGCTCATGGTGAGAGGGCCTGAAGAACTACAACCGAGACCCGCTCAGAACTACAAGCAACGAAACACCATCGTTACACATATATGCACCGTTCAACGGAGTCCGAGAGTTACGGCTTGTTTGGTCAATCAAAGATCTGATCTGTTCCATTTCCTACATTTCCCAGGAGCGAGCAGCGGATGACAGTAAGGAAGTGGAGGGCTTTCAGCAGCTGCTACTAGCCAGAACACAGGTAACCTTGCACTTGAATTCTGGGAAATGGAGTCTGGGTAGTCCCATCATGGTTGGAATCAGACTCACTGATTTATCAAACATGATGTCCTATTCTGTTCTCAAATGTAACTACAACACGATCTCATAGTAAATATTCATTATAAGTCACGTTTATATCCATTCACAGACTGTTCCGCTTCCTGCATTTAATCTTTCTTTTGCTCCCTCTCTCTCTCTCCCTTCCTCTGTCCCTCTTCCTTCCTTCCCTCTCCCTCTCCTGCTCCTTCTCTTCCCTCCCTCTCACCCCCCTCCCTCTCCCTCCTCCCCCCGTCCCCCCCGTCCCATCACCAGGAGTTCATCGAAGAGATCCTGTCGCCTCCCTTCGGAGGGATGATCGCCTTCGTGAAGGAGAGCGAGGCTCTGATGGAGAAAGGCCAGCTGGACAGGCTGAAGAATGACGAGGGTGAGGATGGGGGGGAGGAATGAGGAGAGGGGTGAGATGAGATGGAGGAGAGGAGGAGGAGGAGGGAGAGGAGTGAGAAGGAGAGGACAAGGAGTCGTGGGGAGGTGAGGGGAGGGGGAAGAGGGAGAAGGAGAGGAGTGTAGAGGAAGAAGAGGAGAGAGGGTGGGGAGAGAGGAGTGGACACCTAATGTATCATCTAGTCCGATACTCAACAACAAACCAAAATGTTGGACCGAACCAAAACAAACAACAGTAGAAGGACCTCCTGGGAGCACTGGGTGAAAAGACTGTGACCTCAGGAACATGCAAACCTCATCAGGTTTCCTTCACCTCTGCATCCGTCTGTCTGTCGGTTCCTCTCACACATTCTCCCACACCTTCCTCTCTCTCTCTCCTGCCCCCCCCCCCCCCCCCCACCCACCCATATGTGGTCTGGCGGGTCGATGTCTCATATTGGGATCGCACTCTAAACAGAAGGCAGGGGCTGGTGGTTTCCAGTGCGTCACCCCTGCCGTGCAGTTCAGCAGGTCTGTGAACCGAAGGCCCACCATGCTCCGCTTACCGACCCAAAACCAAATAGCAGACGTTGCTCTTTTGTAGCCTCCACATCCTTCCACCCTGTCTGAATGTGACTGCGTTCACCACAGACCAACATGCGCTTTGGGGTTTTTTAAATAGTGTATTGCGTACTACTCAGGTCCCAGAATGGTATTGTTTGTTGGATTTGGTCGTGTTTTGTGTGTCGGTGAGTAACTGAGGCGTAACTTTTTGTCTTTCCTCTCTTGCTCTTAACTTTTGTACTCATCCATCCATCCCTCCCTCTCCCTCCTTCTCTCTCTCTCCCACCAGCTCGTATCACCCAGCTCATCAGGGGTTTCTCCAGCACCTGGAAGCAGTCTGTGGAGGCTCTGAGCCAGGAGGTCATGAGGTCATTCACCAACTTCAAGAACGGCACCAGCATCATCCAGGTACGGCTGGTCCCCCACTACTCTCTCTCTCTCTCTCTCTCTCTCTCTCTCTCTCTCTCTCTCAACTGCTCCTCTATCTCCTTCTACCCTCTCTGTCTTCCCCTCTGTCCTCTCTATCTGTCTCTTTCAGGGAAGAAAGGCTCTTATCCATAAATCCAGTTATTTTAAAAAGAGATCAACGCATCCTTGAGCTTCTATCTCAAGACAATTTTCTACCCCTATAACAATCGGGGACAGGGAAGGACATTAACGTGTTTGAATTGAATCTTAAACAACATCATCTTCATAAGTCTTCTTCCCTGCTCTCTCTGCTTCCTGCCTCTAACGGTGCTTCCCTGCCGGGGCCTCCAGGGGGCGCTCACCCAGTTGATCCAGTACTACCACGGCTTCCACAAGGTGCTGTCCCAAGCCGCCTTCCGCAGCCTGGCGGCGCGCTCCGAGCTCATCAACCTGCACCACCTCATGGTGGAGGTGAAAAAGCACAAGCCCAACTTCTAACCTCGTAGCTTTTCGTCGAAACGTCTCGCTTCCGGAACTGTCCGGACAGAAGTTCTTTCAAACACGGGGTCTGGGCTGTTCTCTCTGGAGTGCGAAGTGTGTCTGTGTGGCGGGGTTAGGACATGGAGAATCCTCTCATTCAGTTGGGTCTGGGTGGGTTGAGATCCAGACCCTCTTGTGTGTCCTGTGTGGGGATTGGAGGAGCAGGATTGGACAGGCAGACAGGGGAGCCAAGTCGTGTGTGTGAAGTACGCCTCCATTCTTGGAGGAACATCGCTGGCAATGTTGCGTTCATGTCATGTGTAGGGAGGGGTATGTATGTTTCTGGTTGAGGTGTGATACATGCACACACACGGTTGGTGAAACGCACGAGGACATACATACGTACTCACAGACGGAACAAACGCATTGAAACACCCGTGCACACTCAAACGTCGAAAAACACGCCCTCAAACACAGAAATACGCATACACATAGGAAACGTACTCAAATACACTCGCCGAAACACACCTGCGCGCCTACCGGTTTGCCGGGATATGGACGGGAATTCTGCTGTTTACTGTATGCCTGCTCACTGTGTATCCTGTCCACGCTCTGTACATTGCTGCTCTGTTATGAACGCAGTCCAGTTACTAAGTGAGACTGATGTAGTCATTAACATGTATCACACATCCCTGCCTGTACCATAATGCATTTCTTTATTGAATGAAATTAAATACATAAATAATTAGAACATGTTTGTAATCAAACTCTTGATTGAGATAATTAGCTGTGCATTCAGGTTTTTTACAATCACGGACCGACGGCACTCATAATGAACAGAATTGTACTTTTTTATGCTTCCAGATAATATAGTAACTCAAGACAAATATCATGAAAGTAAAGTGCATTTGACAAACACAACACATTACAGTAGCACCACAGCTGTCCAAAAGCAACGTCTGATTGAGAGGATGAGTAAAGAGAAATGAGGGCCTGCGTATGTCTAGGCTGTCCTGTGTGCACGCTTCCTTCACTGGCAAGTGTAGGAAGTGCAGCATCATACCTGCTCTGGGCTGCTGGCGGTGGGTTCTGGTGAGATGATCCACATGTTGGTTTATCCACAAGAGTACTGCTAAGACAAGGGACATTTTTGTTGTTCATTTGTTTAGGTTCAGCCAGTGCATCTTTGCTTTTTGTTTTCGTGTTTTTTAACCATTTAGTGCCAATTTTCTTGAAATGAACTTTACCAGAATCCTAAGGGAATCGAGAATTACACTGTACTCATATCAGTTCAGAGGCAGAACATGAAGCCACACAAACACTAAACAATACAAAACCTCGCTTATGATGCGCTAACCTCATCTGAACACCCAGGCTTAACTATTCAACCATGTTTTTAAAAGTATGACCTTAGCTGATAGCCTAGTGAAGGCCTGACCGTCACTAGGGTGACTGTTGCTAGGGTGACAGTCAGAGGACAATGAGACAACTTAACAGAAGAGCAATGCCCAGAGAGGAGGGTCTGTTCACTCGGCCTTCACCTGAACAGAGACACAAGCACAGAACACACCCACGTTCACAACAGGAAGTGCAGTCCGATACAATATCACCTTTTCCATCTCATTATCTCATGTGGCTTTGAGATCTTCCTATGCATGTGATACATATATATTGCGTTACGTTACGTTTTGAGATAATATTCAACTTCCAAGCTGAGAAGATGTCTTACCGACAGGGTCAGCTTGTCTGGCGATGATCTTCGGGACTTCATGGATCTTCGGGACCTCTGTTGGAAGGGAAGGTTTCACATGTTGGCATCAGTCATTTATATATTTCCTGTCAGGTGTGGTGTGCATTTGAGAGCATTTAAACATGCCTTATGACGAGTGTGTTACTGCAGAAAGCTACTAAAGTTCTATACATTCTAGAAGGGACATATTCCAATACTGCTCTGTATTGGCAGTTGTAGAGGTGTAGGTTTAGGTGTGGACTGCACAGGGACATATCCCAATGTTAAAAGACCATTGAAACATCCCCACCAATAATTAGCAGCAGAGCTGGGATAATTCAAGTAATGTTCACATACCAGGGTGATCAAAAATGTGTCAACACTAGTATTTAAACCAATCCTATGCTCCCTAGTCACAGGGAAAGTTCCAGAATGTTGGAAATCCAAAGAACCCCCTGTGAGCTGGTGAGTTCCAGCCTTCTTACCGTTCACGGTGACTTTCAGCGTGCTCACCGCCAGCCCCTGGGCATCCAGGACCCTGTAGGTTCCCTCGTCCTCCCTCCGTAACCCCCTGAGGACCAGGTCACCTCCTTCCTGCTCCTCCAGACGCTCCTCCAGGCGTTCCTCCCCCCTCACCCACATTTCCTCCCAGCTGGAGGTGTTCCCTCTCTGGGCCACCACCCTTGCTGACTTGGGGGTGTGGAGCTTCAAGATCAGGTCGTCTCCCAACGACAGGGACTGCTTTAACTTGTGGTCTGGAGATGTATGCATGGGGAGGTTAGAAGATGTAGGCCTACATGGAAAACTGGTTTGATGGACTCTCACCCCATCCCTCCATTCATCCCTCTCCTACCCTTGATTTGTCCCGACCTTTCTCCCTCTTCTTCCCTCCCTTACTGTGGTCTTCACATTCTACACCCCCCCCACCCCCCCCCCCCCCACTCTCCCTCGTCCTGATCGACAACTATAATTGATGAGAATGATAATTAAGGCCCTGAATATTGAACCCAAAAATGCGGTTAAAAAATCAGCAGCACGGTAAAGCATGTATTTACCGTGGACAAGGAGTCGGACGCTCTGTATGAAGATCCTCTGTTTCATCCTGGCGCCGTCCACCACCACATAGCTCTCGTAGAGCCCCACATCACCGTACTGCACATCCTTCAGGATCAGAGAGCAGTCACCTTGGTCCAGTTTGTCCTCGGGCACCACCAACCGCCCTTTGAACTCGCTGGCTTCCCACCGCAGCGCCCCCCGCTGTTCAAACACTGTACTGGCGGGAGTTTGCCACTGGATGTGACAAATCGGGTTGTTGATACCGTTAAGCTCGGACTTCCAGCTGCAGGGAAGCACCGCCTGGCTGCCCACGGTGGAGAAGATGGGCACGGGGTCCGGGGAGGAGGAGGCTGGAGAGACGCAACGAAGGGAGGGCTAGGTTCAGTGAGTCGTTTTTTTTGGAGTCATTAATATTTTAGGCTCTAAATTAAGTGCCGACAGAGTATCCCAATTTGTAACCTTATGTACCTTTCTAAAGTAAAGGTTTCATATTGAATCATTATAGTGGTCAGACAGACGACCACTTCCAAACAATCCATTATACGAATCCTACTTTTTTGTATCAAATGTTTTGTCTTTTTACTTGTCGGTGGTTCTACGGTTGTAAAGGTAGGCCTACCATAAAACCTAGTATTCTACAACACCTGGGTAGTAGGCCTATACTGACCAACACAGCTGACAACCAGAAGACAAAGGTTCAGGATAGGCCTACATCTAAAAAACAAACAAACAGGAGAGTTAAACATCACGATACATGAGATCAAACTATCACTTTCCTTTGTGGGTCTAATATAGGCAAAATTATACTAACATAGGCTATCGTCACATGATCATTCATTCTATGTTGGTTAAATAACGTGGTTGGGCAATGTCTGGGTTCTCGTGACGAAATCCGTAAACATCAGATGCGGTTTGCCTTTCAAGTTTCGTTTCTCCGAATGCGACTCAGCGCTGGACTGGAGAATCGAAACTCAAACTGTTATATCGCACATTCCATATTATAGGCTCTAAACCTAACCTGAACCCCGAGCAAAACACTCCAAAAAAAGTTTAGGCAAGTATAGCTAATAAAAATCCTCTAAATAAACCGTTTAGTAAAAAATTAAAAAAACGTTATCAAAATATCGAAATGGTAAACACATAGGCTTCTTTATGAACATATATAAATACATAAAAAGTCAACACATATCTTTACGATTTATAAAATGTACAGGCATTACATACCTTAGGCTAGCCTACTTCGTTTCACTCAATAGCCTACCTCCACAAATATATTTTTACCTGAATAGATATAGGTGTAGTTTTCCACACATTGCCATTGTCTCCGATTGGAGTTGGCTGGGTTAGGCTATCTCTCCTCCGCAAACCAGTCAAGTCTGCAGTCAGAACTGCGCTGGCAAGTTAGTGCGTGCCTGTCCCGAATGACTAAAACGAAACTTAGGCTAAATACTGCAGAAATACTAAGCCTAACTCTCGTTTTCATTTTCTTGTGGAAACTCAAGAGCTATTTGAACTGTCCTCTCTCTGTTTGAAGTTGTACTCTGTTAAAACCACAAGCTGTGAAAAAAAGGATGGACATTAAAAGTAAGCCGACATTGCTCTTTCATCATCAACTATGCATCATTCACTTAATAAAAGCCCTTTGCTTTGAGCTTGTCCCCCAGTCTCACCTCAGGGTTTCACACAGTATGGGTGAACTTGTCTGCACGCTCATTTCTTTGTGTAAGTATTCAGATTCCTATTACTAACAGTAGATGTTTATGAACATACATTGATTGATTAAATACATTATTGTCATGCATTCACACACAAATACACACTCTTAACACACTTGCACACACAAACACAACAGACAGCTTTGCTGGTGTTAAGTCAGTCTGTGTGACAGAGCTGTCTTGCTTCCCAGGTGCTGTTGGGCTCTGCGTGTTGTTGTCCACATCCATCCCTGTCCATCCAGCCAAGGAGGGTCAGAATGTGAGTCTGCCCTGCAACCTGACCCTCCGCTCTGACACAGCCTGGTATGTCCTCCGCTCAGAGGAACTGCAGCTCGTGCTGGCTGGCGAAAAGTTATCCAAGTTAGACAATGCGAGCGGTGCTATTTACAATAAAGACCCAGAGCGCTTCAAATCAGTGGAGGATTCGTCTGGATTGATCAGTATTGAGATCATCTCGCTGAGAGAGTCCGACCTTGGATACTACTTCTGTGCTTCCCGCTCTCATGATGGAAGTTTGGTATTTGGAAAGGGGATTTGTCTGGCGTTTGAGGGTGAGTTCCCAGTCCTTATTTACAGTAAGTAACCAATTAAAGAACCAACCGTCTGACTAAATTAGTTTTTCACGATTGCTAAAACACTAAACCACATTCTCTGAACAAGATTATCAGTGGCCTATACCCATTTGTTGAATCAGTCACTCTTTTGGCAAAACTCTAAACACATTCTCACTCACTAAAAACACTTTGCAGTGTGATGCACTTTTGTTGCAAAATGGTAAACTCAGGAGGCAAACAGTAAACACAACTTCAACACTGTTGTCATCTTTACAGTTTTTTCCGATTGCTTAAGCACAATTTTGAAAACAGAGCTCACTTTGTCAAAACACAACACACGATTCACACAACCACACACAAAAGTAGCGGAATACCCCCAATATTTTGCTAAATGAAACACTTCATTCAAAACTATACAATCATGTATATAAACCCAATTCTGACACCATATGCCACACACATGGTTCATAAAATTGGACTCTGTTTGAAACAGTTACACACTGTTGTGCACAATTTAAAACACTTTTACAGTAACTGTTCTTTTCTAATGATATAACCTGCTTGGTTTTGTCAGAGATATTGTTACAGTAGAGTACGTAAAGTACATTAATATTTTGACCAAACACAACACACAAGACAAGTACTGCACACTGATGAAAATATGTACTGTACTCTCCACATTGTCTATGTAAAGGTTGCATTTTGTGCAGAAGATCAGAACATATTTAAAATCAAATACTGTAGTAGGCTACATACTGTAAACACAGCAAATAAATTTGTGGAGACAAAAGAAAGCATACAGCAAATGAAATACAGAACATTGTTTCAATCATGGACTGCAGTGAATGTGTACAAAAAAAGTACTAATGTAGTGCATATAGTAGGCTACATTTTACTGTACTGTACTGGAGACAGTAGAGAAAAGTAGTTTTCACCTGTGCTCTTGTCGAAATGTCCAAATTACTGTTGCAACAGTATATCTGCTGAGGTTGGGCTAAACTCTCTGTCCAGCCTCTCTCAATGTTGCCCCATGGTTCACAAAAGCTCCTTTTAGCCATTCCACAGACTCGGTTGAAAACGAAAGGCGATCGTGCCTTTTCAGTTGTAGCCCCTACTCTGTGGAATAAACTGGCAATTTTTATCAGGTCATCCCCCACCACAGAGACATTTAAGTCTCGTCTTAAAACATATTTTTATTCTTTGGCTTTCGGGTCAGTTTAGGGTCACTCGTGCTTACTGTAATTGTGATGTTTGTCTGTTGTTCTTATTTATTGTTGTTTTGCCCTATTTGATGATTTTGTACAGCACTTTGGTCGGCATTGGCTGTTTTTAAATGTGCTTTATAAATAAAAATAACTTGACTTGACAACATGGTCAACCAATGCTGCTCGAATTTCATTAGATACTGTCAATTTGGCCCTATTCTTCCACGACCTCCAGGTCTACCTCTCCCTCTCCTTACCACTCTTCCTCCACGGGCTCCCCCTCTCATCCTCACTCTCCCTCTCTGTAATATCTTGACTGATATATATTAAAAGAATGCCTCGACACCGTTACACATTCAATTGCTTTACTTGCTTTTTCCAAGGTACCTTTCAGGTAGAACAAACGTAGCCAACCATGGGAGTCAGGTGGCTGAGCGGTTAGGGAATCGGGCTAGTAATCCGAAGGTTGCCAGTTCGATTCCCGGTCATGCCAACTGACGTTGTGTCCTTGGGCAAGGCACTTCACCCTACTTGCCTCGGGGGAATGTCCCTGTACTTTCTGTAAGTCGCTCTGGATAAGAGCGTCTGCTAAATGACTAAATGTAAATGTAAATGTAAACCAGCCCACTTCCGGTTCTGGTATTATCTAATCCTAACAGTAGATGGCGCCTATGCTCAACTCACATAACAGCAAATACCAAGATACTACACTCTCCCTCTTCCTACATTTGATTTGATGAGGACTAGGTACACTGACCTGTTGCCTTTTTATAGTGCTTACACCTGATTGGTATGTTTACAATTCAGCGCTTTAGTGCTTATACACCTGACGCCCGTGTTTGATCCATTCGTTCACGTGTAGCATTTTACAAGGCTGTGTCTTGAAAAGGCAATTACTGTAAGGGACATCATCTTATATTTCTGTGTCTAATGTAGAAACGTGTCTTTAGTGATTTGCAAAACACTGTGTGAAGTATTTTGCAAATAGTGTGAGGCTGAGAATGTGCTTATAGTTGTGCAGATCTGGGCTGATGTTTTGCTCCTTGAGTGTCAGGTTTCTCTAACTGTGTTATTTGACATTTTTGTGTCTAAGCAATCGGAAAACACTGTAAAACACAATGACTCAAAATTGTTCACTCTTGTTTCTAATGATGTGATCCTCTGGCTGGTCCCAGTACAAAGACGTGATGCTGAGGCAGAATACCCTAAATCCCACATTGACTTTGCAGTTGCACAACATTTGAGTTTACTGTAAAATGCTTTTCCTTTAGAGTTTTCTTTATTCTTTGGGCTTTTGCAGTTGGACTACTGTATTTTCATGCAAGTGCTGAATATTTAAATACATACAATACTGTATTACTTAAAGTACTTACAGTATGCAATTCATTCACGGTACTACAGTAAGTTATGACTGTTATGATTTTGCCAGAAGAGTCAGAAGTTTTGGAAATGTAGTTTGGAAGATTTGGTTTTGTGTTTAGAGTTTTGAGAAAATGGGTGACCGTTTCAAAAAATGTGTTTTAGCAATTGTGAAAAACGTAAAAGTAAACGCTTAACTGAGTGTTCCATGTTTTATCTGACTGTTGTGTGTTCTAGCAGACTGTTTTGTGTCCAGTGTTCTGACTGTTGTGTGTTCTGTGTTCTGACTGTTGTGTATTGTGTTCTAGCTGACTATTGTGCGTTGTGACTGTTGTGTGTTCTGTGTTCCAGCCCATGAGGGGGCAGAGCACAGGGAGCCCCCTCCATGCTGGGTCCTTCTGGCCTGTGTCGCCCCCGCCTCAGCCCTGCTCTCAGGCCTCGCTGTCTGGGCACTCTGTTTCCAGAAAGGTGGGTGCTCCCCTCCGCCTACAACCCTTTAAAGGGCCGCTTTACTTTGAAATGACTCAACAGGCCACAGTTCATTCTGTAACATTCCAGTGATGGTTTAATATCTTTATAATTAAAGTCTACAAATGTCTTGTGTGTCTATTATTTCAATTTAATCAATCAATCAACGAACAAATCATGATCAATATGTTATCATACGCCTCACCACTTCACAGCCTATTTTTCTTCTGAGCTCTTGGTAGCTTTCAGAAGTCAAGTAGAAGGCAATCATTGTTTTCCAGCTGGTGGCTTGTAGTTCTGTAGTTCATTATGTAGCCTTATTACGTAACAGCTGAAAACAGGAAGTGATTTAAAAATGTTCATACCACTTGCAACACATTTTCCCATTAATTCCCACATTCAGTTGATCAAAGGCACTTCTCTAAGCATGTTTAATGAGAGGCAACAACAAATGAGTTAGACTAAACAATTAACCAGGAAAAATAACAGAGTTAAACAGAGATCTGGTTTATAATAATGTATTATTCACATATCAGACACTTTTATGATAGACAGGGTGAGGTATTTAAACATGATCTGCGATCAGCAAGCAAATTCTCCACTGACCTCTACCCATCCCAGGTAGTGGTTATTTACTCTACCCATCTGGTAAACAAACTTATTTTAACCCTTGTGCTGCCTTCGGGTCACATGACCCAAAGGTTCATAACGAACCATCGTTGTGTTTACCCAATTTTACCCAATACAAAAACAAATAAAAATAATTTTCTTTTAACCTTCGCAATGTGGGGGGTCTGAGACAGCCCAACGGTTAAAAGAAAATGCTTCACTTTGTTTTAGTATGTGGTAAAGTTGTCGCAAGACGACGGTGGGTCACAATGACTGATGGGTCAGAATGACCCGAAGATAACACAAGGGTTAAATAACGTAATCGAACTAGGCATGCAGAGATACTGTATGCTACTGTATATGATATATAATGTCATAATAATGTATTAATCCAAGGGATAGAAAGCTGTCAAAAGCTCTACCCTTGAGCTACACCCACCCCCTGAATTAACCTTGTTCCCCAACATGGTTACACCTGCTGCAGCAGCAGGCCATAAGGCCGCAGGGCTCCCTCGATGATGGCTCTCTCCTGGATGGCCGTGGATCCTTCCGGAACGTAGACCAGCCAGTACTTCTCCCTCCGACACTTCTGACGCTGCTCCGGGTTAATCCGGTTCTGCAGAACCACCTTGTACACCTTGTTGTCCTCTCTGGACCGGAAGGTCTTGGAGAACTTCCCAGCGGTCTTGACGTCTGGTGTGGAGTAGACTCCTCTCCCCAGGGTGGACCCGGCCGCCAACCGCTCCCCGGGACCTCCATCGTCATCGCCATCTTCGTCACCTTTGGCTTTCTTTCTGGTGACGATGATGCCGAGGGAGCCGTCCATGGCGGAGCCGTGGTAGGAGACGGGCCATGCCTCGTCCCCGGTCCCCAGCCAGGCGTCCCCGTCTGGGTACTTCTTCAGAACCTTGATGGCGGCCCGGAACCATCCGCAGGGCCGGAGGTACGGTTCCTTCCCCCGGGTGAACACAGTCTCTCCGTCCTTCACGTTGGTGAAGTCGTAGTTCCACCCGGGGTCGAAGAACTCCTGGGCGTTGACGTAGACCGTGGGTCTGTTCGTCGGGGCGGAGTCAGACTCGGGGAGGGCCAGGGTGGTGGTGGTGCCCATGTCCTGCAGGGAGAGAGTCCCCAGGTTGGGATACTCCAGCGCCTGGAGACCCTCCTGTGTGTAGAACTCCTTGAGAGCCACGACGTTGACAAAGTCCTGGGGCGTGAGCGTGTGGGCCGCTCCGGTCGCCAGCTGCACGTTGCAGCCGGAGACGGCGGACAGAGCCTCCAGGAGCTGAGCCTGGCTGGGCATGGTGAGGCCACGGAGCTGAGGGGGACTCCTGGAGGACGGGACTCACCGATCCGCCTGCTGCTGTGGTGCTCTCAGCATGGAAAAGACGACCAAATGGGAAGGACGCCGGCGCGACAGAGAGAGAATTTAAAGAAAGAGAACTCCGTCCGCACCGAGGAGTTGTTGTTTGTCTGACTTACTTTCTCTTTCCATTGGCGCGACCGTCTTACATGTCCTTCGTAGACATCATGTGAGCGCAAAGTGAAAGTGAAAGTAAACTTAATGCTGCCAAACTCGTCTCGGTGTGGCCCCTTTAAGACAGGGTGGAAGGTTGTCTGTGTGTGTTTGTTCAGCAGCCACTGTTGGAATGTGTCTCTGGCTTGTCTGATACCATAACAGACATCTGCTCTCTACACATTTCCGTAGGCAGATCCATTTACTTGTGCAGTGACTGTTTGAAGGGGGACACAAGTCTAAAGGTAAAATGTCTCTGTTAATGCTTAAAATCATTACTGTTAAATTTAGACCAGCTGGACGGGTGACTGTGTGACTAAAGGGTTGTGTGTTAGGACGAATGGGTGAAACAGATTTCCTTTTCAACCCATTCCCCCTGATCTGATTGGTGTATATTTCTTTCTTTACAGGAAATGGGCTTGCACTATGCTAGCCTGAAGCACACAGCAAGGCCCCGCCCCCCCACTCAAGGGAAGCTCCCATTGGAGGGAGATGTGACATACTCAACAGTGGGTTGCCGTGTCAACCCAACTACTTAATGATGTCTTATATTATGTTATGTTCTATAGTGATATTACATCCTGTATAGAGCACTGTCACACATTTGTCTCTAGTAGCCCAATAGCTTTATTTCTGTTTTATAAAGTTTTCTCTTTTTGCAGACAGGACAGAATTCTCTACATAAAGGGCAGTATTTTATTTCTGTCGGTACTGGAACCTGTAAATCAAACATGCACACACATGCTCTGCACTCAGTTGCACAGTTGATGTACTTGATGTACTTAAGCTATGTTCTCTCATCCGAGTTGCCTGTTGACTGGAATAACTACGATCTCTCTTTGCCTTTCTGTGGGCGCATCGTCTTATGCAGTGAAGTCTGAAACTGCCCTCTTCAACTGAGTTGATCCCACTTTGACTCTTCTGCATATAGCATTTAAAGGTTGATCCAAAAATAGTTTTACTTCAAATGCTTCTTAATAAATCTTATAGCACCAAATACAGAATCTGTCAATTATTCCTAATGACTATAGACAGTCCCTCCTCTTAATAAGCTGCAACTGTAGTGATGTTGACACATTGATGTTAATGAAGTTAATACTGCCATTTGATTGGTCTTGTAGAGGGGAGGTTGTTCCATTTGGAGGTCAGGTGATCAGGGTGGTGTTGGTGCTGAGGGGGTCAGCTGACCAGGGTGGTGTCGAGGGTCAGGTGACCAGCGTGGTGAGGGTCAGGTGACCACAGCAGAGTAGATGACGTGGTTGTGCAGGTTGGTCGTAGCTCTGGGTCTTTCCAGGTCCTTCCAGTTCTGACGACCCAGAGAGGCGTAGTGGAGATCCTCCACTTCCTCTATATGAGGAGAGGTCTGAGACACACACACACATACACATATATACACTTACACACACACATACACATATATACACTTACACACACACACATACACATATATACACTTACACACACACACAGACACATATATACACTTACACACACACACAGACACATGTATGCACGCACAGACGCAGACGTAGACGCACAAACAAACACCATCACATGCATAACAGACACACAAGCACACACATAAAAACGGCACACTCAAACACACACACACACACACACATGTAATCACACATCCAACACTCACACACGGTATATTGTATTAACAAACTGTCCCAGTGGCATGTTTCCACGTTGGTAAACACCTGCAGTGCCTGAGGTTCAGCCGTACTCACCCTCTCTCTGCCCCTCTCTGCCAGCTCCCACTCTGGAACAGAAAGAAGAGGCAGCCTTAAGGGGGCGCTCTCATCCTGCATCGCTTCACATCTGGGTCTCCAAATACTATAAGCAATCCTTTCAAATCCTTTCAAACCCAACGTTTCCTTCCGTCTGCCTGCCACTGTATGTATGTGTGTGTGTGTGTGTGTGTGTATGTATGTGTGTGTGTATGTGTGTGTGTGTCACGTTGTGTCTATCTAAGGTCCTTTACCTGTACTTGACAGTCCCCGGTGTTGAAGCTCAGTATCTTCCTGTCTGAGCTGTGCCCCTGAATACAACAAATATACAGTTCATACCAAACATATATGAGAAACATGTTACACAATACTGCACCTGCATGTTTCAAAAGGAGTCTCGGCAAGTATATTAGGCCGGTCAGCAAGTTGATTGTGAGATGATGTGTCTACCTGGGTTTGTGTACTTCCTCTTCCTCCTGCACTTCCTGTCGACAGTCAGAAGACACATCAGAGAGGCTAACAGGGCAGCCACGCCCACACCAATCACTGCTGCCACCACAGAGCCTTGTGGGAAAACGTAAGCATGCCAAAGTATTCATGTTAGAATGCCACCTGGGTAAAAAAAAAAAAACACAACTAGTTCACTCCCAAATGTTCACTGAATCTCCATGGTTACAGTAACCTCACCGTTGTCAAACTTTGCTTCTATGTCCTCTTCAATAGTATCTGGAGAGAGGAGTACCATAGAACCAGAAGATTATTAGTGTTACGTAGAAGTAGTTAGTTTCAGACAAAGTTTTGTTTTTAGGAACCATTTGTGTGGGTGGTGTTGGATTGTAGGGTACACCTGTGTTCAGTACAACAGTGGTGGTAGTCTGGGTGCCGGAGTTATCTGGGTCTGTTTATGCCAACCAAAACATAAAACAAAGCCAAGTCATCTGACACCCACACACACACACACACACAGACATAAAGAGTCCGCACACAAACACACATCCACACACTCTCACACAAACTTGCCCTCCCTCCCTCCCTCCCTCCCTCCCTCCCTCCCTCCCTCCCTCCCTCCCTCCCTCCCTCCCTCCCTCCCTCCCTCCCTCCCTCCCTCCCTCCCTCCCTCCCTCCCTCCCTCCCTCCCTCCCTCCCTCCCTCCCTCCCTCCCTCCCTCCCTCCCTCCCTCCCTCCCTCCCTCCCTCTACCTGGCAGCACGGTGACTCTCCCAGCCGTCTCAGTGTTGCACAGGTACTCTCCAGCGTCCCCTGGCTGCAGGTCGGCAATCTGCAGCTCGTCGCGGTCGTAGGAATACCTGTTCCCCGGGTCGGCCCTCTCCTCCCTCACCTCCCCGTTCTTGTAGCGCGTGGCGATGGGCTGCCGTTTCGCCTGACCCTCCCCCCTGAAGAACCACCTCTGCTTGGGCTTAGCAGAACCACGGCAGGGCAGGACCAGAACTCGGCCTGCTGACACTGAGAACACCTGGCCTGGACGGATGCACGCACACACACACGCACACACAAATGCACTCAGACACACACACAGACACGCGAATGCGTAAACAGACACGTGCATATGCATACGCACACACACATGCATACAGATGGAGAGGCACACGCATGCACATTCAAAGACACGCGCATGCACACACCCAAACACACGCAGACACACAAAAACACACAGCAGTGTATGATATGACACATTTCAGATAAACCTTGCCCTTTGACCTCTGCTCAGCGTCCTACCTGAAAGCACCTGGACGTGGGCGACCAGATGGTCGTTGCAGCGGAACTCGCCGGAGTCTGCCTCCTCCAGGTCCCTGATGAACAGCGAGCCGTCGGGGAGCAGGGCGTACTTTGGACGCTCCGGTTCGGGCGTCGCATCGCCGATGACGCCTCGGACCTGGTGAGTCCAGACTGCGTTGCCGGGGCGACCACAGGGCAGGGAGAGGTGGTGGTCTTCTGGCACGGACACTCTCCTGACTACGGGGGTGTTTGTGTGTGTGTGTGTGTGTGTGTGGGGGGGGGGGGGGGGGTTGGGGTGTAGGTGTGTGTGTGTGGGGGATGGGGGGACAAGGGGAAAGGAGGAGCCAATGTGAGGGACAAAGGGGAAATGGAGGCCGAGGGGAGGGCGTGCAAATCATCAAATCAAATCAAATGTATTTGTATAGCCCTTTTTACACGCAAGCATGTCACAGAGGGCTTCGCATACGCCCATAGAACTGCCCCTCAACCAACATAATCCCTCAAGGGGGGCAAGAGAGGGACAGAGGGAGGGGTTATAGGTGGGGGGGGCAGAAAATAGTCAATCCTATTCTTCTATGTGACGTTACATACAACACATATACAGCACAACAAGATAATGACCACACAAAGGCTTCTAAAAAAGACACGCCCAGAAAACGAGTTTGGGGCGTCTTCACACTCGTCACTTGGCGAGGGGCGCTAAAGAGGAGTAGTCCGGGGCAGTCTGGGGGGTCTCACAGGCGGGTGCTCCGTCACAGCAGGACAGTCACCAACACCAGACTCCACGAGGCTCCCACAAGACTGAGTGCTACTCACAGCGAGTGCTACTCACAGCCTGCTGAGGCCTCTGGATTTAGCTCCGGCTTCCTGTGTCTTCCTGCCATTCCTCTTTATCTCACGGAAACACCGCGTGTCTCTCTTCCAGACTTAAACACAACCCCACCACACGCTGCTGTCACGAAGATCATACAGGACTGGCAACATTTACATTTCCAGTCATTTAGCAGGCGCTCCTTTTCCAGATAAAGATACAAATACTGCTCAATGATTAAAAGGACTTACAGTAAATGAGTGGAAAGGGTTAGGGTTATGATGAAATTCTTCATGGATTTCAGACTTCAGTTAGTTGATCCCCGTCATTTCACGAGAGGCTGTCCTAAGCTACAGGACCCAACGATACAGTATGACTGTGTCCCGGTTCAGCCTCAGTCATCTAGCACCCAGGACCCTATACTGCTGGTCTGAGCCAGAAGTGAATCTAGCATAGCTGGAACACACCAGGATAATGCTAATGTCTGATATCATCTGAAACATTCTGAATGAAATCTCTCCTTGCTTTATAATGTTGCATTGTTGACATCAACTAAAACTATGTGAGGGGAAATTATGAAAATACCCTTCATTATTGTATTACATAATCAGATGGAAATGGTCACACTTGATTTTATAGATGCTTTGCACCTTGGAGGTCAACATTTGTAATTTATTAGACCACTACTCTTTCTCTAAAAACAATGAAGTATACAACATCAACAAAGCATCTTACTGTAAAAAGTACTTCTGTCGTAAAATGTCATGACACTGTCAGACATGTCATGTAAATGTTGAAAAGTGATGGGATATTTTATATTGGTAACTCCAAGCCGACTATCTTACCTGAGGAAGTTTCAGCTGAGGTAAAGGAGGTCATGACAAGACACAACCAAACGATGACCGAGCCTGACATGTCCACCATGCACTGGGTTGAAGTTTGTAACTGTAACTGGAGGCAAACAGGGAAGCTGTGCTGTGTGGAGGCTGTTGCCACCCCTTCTGCACACACAAACACAAACACACACGCACAAAAACACGCACACTACAGTAAGATACAAAACGATGGACACAGCTGCATGCTATAGAAGTACTGAAGTGTGTGTATGTCTGTGTGTGTCTGCATGTGTGTGTGTCTCTGTGTCTGTGTGTGTGTCTGTATGTGTCTGTGTCTGCGTCTGTGTGTGTGTGTGTCTGTATGTGTGTGTGCCTGTGTGTGTGTCTGTATGTGTCTGTGTGTGTGTCTGTATGTGTCTGTATGTGTCTGTGTGTCTGTGTATGTGTCTGTGTGTCTCTGTGTGTGTCTCTGTGTCTGTGTGTCTGTATGTGTCTGTATGTGTGTGTGCCTGTGTGTGTGTCTGTATGTGTCTGTGTGTGTGTCTGTATGTGTCTTTATGTGTGTCTCTGTATCTGTGTGTCTGTATGTGTCTGTATGTGTGTGTGCCTGTGTATCTGTATGTGTCTGTGTGTGTGTCTGTATGTGTCTGTGTGTGTGTGTCTGTATGTGTCTGTATGTGTCTGTGTGTCTGTGTGTGTCTCTGTGTCTGTGTGTCTGTATGTGTCTGTATGTGTGTGTGCCTGTGTGTCTGTATGTGTCTGTGTGTGTGTGTGTCTGCCTGTGTCTGTATGTGTCTGTGTGTGTGTGTGTGTGTCTGTCTGTTTGTGTGCAGGCTCAGATCGCTCAGATCGTGGTTTCCTGGTTGGAAGCTGTTTGCCACCCCTCCTTCTCTTTCTGTGTGTACGTGCGCTCAGTTCCTGGTTTCAAAATAACAGCACAACTGCTGTCTCAACTTCACCAGACAGATCAGAGCATCACGATGACCACTTACTTCTGCCTCCTAGTCTCTGTCTTGATTTGCAAGAACTACGCAGGTGAGCTCATTTCACATTGCTTCTCTACGGTGTCTAGTGAGACTTTGAGATAGTCATTTTGTATCATGGTGTGAGCCATTTTTTATTGTATGTACATTTTCAGCAGTCTCTGTCATTTTCCTGAATATTTTAGTGTTATTTTTCAAAAGCTCGTCCAAAGAATGATATTTTCTGATGTTCACTGTAACTGTAATTCATTAGAACTGTAATTCAACTGTAATTCAGAAGGTTCTGGAGCCTGAGCTGTATGATGTAGGATGTACACAGTGAAGTAAGGCTTCCTGCATCTAGTCACACTCTGAGACAACAGCAGTTATACTTTATCCATCCATGTTTGTCATGACAGAGATGACCTGTCAAACTGTCCAGCAGAAGAACACCGCCACGCTGAGTTGTGGCCACTCTGAAGGTGATGTAACATGGAGCAGAGACCAAGATGGAGGAAGAGTTGACATTCTGACTGTGAGAAGAGGACAGGACAGCGAGGACAAACACATTCATGACCCAGGCAAACGTTTTAGTTCAGGTTTAGACAAATCACTGAATATTTTGAAAGTGATTTCCTCAGACAGTGGGGTGTACTACTGCAACGGTGAACCAGTGGTGAATCTGACAGTGATATCAGGTGAGTCTCTGAGAGCCAGTAGACAGTAAGTCTCCACATTCGTCCTTCAACTATTTGATGAACAGGATATCTACTATTTGTCATGTCTGCTCATCACCATCTCTGAGGTCATTATGGAGTGATCTGTGTGCATGCAAATGTCAACTCTACATACAGTATTTTCGAGTTTATAACACACATGCATGTTGTATTCAATTTGCATTCAGAACCCGGAAACAATACTAATACTTACTATGATTTAGACTTTTTGCTGTGTTTTTTCACCCCTCATAGCAGGCAAAAGATTTGAGTGACGCAAACCAAACCACATTACCATGACAACATGCAGTATGTTTGTTTCAGTTAGTTTACACCACTGCTTTTTGTCTTGTTTTGTGTTTGCGTGACAGTGACACAAATACAGTAGCTTCAACCACCCTCACAGGCCCCTTTCCCTCTCTCTATCTGTCAAGGTTCTATTTTAATGTGATCTATCTGATATCTTATCTCAGTTCAGTTAACTGAAAATAGCGTCACTGAGATGTCCATGTTACACTAGAGGCTGAAAGTCTCACTAAGTTGTGGTTCTGTTTAGTTCCTCTCTCATGGGAAGTGTCTCAGGCGTTCTTGACAGCTGCAATACAAAGGATGGTCTGCTTTCATGACAGGAAACATGACCAATGTAATGATCACATGCAGGATATTACGCACAACCCTCCAAGATGTTACAATGTTTAATTTCTTGCAGAAATTGTGTTTAACAGTTTAGAGTTATGTACATATTGGAGGGGGGAGGGTATAATCTAAAATCTTGCTTCGGGCTCCAATACTGTCAGGGCTGGTCCTGACTATGTATAAAGGTTCTGTATGATACCTCCTTTCAGATATCACCATGACCCCTCACACCACTAAGAACCCAACCCCAAGAGTTAAGAACACAGGTCAGTTTCTCCAGATGTTAATGTCACGTAAACTTGTAGATTCTTTGTTACATGGAGTTGGAAATACTTTTCGTAGAATTGCCCACTTGTTACCTTAGATTACTTCAATGACAATGTACGTTGTCAAAGGGCCAAAAGCACTCACGTAGGGCAGACCCTCCTTGTTTATGGAAATACGAGTTTTGACTTGATTTACAGTGATAAAGAGGAGGAACAAGAAAGATGAGAAGAAAGATAAGAAGGGTGAGAAGAACAAGAAGAATGAAATGAAGAATAAGGAGACAAAGAGTAAGTCTCCTCATTCGTCCTTCAACTATTTGATGAACAGGATATCTACTATTTGTCATTTCTGCTTATCTCCATCTCTGAGGTCATTATGGAGTGATCTGTGTGCATGAAAATGTCAACTCTACATACAGTATTTTCGAGTTTAAAACACACATGCATGTTGTATTCAATTTGCATTCAGAACCCAGAAACGATACTAATACTTACTACGGGTCAGACTTTTTGCATTTTTTTCCCCCTCATAGCAGGCGAAAGATATGACTGACGCAAACCAAACCACATTACCATGACAACATGCAGTACGTTTGTTTCAGTTAGTTTACACCACTGCTGTTTATCTTGTTTTGTGTTTGCGTGACAGTGACGAAAATACAGTAGCTTCCACCACCCTCACAGCCCCCTTTCCCTCTCTCTGTCTGTCTGGGTTCTATTTTAATGTGATCTATTCTATATCTTATCTCAGTTCAGCTAACTGAGAATAGCGTCACTGAGATGTCCATGTTACACTAGAGGCTGCAAGTCTCACTAAGTTGTGGTTCTGTTTAGTTCCTCTCTCATGTGAAGGGTTAGGGTTGTATTGTAATAGTTACTAGTAACTAGTATCTATTTCAGTTTTACTAGTATCTAATAATTAGATACTAGTACTTATACATTAGGTACTAGTATCTATTCCAATTCTTACTAGTAAAAGTTGTTTTGTTACGAGTAACATTTTAAATTGAACTCATTACTCAAGTCATTTTTACTCTTCATAAGCAATGACAAGTAAAAAAGCCATTCTTACTAGTAAGAATAATAATGTTACTAGTAACAATTGTAATAGTTACTAGTAACTAAAGAATAGTTACTAGTATCTAATGAATAGTTACTAGTAAAACTGGAATAGATACTAGTAACTATTGGAATAGATACTAGTTGGAAACAAATAGTAAATATCTGTAAAGCAGAGTCCCATAGAATACAATTGTAAAAATGTGCAATCTGTTACTCGTAAAACGGGAATAGATACTACTAACTATTGGATTAGTTACTAGTAACTAAAGAATACTTACTAGTATCTAATGAAGAGTTACTAATAAAACTGGAATAGATACTAGTAACTGTTGGAATAGTTACTAGTAACTAAATAATAAGTACTAGTAACTTCAGAATAGTGACTAGTACGTTTTTAGAAATAAATGTTAAAACAGCTTGCCATAAGCTTCAATAGAAAGGATGGTTCGAACTGCTATGCAGATTATTTTCTGTGTCATTTAACTGTACTGTATGTATAATGGTGAAGTATGACTTTTCCCACAAAATGCCTACATGTAATTAAATTCACATCCTGGCAGCCTAAAATTGCTCAGTTTACATAAGTGTTGCTTGCATCTATTCTTTATCTGATCAATGTGCATTGTCAATGTGGAACAAGTATTGATCTTTTACTGTTCTCTTGATGCAATACCAACATTGACAACAAACATGAAGAAGATGACAACGATTATGATGATGATGAAGGTACGCTCTGGATAAGAGCGTCTGCTAAATGACTAAATGTAGGTAAGTTTGTCCTTCAACCATGTGATGAATAGGATATCTACAATTTGGCATGTCTGCTCATCTCCATCTGAGGTCATTATGGAGTGATCTGTGTGCATGAAAATGTCAACTCTACATACAGTATTCTTCCATTCAGCTCATTATAAAGTCTCTCACTAATGAGTGGTCCTCTTTAGTGTCTCTCGCACGTAACATGTTAGACACTGTTCTAGATAACCTCAATAGAAAGGATGATTCAAACTGTCATGCAGGTTATCTTCTGTGTCATGTGACTGTACTGTATGTAGAATGGTGAAGTATGATACCTCTTTTTAGATATCACCATGACCCATCACACCACTAAGAACCCAACCACAAGAGTTAAGAACACAGGTCAGTTTCTTCAGATGTTAATGTCACATAAACTTGTTGATTCTTTGTTACATGGAGTAGGAAATACGTTTTGTAGAATTTCCCACTTATTACCTTAGATTTCTTAAGTGACAATGTACGTTGAAGGGGCACAAGCACTCACATGGGGCAGGCCCTCCTTGTTTATGGAAATAAGAGTTTTGACTTGATTGACAGTGACATCTAGGATAGTGTCAGTGGGTGAAGAGAGTGAGGCCACAAAGAAGGATGAGAATGAACATAAGAAGGGTGAGAAGAACAAGAATAATGAAAAGAATAAGAGGGATGGAAAGAAAAATTAAGACAACAAGGAGGAAAAGAAGAAAGTGAAGGATGAGAAATATAATGTGTGCTTCATGTTTTGGCTACTCGCGATGTTTTTTGGCTATCTTGTTGTTATGATCAGTGACCTATGCACTTTGTAAAGCTCTCTCTTGGAAGTCGCTTTGGATAAAAGCGTCTGCTAAATGAATAAATGTAAATGTAAATGTAAATAATCAGAGTAAGCCTCCATCTGTCTGTCCTCCATCTGTTAGATGATTGTGATATTCTCCTTTTGTCATTCATGCTCTGCTCCATCGAGGTCATGATGTAGCCCACACAGGAAGTTGGTGATCAGTGCTGATAACTGACTGCTCTGTCTTTACTCTCTTTCTGAGGGTAGCAGGATCACCTTTTCCTGTGTCTCTCTCTTCCTTGCCTTTTAGAGGCAGTTCTGATAGTGGAACTTTACTGAAGCATTTCTAACAACCATGTGAGCCTGTACCCAACTGCTGAGTCTGACTGTTTACTAGCAAACAGTGACAAAATACAGTATGTACAGTATGTAAAATGTCTTTAATATATCTCTCCCTGTGCTGTCTTATCTTTTCATTTGGTCAAGTGTAGAAGAACACACTTTCTGTCTGGCCAGTAAACAAGGTAGGCTACTGAGAGAGAAGGCATAGCCTGCATACTTATTGTAATAATGTGTTCCAATGTGTATGCATACATATTTCATGAGTGCAATAACTAATCAACAATTGAACGTTTAGGATGTTTATTAGAACGATGGGGCTTGTAGCACACCAAGCTGGTAGCAGAGCTGAGTCTGGTGCAGGTGGAGGAGGCTGGTAGCAGAGCTGAGTCTGGTGCAGGTGGAGGAGGCTGGTAGCAGAGCTCAGTGTGGTGCAGGTGGAGGAGGCTGGTAGCAGAGCTCAGTCTGGTGCAGGTGGAGGAGGCTGGTAGCAGAGCTCAGTGTGGTGCAGGTGGAGGAGGCTGGTAGCAGAGCTCAGTGTGGTGCAGGTGGAGGAGGCTGGTAGCAGAGCTGAGTCTGGTGCAGGTGGAGGAGGCTGGTAGCAGAGCTGAGTCTGGTGCAGGTGGAGGAGGCTGGTAGCAGAGCTGAGTCTGGTGCAGGTGGAGGAGGCTGGTAGCAGAGCTGAGTCTGGTGCAGGTGGAGGAGGCTGGTAGCAGAGCTGAGTCTGGTGCAGGTGGAGGAGGCTGGTAGCAGAGCTGAGTCTGGTGCAGGTGGAGGAGGCTGGTAGCAGAGCTGAGTCTGGTGCAGGTGGAGGAGGCTGGTAGCAGAGCTGAGTCTGGTGCAGGTGGAGGAGGCTGGTAGCAGAGCTGAGTCTGGTGCAGGTGGAGGAGGCTGGTAGCAGAGCTGAGTCTGGTGCAGGTGGAGGAGGCTGGTAGCAGAGCTGAGTCTGGTGCAGGTGGAGGAGGCTGGTAGCAGAGCTCAGTGTGGTGCAGGTGGAGGAGGCTGGTAGCAGAGCTCAGTCTGGTGCAGGTGGAGGAGGCTGGTAGCAGAGCTCAGTGTGGTGCAGGTGGAGGAGGCTGGTAGCAGAGCTCAGTGTGGTGCAGGTGGAGGAGGCTGGTAGCAGAGCTGAGTCTGGTGCAGGTGGAGGAGGCTGGTAGCAGAGCTGAGTCTGGTGCAGGTGGAGGAGGCTGGTAGCAGAGCTGAGTCTGGTGCAGGTGGAGGAGGCTGGTAGCAGAGCTGAGTCTGGTGCAGGTGGAGGAGGCTGGTAGCAGAGCTGAGTCTGGTGCAGGTGGAGGAGGCTGGTAGCAGAGCTGAGTCTGGTGCAGGTGGAGGAGGCTGGTAGCAGAGCTGAGTCTGGTGCAGGTGGAGGAGGCTGGTAGCAGAGCTGAGTCTGGTGCAGGTGGAGGAGGCTGGTAGCAGAGCTGAGTCTGGTGCAGGTGGAGGAGGCTGGTAGCAGAGCTGAGTCTGGTGCAGGTGGAGGAGGCTGGTAGCAGAGCTGAGTCTGGTGCAGGTGGAGGAGGCTGGTAGCAGAGCTCAGTGTGGTGCAGGTGGAGGAGGCTGGTAGCAGAGCTCAGTCTGGTGCAGGTGGAGGAGGCTGGTAGCAGAGCTCAGTGTGGTGCAGGTGGAGGAGGCTGGTAGCAGAGCTCAGTGTGGTGCAGGTGGAGGAGGCTGGTAGCAGAGCTGAGTCTGGTGCAGGTGGAGGAGGCTGGTAGCAGAGCTGAGTCTGGTGCAGGTGGAGGAGGCTGGTAGCAGAGCTGAGTCTGGTGCAGGTGGAGGAGGCTGGTAGCAGAGCTGAGTCTGGTGCAGGTGGAGGAGGCTGGTAGCAGAGCTGAGTCTGGTGCAGGTGGAGGAGGCTGGTAGCAGAGCTGAGTCTGGTGCAGGTGGAGGAGGCTGGTAGCAGAGCTGAGTCTGGTGCAGGTGGAGGAGGCTGGTAGCAGAGCTGAGTCTGGTGCAGGTGGAGGAGGCTGGTAGCAGAGCTGAGTCTGGTGCAGGTGGAGGAGGCTGGTAGCAGAGTCGAGCCTAGTGTCCTGTGGAGACAAGAGTGTAATTCTCCAGAGTACAACTGAGATGTGATTGAAGTCGGGAAGGGCGGGTTAATAGTTTACCAAGCTGGAACTTAGGATTTGGTGCTTGTGCTGAACAGCAGCACAAGCAGATCCCTGGGGATGCCTGGAGAGATGAGCTGGAGAGCAGGGAGAAGCAGAGGAGAAGGAGGGGTGGGAGGGCGCCAAAACATGTGAGCACAAAGAGGGAGGAATAGAGGAGTAAATATACAGAAATATTAGACTGGGAAAAGAGGAGTCGAGGTGCGGTCACATTCCTCTGTACTTGGGCTGGGCTGAGGTGCAATATTCTTCTCCCGAACTTCACTTATGCCTAATTCCATATAATGTTAGATGCAATACGTAATCGTTTCAGTATACTATATAGTTACATTATGTGTGTTCTCATTCCAGGATCCTAAAACACAGAAGATGGGAAGATTCAGTCAGCATAATCGACAGTAAAGTCTTTGTAAAAAAATTATAACATATACAATTACTGTAATATGTGATTTCAACTTTCATTTGAATATCTTGAATCTTTATCATTTCATTTGATCATTTGTCTATGCATATAATCAGCCCCCTGGAGCAATACTGATCCTCTTGGTATTGATTCCATGGGTGTACAGCTTTGACTAAATCATTTAAATCTCATACATAAATTCTGATTATAAAAATGTATGTACATTTTAATTATTATAACATAACTTTGTTATTGATTTATTTGTATTGGTAGAAAATGTGGTATTGGACATTGGTAGAAAATGTATTGCAGTTTAATGTTTTAGAGAAAAACAATTCTGGTTCTTCACTTTGTGTATACTTGAATCTATGTATATGGTGCTGATGTTCAATGCAATAAAAAGCAGAGCTGATTTGCTGTGCCGATGATGATGAAGGGTAGTGAGTTGTTGGTCATTTATTTTAAAGTGTGTGTGTGTGCATGGGCTCAGTTCCTGGTTTCAAAATAATATTACAGTTACTCTCTTAGGTTCACCTCAGACCAGACAGATCAGAGCATCACGATGACCACTTACTAGTGATGGGTCGTTCGTGAACGATCCGGCTCTAAGAGCCGGCTCTTGAAGGTGAACGTCGGGAGCTGGCTCGCATATCTGAAGAGCCGACTCTATTTTTAATAGATTAATACAGCCTATAAAAACTAAATGATTATGAAATAACGAATTTTAATTGTATTTAAAATAATTGACCAATTCAAAGAACAACAAAAAAATGATTGTAGGTTTAAAGGCGCACACGATCATCCTCACATTCTGTTCCTGTCAATCCTGCATGAGGGAGGGCCGAGCCAACTCACAGTCAGAGAGTAGTCAAAACTCGGAGGAGAGCCATGACAAATCAATGCATTTTTAACGATATGTGGTTACGGTTGAGTATGATTTCATTTCATAATTTAATTCAAATTGTTTTCACACCCATCATAGTCAAATTTATAGTTAAAACATGTATTTTTTAAAGAGCCGTTCGGGAGCCAAAAGAGCCGGCTCTTTTTGGTGAGCTGAGCCATACGAGCCGGCTCACGAAAAAGAGCCGGAATGCCCATCACTACCACTTACTTCTGCCTCCTAGTCTGTGTCTTGATTTGCAAGAACTACGCAAGTTAGATCATTTCACATTGCTTCTCTATGGTGTCTAGTGAGACTTTGAGATAGTCATTTTGTATCATGGTGTGAACCATTTTTGGATGTTATGAACCTTTTCAGCAGTCTCTTTAATTTCCCTGAATATTTTGTGTTGTTTTTCAAAAGTGTGTCCAAAGAATGATCTATCCTGATGTGTTTTGTAGTCCAACTGTAATTCAGAAGGTTCTGGAGCCTGAGCTGTATGATGTAGGATGTACACAGTGAATTCAGGCTTCCTGCATCTAGTCTCACTCTGAAACAACAGCAGTTATACTTTATCCATCCATGTTTGTCATAACAGAGATTACCTGTCAAACGGAAGACAACCATCACACTAAGAAGAAGAATTGTAACTTGTCTAACTACATGCTCTTATGGTTCTTCCCTTTGGGACTTATTTGGTTTTTCACAATGTATGATTCATGTTTTGGCTACCCACAATATTTGGGGCTATCTCGTTGTTATGATCTGTGACCTATGCTCTTTTGTAAAGCTCTCCCTTGGAAGTCGCTTTGGATAAAAGCGTCTGCTAAATGCATAAATGTAAGTGCCCTGACTGAAGTTAAACCACAAGGGGGCACAACAGTTAACAAATCTACAAATGTCTTCAAATGGAAACATGTAGACACACACGTTTACACTTTTTCCTTGTGTGTTATATCATTTATTTAATAATTAAAACTTTTACAACTATTCAGTAAAATTTACAGAATAGGGTCTGATAAACATTGGAATATAGAGTAAACAAACTTCTCTGGATCAGATTTGGAGACAAAAATGAATCAAATCTAATCAAATCAACATTATTTGTATAGCCCTTTTTACAAGCAATGTCACAGAGGGCTTCACATACGCCCACAGAACTGCCCCTCAACCAACCTAAACCCTCAAGGAAGACAAGGAAAAACTCCCAGAAAAAGTCACTAGAGGAGAAAGAATGACTACAATTCTCTACTGTCTACAGTACAGTACAGTAAAATGTAGCCTATGCACTACATCAGTATTTTTTGGGGAAACATTCACGGCAGTCCATGATCGAAACAATGTACTGTATTTTATTTGCTGGATACTTTCATTTGTCTCCACAAATGTATTTGCTGTGTTTACAGTAGCCTACTATACAGTATTCAATTTAAAATATGTTCAGATTTTCTGCACAAAATGCAAACTTTATGTAGACAATGTGATGAAATACAGTAAATATTTTCAGCAGTGTGCTGTACTGGTCTTGTGTGTTGTGTTTGGTCAACATATTCATGGACTTTTACTTACTCTACTGTAACAATATCTCTGACAAAAACAAGCAGGTTATATCATTAGAAAATAATAGTTTGTTTAAAAGTGTTTTATATTTTGCACAACAATGTGTAACTGGTTCAAGCAGAGTCCAATTTTATGAACCATGTCTGTGGCATAAGGTGACAGAAATTGGTTTTTATACATGATTGACACCATCATCATCACTATCATTGACACCATCATCCCCTCCAGACTTGTCTCCAAGCTTGTGGACCTGGGACTAAGCACCTCCCTCTGCAAGTGGATCTTCCACTTCCTGATGAGGAGGCCACAGGTGGTGAGAATCGGTGACCGCACCTCATTCACACTGATCACCAACACAGGCACCCCCCAGGGCTGTGTGCTCAGCCCTCTCCTGTTCTCCTTGTTCACTCACGACTGTGCGGCAACACACAGCTCCAACCTCCTTGTTAAGTTTGCTGATGACACAACCATCGTGGGCCTCATCTCTGACAGTGACGAGTCAGCTTACAGAGAGGAGGTTGATACCCTGACATCATGGTGTCAGGACAATAACCTCTCAATGTCAGCAAGACTAAGGAGATGATTGTGGACTATAGGAGGCGGCAGGAGGAGGAGCACGCACCCCTACACATCAACGGATCCGAAGTGGAAAAGGTCAGCTGCTTCAGGTTCCTCGGTGTGAACACCAGCAACGACCTCACCTGGTCTGCTCACACGGACAAGGTGGTCAAAGCGGCCCGGAAACGCCTCTTCTTCTTGAGGAGACTGAAGAAGTTTGGCATGGACTCAGTCTTCCTCACTAACTTTTACAGATGCACAATAGAGAGCATACTGACTGGTTGCATCACAGTGTGGTATGGGAGCTGCACAGACAGGGACCGCAAGGCCCTACGTAGTGTGGTCCGTTTTGCTGAGTTCATCATCGGCAGGAAGCTCCCAGCCCTACAGGACACCTACCACACACGTTTCCTCAGGAGAGCTGGCAGGATCCTAAGAGACTGTTACCACCCATCCTTCAGTCTTTTTACCCCGTTGCCTTCTGGCAGGCGATACCGTAGCATTTGGTCTCGCACACGCAGACTGGACAACAGTTTCTTTCCAAGGGCCATCAGGCTTCTGAAAGGACATTGATATGGACATTAATTCACTTCACACTAGTCACTTTACACACTGTCACTTTCAGCTACTGGTTGCACTATGAGCAATATCGCACTATTATACTTCACTTGTCTTAGGTTAGAATAGGTTTATAAGGTTACTATAGGTTATTATGTGTATTAGAGGTTTAGTGTATTGTATTGAATATTATATATTATCTGTATATTTAGGAGGTTTACTTATTTAGCTTAGCATAGATGTAATCTATGTTCTGTGTACTTATATGTTATGTTATGCAAGGTTGCGTTGCTTTGTCCTAAGAATTTCAGTGCCCAGTCTGACCTTGTGTTGTTCTGTGCATCTGAAAATAAAAGACTTGAACTTGAATGATTGTATAGTTTTGAATGAAGTGTTTCATTTTGCAAGAGATTGGAGGTGTTCTGCTACTTGTGTGTCTAGTTGTGTGAATCATGTGTTGTGTTTTGACAAAGTGAGCCTTGTTTTCAAAATTGAAAAACTGTAATAAGGCTAGTAGCGGAAGGAAAGAAACTATTCTTGTGGCGTGAGATTTTGGTCCTGATGGACCGCAGCCTTCTGCCAGAGGGGAGTGGTTGAAACAGAGTGTGTCCAGGGTGGGAGGAATCAGCCACAATCTTCCTCGCTCGCCTCAGGGTCCTCGAGGTGTGCAGGTCTTTGAGGGTAGGAAGATTGCAGCCAATCACCTTCTCAGCAATGTGGATGATACGCTGCAGTCTGCTCTTGTCCTTGGCATTGGCAGCAGTGTACCAGATGGTGATAGAGGAGGTGAGGATGGACTCAATGATGGCTGTGTAAAAGTGCACCATCATTGTCAACTTTGGCAAGTTGAATTGCTTCAGCTGCCGCAGGAAGTACATCCTCTGTTGTGCTTTCTTGGTGAGGGAGCTGATGTTCAGTTCCCACTTGAGGTCCTGGGAGAGGATAGTACCCAGGAAGCGGAAGGACTCCACAGTGTTGACTGGGGAGTCGCAAATGGGGATGGGGGTGAGTGGGGCTGTATTCTTCCTGAAGTCCACAACCATCTCCACTGTCTGAAGAGCATTGAGCTCTAGGTTGTTCTGGCTACACCAGGTCACCAGGTTGTCAGCTTCCCACCTGTAGTCCGACTCATCTCCACCAGAGATGAGCCCAATGAGGGTGGTGTCGTCCTCAAACCTCAGGAGTTTGACGGATGGATGACTGGAGGTGCAGTTGTTGGTGTACAGGGAGAAGAGCTGAGGGAAAAGGACGCAGCCCTGAGGGGATCCGGTGCCGATGGACCGGGTGTCAGAGACTTGTGATCCCAGCACGGCTTCCTGTCAGACAGGAAGTCTGTGATCCACCTGCAGGTGGAGTCGGGCACGTTCAGCTGGGAGAGCTTGTCCTGAAGCAGGGTGGGGATGATGGTGTTGAAGGCAGAGCTGAAGTCCACAAACAGGATCCTGGCATAGGATGCTGGGGAGTCCAGGTGCTGTAGCTGGAGGGCCATGTTAACTGCATCGTCCACAGACCTGTTGGCTCTGTAGGCAAACTGTAGGAGGTGTGCCAGCACCAGGTGCTCAAAATACTTAATTACTACAGAGGTCAGGGCAACGGGTCTGTAGTCATTAACCCTTGTGTTAACTTCGGGTCATTCTGACCCATCAGTCATTGTGACCCACCGTCGTATTGAGACAACTTTACCGCATACAAAAAAACAAACAAGTGAAGCATTTTCTTTTAACCGTCGGGCTGTCTCAGACCCCCCACATCGCAAAGGTTAAAAGAAAATGCTTTTTATTTGTTTTTGTATTGGGTAAAGTTGTCGCAACACACAATTCGTTATGACCCGAAGGCAGCACAAGGGTTAAGTCCTGTTGGCCGTGGCTTTTTGGTCACAGGAATGATGGTGGAGGACTTGAGACAGACTGGCACGTGGCACGTATCCAGGAAGGTGTTGAAAATGTTGGTGAACACCAGAGACAGCTGGTCAGCGCACTGCTTGAGGGTGGCTGGAGAGACAGATTCTGGCCCAGCTGCTTTGCGGGGGTTCTGCCTCTTGAACAGTCTGTTGACTTCTCTCTCCTGAATGGAGAGAGTCATCACTGAGGTGAAGGGGGGGGGGGAGTCCACTTGGGTGTGGAGGGGTAGTTCAGGACAGTCCAATTGTCTTTCAAATCTGCAGTAGAACTCGTTCAGGTCGTTGGCCAGTCGGGAGTCGTTAACGGTGTGGGGGGCAACTCAACGAAATGAATGGAGTTGAATGGAAATGCACAACAGACAAAACGAAACCTGAAAGGATAGAAATTTATATCGGATGATTGACTAAATAAACACCAATGAGTTTTTTTTGACAGCTGTTGAAGACTCGTCAACAGTCAACTCTTCAGTCTGAAGCGACGAGGTGCTTAGCCCAGACACAGACCCAGACCCACCGCTCTCCAAACGCAAAATGTTTCTGCTGTGTTGTATTCCGTAGATACAGGAAAAGCTGAATACTTACTTCATTTCTCTCAACCAAGTACTCTAGCCAATCAAATATTTCAAACCACTTGTGTTGAAAGGCCCATATTTTGCCATCCAAACGTTTGAGGGGATTTTGAAGTAGCTTCAGTTGTTAAAGGCCTGTGTCCTGGTCTCCAAAATCAGAATTTGTCCCAGTTGCCCCTACCTGCTGCTGATCTAGGTCTCTACTGTTCTCATCTGCCCTCACACTTGTCTCATATGAAAAGTAGCAAAGTAGAGATGGAACATGTCAGAAAGTACTACTGATATAATCATTTATTCGGCTTCTTTTTAAAATGAAAGTTCAATTCAGAGCCTAGGGAACAAAGACAAATGGTTATGCTTTTGCATATTATGAACATATTATTTTAGTATGTGGCAGCCCATTGCAGCTCTCAACTTTGGCAGGTCTGGGTTGAAAGCAGAAGTCTCATTTCAATTTAGGGCCACCTTCCCTGCTGTGGTCCAGTTTTGGGCGATACTTTTTGGTTTTGCCTTCTTTTTTTGGTTGATGACAAAACAGTCGACTAATGATTTCAAAAGCCCACTGTCCTTTCTTTCTCTGTCTCTTGCTCTGTATGTATGGACTAATTTGAATCTCTCTAAAGATCATGTCCTTTTTCATCTGTGAATTGTGTCATTCCGAGCCACATTTTTATATTTGAGTAAACCGAAGGCAGAAATAGTCCACTTCAGTTAGACACTGTGGGCACCAACATGCTAACGCTCTGTGGTCTCGTGATATTCTTCATGCCTGCCCCCCACCTCATTTATCTGGACCAAAACATGATGCTATGGGACTCATATTTTCCCACAACCACTAAAAATAACTTTACTCTGTGACACATTGCATGCAGGTGGACTTTACCACCACAGTGCAACCTCCACACACAGGAAGTTGGTGATCAGTGCTGATAACTGACTGCTCTGTCTTTACTCTCTTTCTGAGGGTGGCAGGATCACCTCTTCCTGTGTCTCTCTTCCTTGCCTTTTAGAGGCAGTTGTGATAATTAGGATAATGGAGACATTTTACTGAAGCATTTCTATCAATCATGGATGACATGTGTGCCTGTATCCCAATCACTGAGTCTGACAGTTTACTAGCAAACACTGACAAAGTGATACTGAGAGAAAAGGCATAGCCTACTTATTATATCAACGTGTTCTATGTGTATATACATACTAATGTTAGATGTTAAACATTAATTTCAGTATACTACATATGTGTGTGTTCTTATTCCAAGATGCAGCCAGTGATTAACATCTTGATTACTGTTGATTTGGCGTCAATTTTATATTCATTAGCATTGCAAAGTCACTGATACAGACAATTAAGATGAACTTTATATTGTCTTGCTGTTAGCAAGTCAGCATTGCATTCATAAGATGAGCAGTGCTGACAGACAAAACTGGCTCGATAGTTTGAATCCGTTCCTCACAAAAGGGTCTCTTTATGGATGAAATGTCTTCTATCTGTGCATGCACAGAAGTGTGCCTAGAAGTGTGTCTCCACCTGACAGAGGAGTCAGGTGGCTGAGCAGTTAGGGAAGCGGGCTAGTAATCTGAAGGTTGCCAGTTCGATTCCTGGCCCAAGCAAAATGACGTTGTGTCCTTGGGCAAGGCACTTCACCCTACTTGCCTCGGGGGAGAATGTCCCTGTACTTACTGTAAGTCGCTCTGGATAAGAGCGTCTGCTAAATGACTAAATGTAAATGCATGCAGTCTATCAGGCACACACATCAAATCAATTCAAAATGTATTTGTATAGCCCTTTTTACAAGCAATGTCACAGAGAGTTTCACATACACCCACAGAACTGCCCCTCAACCAACCTCAACCCTCAAGGAAGACAAGGAAAAACTCACTAGAGGAGAAAACATGGAAGAAACCTTGGGAGGAGATATTCAGTGAGGGATCCCTTCCTCCAGAGACGGTTGATGAAAGAGAGGTGCAGAACACAGGCTAAACATAGTCATACAGCAGGGAAGTGTCAATGGGTGTTTAAACACCAAAATCCAGTGTTCAACTTGGGTCAGAGTTGACAAATGTCAGTTTAAGGAGAGGTAGCCACAGGGCTGGGGACTGTGATCGGCGCAGCATCACAAGCAGGTGGATGAGGGAAGCGACCGGGAACTTGCTGTCGTCCGTCAGGGAGACCGATGTCCACTTGGCGACTAGATCCATCTTTGGCAGACTGTCTAAGATCTATGTCCACTGGCGACCAGGTCCAACGTTGGCAGACCGACGACCAGGCAGATGCTGACAGCTCAAACCCCTCCCCACCACAGGGGAGTTGTGGAGGGGGGACAGAGAGAGGAGAGAAGGAATTAGAAAATGCAAGGAAAAACTAACAGTTACTGTAATATTAAGAACGAGGTCCCCACCGATCAAGTGTGGACTAGTGCAGCAATTTAGCAGACCAAAAAGGGTATTTGATGCAGCCCTAGACATTAAGATAGCGCCAGCCCCCCTCGGTTGGAACCTGAAATCTGTTCCAGGGAAGAGAAACTCTAAAATACACACACACACACACACACACACACACTAGCACGAGCAACATACGTTATACAGATGCATGTTGATTGAGTGCAAGAAGTAACTTCTCGACCTCCAGAGTTGTGGCTCTGTGTGTTGACTGTGTTGATCTGTATGTGAGTCTGTGTGTGTGCTAACTTTGGGGCTACGTCGGCTCACTTCCCTTTTAAAAATAATTGAAACTGCTGTCTCAGCTTCACCTCAGACCAGACAGATCAGAGAAGAACAATGACCACGTACTTCTGCCTCCTAGTCTCTGTCTTGATCTGCAAGAACTACGCAGGTGAGCTCATTTCACATTGCTTCTCTACGGTGTCTTGCTGAGTGGAAGACTGAGAAAGTCATTTTATATTGTGGTGAATGTATTGTAGATACTTTGAATCATAGTGTATATTGTTTTAGATTTCATGGACATTTTCAGCAGTCTCTTTACTTTTCCTGTATATTTTTGTATTGTTTTTCAAAAGCTTGTCCAAAGGATGATATTTTCTGATGTGTAGTGGATATGGATCTTTCTAGTCCAATTGTAATTCAGAAGGTTCTGGAGCTTGAGCTGTATGATGTAGGATGTACACAGTGAAGTAAGGCTTCCTGCATCTAGTCACACTCTGAGACAACAACAGTTATACTTTATCCATCCATGTTTGTCATGACAGAGATGACCTGTCAAACTGTCCAGCAGAAGAACACCGCCACGCTGAGTTGTGGCCACTCTGAAGGTGATGTAACATGGAGCAGAGACCAAGATGGAGGGAGAGTTAACATTCTGACTGTGAGAAAAGGACAGGACAGCGAGGACAAACACATTTCTGGCAAACGTTTTAGTTCAGGGGCAGACAAATCACTGAATATTTTGAAAGTGATTTCCTCAGACAGTGGGGTGTACTACTGCAACGGTGAACCAGTGGTGAATCTGACAGTGACACCAGGTGAGTCTCTGAGAGCCAGTAGACAGTGTGGTAGAGATACACCAGGAACCTGCTCTGTTGTGGCCTCAGAATACAGGTCAGCTGATGTGTTGTTTCATGTCATCTCAACATCACAGAAACAGTCCCAGAAGAAGATCAGAAGAGAACATGTGGTCCTAAAAGTCCACCAACTCCAAGTACAGTATTGTTCTTGAAGTATCTGATAGATTTAAAGTTATTGACATCACATTCACCTTTACTTTCTAATACCAATACTGTATTCATGATACAAAGTAAGGTCTCCTCACCTGCCACCAGTCCCAGATAGCCTGTAAACATGTATTCAATTTAGCATCCGCAAACCTGAAACGATACTAATACAACTGTTTTAGTTCTGATAGCAGGTGTAAATTTCAGGGCCTTGAGTGACGCAAATCAAACCGCAGTTCAATTGCAACATGTCACACATTTCTTTCACCATGACTTGAACACTTTTTGTCTAATTTAGCTCTTGTGATTGAATGACAAAAATAACAGCAGATTGATGATCCCCCCCCCCCCCCCCCCCCCACCCCACCAACGCACACACACACATACCCTTCATGGCACATGTTAGACCCTGTTTATGGAAATATGAGTTTTGACTTGATTGACAGTGACAACGAGGACCGTGTCAGTGGCTGAAGAGAGGGAGGCCACAAAGAAGGATGAGGAGAACAAGAATAATGAAAAGGAGAATAAGGAGGATGAAAAGAAAAAAGAAGACAAGGAGGAAAAGAAGGAAGTGAAGGATGAGAAGACAAACAGTAAGTCTCCACATTCGTCCTTCAACTATTTGATGGACAGGATATCTACTATTTGTCATGTCTGCTCATCTCCACCTCAGAGGTCATTAAGGAGTGATCTGTGTGCATGCAAATGTCAACTCTACATACAGTATTTTCGAGTTTATAACACACATGCATGTTGTATTCAATTTGCATTCAGAACCCGGAAACAATACTAATACTTACTATGATTTTGATTTTTTGCATGTTTTTTTCACCCCTCATAGCAGGCAAAAGATTTGAGTGACGCAAACCAAACCACATTACCATGACAACATGCAGTATGTTTGTTTCAGTTAGTTTACACCACTGCTGTTTGTCTTGTTTTGTGTTTGCGTGACAGTGACAAAAATAATGTAGCTTCAACCACCCTCACAGGCCCCCTCCCTCTCTCTGTCTGGGTTCTATTTTAATGTGATCTATCTGATATCTTATATCAGTTCAGCTAACTGAGAATAGCGTCACTGACATTTCCATGTTACACTAGAGGCTGAAAGTCTCACTAAGTTGTGGTTCTGTTTAGTTCCTCTCTCATGTGAAGTGTCTCAGGCGTTCTTGACAGCTTGCACATTTTTACAATTGTATAATGGGGCTCTGCTTTACAGATATCTACTATTTGTTTCCAACTAGTATCTATTCCAAAAGTTACTAGTATCTATTTCAGTTTTACTAGTATCTAATAATTAGTATTTTCGAGTTTATAACACACATGCATGTTGTATTCAATTTGCATTCAGAACCTGGAAACAAACAACAAATACTTACTACGATTTTGACTTTTTGCGGGGGGTTTTCAACTTTCAAATTGTTCCATTCAGTTCATTATAAAGTCTCTCACTAAGGAGTGGTCCTCTTTAGTTTCTATCGCCCCTTTTTATGCTTTGTTTCATGGAAAAGGAAATATGTGTTCGAATTGCTTACTTATTACCTTCGATTTCTTATGTGACAATGAAGGTTGTTGACCGGGAAAAAGCCCTCCTTGTTTATGGAAATAAGAGTAGTGACTTGATTGACAGTGACAACAAAGACAGTATCAGTGACTGAAGAGTGAGTTGTGGCCTCACTCTGTTCAGTCCTGTCCTCGTTGTCACTGTCAATCAAGTCAACAGGATTAGAATGAAGTCAATCAAGTCAGAAGGATTACATTGAAGATGAGAAAAGGGGGTAAAGGACAAGATGAGTTATAAGAATAATAAGGGGAATGGAAATAAAAATGAAGACAAGGAGGGAAAGAAGGAAGTGTAGGATGAGAAATATAATAAGAGTTATCATGTCCTCCATCTGTTAGATGACTGTGATATCCCCCTTTTGTCATTCATGCTCTGCTCCATCGAGGTCATGATGTAGCACACACAGGAAGTTGGTGATCAGTGCTGCTGACTGACTGCTCTGTCTTACTGTTACTCTCTTTCTGTGGGTAGCAGGTAAAGTAAAGTATTGTTCTGGAAGCATCTGATTTAAAGTTACTAACGTCGTGATACTTCCTCATTGTTTACTGATGAATTAATGTGCTGAGAATGTGTATATCAGGCATGCATGGAGTCCATTATTGATCAATGTAGATTTCCTTAATTAAATATTAAGCATGAGAACATTGTTTAGAAGACAAGGAAATTGATGGGTTAGACTGGAAGAGGTGGATCTCCTACCTCCCACCCATCCCCGATAGCCCTACCTGCTTGTTCACATATAAACATATACAGTAGGTATTCACTCTGGCACCCACAACCCACAAAAAATACCAATACTAACTAGAGAGGGTACAATTTCTGGGGAAATTGTAGGGTGTGCTTACTTGCGTTGGTTGCACAGGGTCCGTTTTTTTATGACATTTTTACAACTGATATTTATGTATATTTTATATAAAAATGCATACTTATTATTTATAAAGATTACATAGATTTAAAAGCATCTTTTTTTTGCTGCTCATTTACAACTCAAAATACGAGTGAAGTGTAGAATGAAATAGATGTCTTCTCATTTCCCCTGCAAGAGGCAGCCTGAATCAAAACGAATACATTTGGCAGACCGGTGTAAAAATTGACCTAATCTCTATGACTTAAACGTCCTTTTAAGTTTTTCCCTTCTCGTGATATTTTCAGGCATTTAGCCTAATCATATTGCATTCATTCATTAATAAAGAACCCCCTTTGAAAATTATTCTACGACGTTACCGGCAGTACAAGATGGAATCGCGATTCAAACAGTACCATCTGCTAACTGAAAATATGCCCCCAAAAACGTAAATAAGCTTGACATTTAGTTAGTGGAAAATCGCTCATTCATTAAAAGCTCACTTGTAGCGATTATTGTCAGTAACAACGCAAAATGGATATAACCCTGTGTGGAGAAGCTGCCCCAGTAAATTGTACTACTACAGTACAGTATGCCTACTAAACTACTGCTGTGTTCGTCTTGGTAGCGATTGCGTTGGTTTAATTCGATTTAACGTTCCGTTGTACAGTTTAGGCTGAAATTAATTATTATCATGAACAGATTGACAAAGTTTAGGCTGTGGCAATGTTCAGGTTAGTAGTCAGATAGTTTCACCTATTGAAAGACTTTTGATTTAAGTAAGGGGAGTGCCGAACATGTTCTGTCGCCGTTTGACTTCCTAAACAGCTGTGTACTGTAGATGTTTTTGTAGTGTCTAGCGTAGGCTACAGCGTTGCAGTGAGCAACACTGGTTTGAAACCACAGGTAATGATAATTTCACCAACAAATCGTTTACTAATGTAATGTCATAATAAATCCTACAACGAAAATGTATTTGTGAGGAATGTTTATTTTAACGATTGAAAACAGATGCATCATAGACCACTGTAGTATGTGTTGCACTTGCCCGGGCAACAGAGGCTAATGTCGTGATGCTAATACCTCAGTGAAATAGTAGACTACTGTTTCCGAAAGTAAATGTACTTCCTTAATAATATCATCTTATATTGTACATTACACATCACAATTGTGTGTCATATCACAAAGTAAAATGAGTAAATAGTTATCACCCTGGCCTCTTTGCTTGTGGCGTTTCTGCAGCTGCCTTGCAGTAAAGCTATAGTTAGCCTAGCTATCCCCCAAGTTAACAGATGCGAAACGAATGTTCTGCCAAAGGTAGTCACGCGTGTTTTCGTGACGTTAGTGACGTTAGTAACGTCAGTGACTGTGGCTAGCAAATTAGCCACCGTTAGCTTCACTTTTCGCCACAAAAACTTAACTTGAGCCTAAACCATGCAACGGAACGTAAATCCCAATAGAAGCAACTCAATCGCTACCAAGACGAAACTTTTGACACCTAGGTTGTCTATGTAGGCCAAATATTGACTGAGTTTTAGGGGGACAAAAAAAAAATAATATAATAATAAAAATATATATATATGTGAGAGAACAAAGGTTGTGCCCTTGCCGAAGGCAAAGCACACCCAACTAAGGGTCTGAGCCAGAACGTCAAATCTCTAAAGCATTGAGTGACGCAAATCAAACCAGGATACCACTGCAACTTTTGTGTCACAATGACAGTACCGCTTTCTGTCTAATTTTGAATTTGTGGTTGGATGACAAAAATGACAATAGATTTATGATTCCACCCACCCCCGCAACACACACACACACATCCTTCTCTGTCTCTCTACTTTTCACATCGTTCCTCATTTTAGCTAACTAGCATTCTCATTTTAGCATCAGTCTGAACCTCATGTCCATGTTAAACTAAAGGCTGAAGGTCTCTCACTAAGGTGTAGTCTACTTTCGATAAACATGACAGACTGTCTCTGACACAATAACCTTCTGGAACCCAATGGCAGGAATCAAACTTAAAATTAAACAGTTCTTCATCTAGTCCAGAGAAAATCCAAGTGGTGAACATTCAAAACAGGCTGCACATTTCCCCAAGCTTTGTCTTGAGAAAATATAATCTCACTTAATCTTTCTTTTCCTCATGTTTTATATAAATTACATTTGACAGTAACAACAAGGACCATTTCATTGTCTGCTACAGCTGAGGACTCAGAGGAGAATGAGGAATCAGAGGAGAATGAGGAATCAGAGGAGAATGAGGAATCAGAGAAGAATGAGGATGGTGAGGATATGACTCACTGAAAAATTTTGATTCTCCACCTGTCAGTCTCTTGTTTTTCTCTTGTGTCATGTTAGACACTGTTCTTGACAGCTTTAGTAGAAAGGATGGTTCAAACGGCAAGTTATCCCATATCATGTGACTGTACTGTACAATTTTGCTGTATGATACCTCCTTTCAGATGTCTCTAAATGTTTTAGGTAAATTACAGTAACAAAGCTGTAATGTGATCTATTTGATATCTTATCTCAGTTCAGCTAACTGAGAATAGCGTCACTGAGATGTCCATGTTACACTAGAGGCTGAAAGTCTCACTAAGGTGTGGTTCTGTTTAGTTCCTCTCTCATGGGAAGTGTCTCAGGCGTTCTTGACAGCTACAATACAAAGGATGGTCTGTTTTCATTATGGGAAATGTGGCCAATGTGATGATAGCATGCAGGATAAGACACACAATCCTCCAAGATGTTACAATGTTTCATTTCTTGCAGTAAAGTGTTCAGTTATAAAATTGTGTTTTACAGTTTAGGGTTATGTACATATTGGAGGGTGTGTGTGTGTGTGTGTGTGTGTGTGTGTGTGTGTGTGTGTGGGGGGGGGGGGGGGTACAATCTAAAATCTTGTCTTGGGCTCCAATGTATATACATTATAATGTATAAAGGTGATGTATGATACCTCCTTTCAGATATCACCATGACCCATCACACCACTAAGAACCCAACCACAAGAGTTGAGAACACAGGTCAGTTTCTCCAGATGTTTATGTCAGGTAAACTAGTTGATTCTTTGTTACATGGAGTTGGAAATACTACATGTAACAAACTACATATACTATATACTACAGGATATCTACTATTCATGTCATGTCTGCTAATCTCCATCTCTGAGGTCATTATGGAGTGATCTGTGCGCATGAAAATGTCAACTCTACATACAGTATTGTTCCATTCAGTTAATTATAAAGTCTCTCACTAAGGAGTGGTCCTCTTTAGTTTCTATTGCCCCTTTTTATGCTTTGTTCCGTGTAAAAGGAAATATGTGTTCGAATTGCTTACTTATTACCTTCGATTTCTTATGTGACAATGAAGGTTGTTGACCGGGAAAAAGCCCTCCTTGTTTATGGAAATAAGAGTAGTGACTTGATTGACAGTGACAACAGACAGTATCAGTGACTGAAGAGTGAGTTGTGGCCTCACTCTGTTCAGTCCTGTCCTCGTTGTCACTGTCAATCAAGTCAACAGGATTAGAATGAAGTCAATCAAGTCAGAAGGATTACATTGAAGATGAGAAAAGGGGGTAAAGGACAAGATGAGTTATAAGAATAATAAGGGGAATGGAAATAAAAATGAAGACAAGGAGGGAAAGATGGAAGTGCAGGACGAGAAATATAATAAGAGTTATCATGTCCTCCATCTGTTAGATGACTGTGATATCCCAGTCAGTCTCTTGTTTTTCTCTTGTGTCATGTTAGACACTGTTCTTGACAGCTTTAGTAGAAAGGATGGTTCAAACGGCAAGTTATCCCATATCATGTGACTGTACTGTACAATTGTGCTGTATGATACCTCCTTTCAGATGTCCCTCGTACCACTGAGAACCCAAACACATCAGTTAGGAATTCAGGTCAGTATCTCGTCACTATCTCAATGTTTTAGGTAAATTACAGTAACAAAGCTGCAAATTAACATAAGGAAAAACAGGAGAAAAAAACTTTAGATCCACAAAATCATTAATCAGTGTTTGTACTGTGACTATGTATTTTGTAGATCTATGGTATGATAGTCTGTACTAAAATACATAAATGTTAAACATTTACATTTAACATTCAAATGTTATATTTGACATGTATATGTAATATTAATGTTTAACATTTACGTTTAACATTAACATTCATATTTAACATTTATATTTAACGTTTACACTTAACATTTACATTAATATTTTGCTTTTACATTTAACATTTACATTTAGGATTTAACATTTACATTATTCAATAGTTTTGCATTACTGCATTCATTTACATGAATTTCTCTCTACTGCATTTTTTCACGTTTGGTGATGTTGCGGTGTAGCACAGAGTGGACCCAAACTCAGCACAGATACACTGAGGCAAGACTAAGTCCGAGGTGATTTTGAGGTTGTGAACGAGCGGGTCGGCAGGCAGGCAGGTACTAGATACACGGATGATGATCCTGGGCACAAAAAAAAACAGGTTTAGAGAAGGCAAAAATCCAAGTAATACTTGAGGGTCATACTACCACGGTAGCTGTGACAACGATCTGACGAGGAGTGGTTGGGCCGGGTTGAAGTATTGCAGGATGATGAGGTAATGGGTGGCAGGTGTGGAGGGTCTAGGCAGGATAACATAGGGGAACCAGCAGGGGGTGTAAAAGGGACAACGACCAGGCCGTGGCCGTAACAGGCAATGCTGTATGTGTGAAAACTGAGCAAGATTTTAGAATGTTGAACATTTTACAAACGGTGCCCTGTTAGTGTTTTGCATCCATTATTGGTCTGCCTCTATTATGATCCAGAGCCGACTCCTCTGCAGTGGTGAAGGCGGGGGGGGGGGGGGGGGGGGTTCAATTCACAACACATTAATGAACTTGTTTTAAAAACATTTAATGTTCTCCCAAAAATATTTTCAGATGGACCACCAGGACACTGATAAGAAGAAGGGAATCTAGCTAATGACACCATAATGAATGAAAATTGTGTCTCCATTTTTTTTACTTAGTATTTCATGAGAGAAGTTGCCAATTTTTGAATGGGATGCAGTTGGAGCCAGAGTTTTTTGGAGCCAGCCCCTGGCGACCATCGGTATTGCACTTTAAGCCACTTCCGCATTGGCATTTTTAAGCCCCGGAGGTTGCCCCTTGGTTGAACCTGATTACTTAAACTGGAATCAGCTTTGTGGAACCAAGAAATCCTGAACTGTCATGTCTCTTTCAATGAATTCAGAGTTCAGACTATGGTTGAGGATTTCTTAAGCCACCTTTCTGGAACACCCCCAGGGGTTGATTGGACTGACTAGAGCCAGTCCAATCACCAAATTTCCATTCAGTCCAGGGTCCGGAACAGTGATGGTTTATTTTTCTGTCCCTTAACTCAGAGTTCTGGGGGTAATTTTGTTGTGTCCATGCTTTGTGACGTTTAACATTACCACTATTGACAAGGCGGGCAACCGTCTCATTGCAGATTAAACACATCGGTTTTGTGCTCCCCACCGGCAGCACAAATGCATACTTGTCTGAAACAAGCGATTTTTGGAATCAACTTTTCGCTTTTTGTCAGGTTAAAAGCACGCCATGTCTTTCGCTAAGGAAGAAACAGGTACCGTTAGCAAATCGATTAGCCTGCATTGTTGCAAATGACACACACAACCTGCGTGACCCACAGGTTGCAGCCAACGTTGAGTGAGTGAGTTGTCATGGTGATGACAGTATTACAGCTCCTGATTGGACCTTTGGACTGGACACGGAAGATAGAAACCAAATGAACAAAAAGATGTGCCGGTTAAAATGGAAATGTTCCATCAAAATGAATTAATTCCATAATAATATATCGGTTATAGGTCCGGATAGGGAACCGCCTGGGTCCGGACCCGGACCGCGGTCTGCCAATTAGTGACCCCTGGACTAGAGTCACTTCCTTTCTTCTTTCTGTCTTTCTCTGATGTCATATCCTGTCTCAGGTAATTGGCAGCTGCCTGTGGGTGTGGCTGCCGGAGGACTGGTACTGGTGCTGGTTCTGGTGCTGGTGGGGTTCCTCATTAGAAGATGCTGGGTTCAGAAAGCAGGTAAATAAAATCAACAAGCTAAACAAAAACACGTTTTCATTTGTGAATCAAATATTATAGCACTGCAGTTTCATATGTTTAACAGAACACTTTTCCTCCAGTTGTGAGACATCATTACTTACTTTTCATTCCTTCTGATGGAATGACTGCTCTCTGACCAACGCAATAAGGTTGCATTGTTGCTGTCTACGTAACCCCTGGGGGGTATTCCAGGTAGCAGGTTTAGTGAAAACTTTGAGTTGTTTAACCCTGAAAAGAGGCTTACTCCGAGGTTTCCGTTCCAGAAAGAGAGGTAACGAAACCTTTTGGTAAGTTTCCATGGTAACTTACTCCGTGAAACTAACCTGCTCGCTAGAAGGTTTTCCATGCCAAACTCTGCGTTTTTATCTATCCCCTCCCTCTTTCTGAGCCTGATAGCGTTGGCAGACTAGGGATATCCTTTCCTGGTTCAGCCAACCGATCTCGAACAAAATTTAATTCGCTTAGTTATACGCCGGGAGAGGATTTTAAGACTGCGATTCGATGTGGTTTAATTCCCTGATGAATACCTAGGTTAACGTTACCGTTTCCAGTCACAATCTGTAATGTATTTTAGCAACATTGTCAGCCCTTAGGCCAACATCGCTAATGTTACTCGCCGTGGACGTGCACTCAGAACTGACCAAATGCTTTTTGGCACTGAAATAAAGACAAATAATTTAAATTGTATTTGGTCTTCTTCATTGTCTACAAATAGAAATCTAACAATGAGTATGTTTATTGGCTATTGTTCCTATAATTTACATGATTCACCTGTGACCATGTTCCATCCTGTAACTGGTGTTTCAGCAAATCTATTTCAACATTGTAGGGGGTCAATATTGGCCAAACAACTGAAACTAATTCCCCTATGGTTTGAAGGAAGATGGGAAACTGAACAGTGTATTAACATTAACCAAATAATGCCAATACCAATGGAATTACAGTTATTCGACTCTATGGGTTAAATCAGAGCAAGAATGGTCAAAGTAAGGTTAAATAATATAATAATTTAATCATATTGCAAATGAATGAAATCAATGAAGGTTAACTCTTACCTACTCTACCATGATTATTGTAAACTAGAGATAGAAAGCAAGAGGTGAGGAAGAAGGAGTAGGACAAGCCAGAGCCGAGGAGAAGGTCTCAGGAGATCAAGAATCCACAGATGCTTCACAATTCCTTTTATACCCAAAACAACTAATAACACCAAAATCTTGACCCTTACTTATCAACATGACTAGCAATGCCACAGTAAGTTACACAATGATGTGTGAGAGCCATCAAGTTGAGACTGCATCCAGTAACTCCAGATTTTACCATATGAGAGGTGGGGGCAGGTTGATAGCCTTACAAGATCAGCCTTTATTCTTCTGCCCTAAATACACCATCTATTGGTCAAAATAGAAATTCAGGAAATTCAACAATTAATATTGATATAGATTATTGTTTCTACAATTAACATCACCTGTTACATGCATCCTCCTGTAACTGATGTTCCAGTAAATCTTTTTCAAGATTATCCTCTATTCTTCTACCCTAAGTAGGCCTACACCATCTCTTGGTCAGTTTTTGGCAATTCTTCCTGAGGTGCAATATGTACAACTCATTTACTTATAACTGGGAATACATGGGATTGCATTACATTTCACAGTTCCACATGCAGAATTTACCTGCCATTAAATGAACATATCACTGTATACTGCATCCATGCTCTGTTCAACAGGATCAGAATGTGCAAATCGTTTTTTATATTCATTATTCTCATAATGTCAGTGTAACTGACAATTCCACACAAGCCTGTAAATAAAAGTACATGGGGAGAGAACTACCAGTAGCTACCATACATAATTCTCTGCATCCATTTTCTGCGGCAGCAGTCAATGTCTCTTCGTCATCTTAATCATCATCGTCATCATCCTTTGATGAAAATATTAAGCAAATTACCAGAACTGCATTTTTCCATCTAGCCTATGTAATATAGTCAATATAGCCAAAATACAAAAATTCCTGTATTTTGTAGCAATTCAATGAGGGGATCCCTCATTGAATTGCTCCTCCCAAGGTTTCTTCAATTTTTTCTCCTGCAGTGAGTTTTTCTGGGAGTTTTTCCTTGTCTTCCTTGAGGGTTTAGGTTGGTTGAGGGGCAGTTCTATGGGCGTATGTGAACCCCTCGACATGCTTGCGTGTAAAAAGGGCTATACAAACAAATTTTGATTTGAATTGAAAAGCATTCTGTTGGGGGAAACTGCTATTACAAGTTGAAATAGGCACCAATTGATATTTACTTTGTATCATGTCGATATATGATTAAAACCAAGGTGACTTCGAGGCTACAATCACAAGCGTATAGCTTAAGCAAAATATGTCTTACCTGTTTGTAGTATGTTTTTATATTTAATATAACATTGAACATGCTATTTTATTAAGTCTCCCACTTTTTCTTCTGTAATATTAACGGTATGGACTGGCTATTACATCAAATGTATGCATTGACTTGGCAGTTTGTCTCCCACGCCAATTGTATACGCTGCTACAGCCGTGTTGCTTTTTTTCCGTAATATGTGCTCAGATTGAACACAAAATAAAACTTGTGGTGAAGTAGGACAAGGTTTTTTGTTGCTGGGTGCCATGGTTGATCCCAGTATCGGAGCTCAATTGATGTTGGCTTTTAATAGGGAGTCAGGTGGCTGAGCGGTTAAAGAATCGGGCTAGTAATCAGAAGGTTGCTGGTTCGATTCCCGGCCGTGCCAAATGACGTTGTGTCCTTGGGCAAGGCACTTCACCCTACTTGCCTCGGGGGAATGTCCCTGTAATTACTGTAAGTCGCTCTGGATAAGAGCGTCTGCTAAATGACTAAATGTAATGTAATAGTTCTCATGGGCGCGCTTAACTCAGAGTTGACGTACTCCGAGTTGAGTTAACAAATTCAAATCAGCTTTTCTGGAACCGAGTTTTCAGAGTTTCCAATTTTAAAGTAACTCAACTCAGTTCAGGGTTAGGCTCAGAGTTTGTTAAACCCGCTACCTGGAATACCCCCCTGTTCTCTGATTTTCTCATTGACAAAATGCAGAGCAGATAAACTTTTTGTTCCTTTTCACCAGGTTCTTCAAGTTCTAAAGAACGTTGTATCTACTATCTGGCTAGTGCACAAGGCACACAGGGAGAAGGTATATATACAAATTAAATAATCAATACTGCCGCATCCTCAATAGACCTATAAAGACTAATATTGATATTAAGTCATTAAGACTAAATATTAAGAATTAGCAGTCCTAAGGCATCTATAGTATTTTGTACAGATTTATTCACACTTTTGGTTATACTACAACATGTGTGTGTCTTTTCTTTTTGACAGTCATTCCCATGAGCACCGATCCCACATATGACATCATCCAGAACCCTAACACAACAACCCAATCCAGCAATGGTAAGAATCAATCTCTATCATCAAAGTGGAAGTTTGTTGTGGCATTTCTATGTCTGTGACATGATGCACTAACAACATGTGATGAACATTCCTCTGAACAGGGGAAAACCCTTACTCCTTGGCACAACTTCCATGCATCCCTGAGACCAGCTTTGACTAGATTGGGCACTAACTACTGAAATACTGTTCGAACTGTACTTACTATATGCACCATTTGTACTTTGCTTTGGATAAAAGTGTCTGCAATGCTAACACTAAATATGTCTAAAGGAATCAAATGTAATATAATATAATCTTGTTCAAGTTTTCTTTGATCTAATTTCAAAAATATTTCCTAACATAAATCCAATGTCACCTTGTAATACTTGATTTTGAGTTTGTGTTTTAAAATAAATGACAAACAGAATACATTTTTACCTACCATTTGTAATTCAATGATACAGTAGTATGTGAGAACTGGTCAGAAGTTTGAACACTGTACTTTTGCAAGGGACTGTAGCCTATATTATAAAACAAAAACATTTGTGAATCATTTTATTTAAAATGTAGTAGTGCAAAGACAACCGCAGTCTTTATGTTTTTTCAGAATAATCTCACACAAACTTCACTTTGAATTTGAATTCGAATGTGGGCAGGATTGAGGACACAGCTTTTTTCCTATCAAGGCAGAAATCTCTGTGTGTCTGTGTCTGTGACTATTATCTCGAGGACAGGTTTTTTATTGAATATTACCAACATTACCCACACAAAAAGGCACATAGGGCTTAGTTGTCACAAAATCAAAAAATATCTGCCTCCGGTTGAACATAACCAGGAATTATATAAAGGAAAGGAAAAATCATAATAAAACACATATGGCCTACATATACAAAAGACAGGGCATTCTCAAATTATTTGGTACTATTATTTGGATTTCGTTTTTTTATTGTCTTTAAGTTTCAACGATGAACTCCGCATCCCTCCAAGTAGGTTGAAGCAACTCACAATGAAAGAAAATATGATAAACATTTTCTATATCTGTTTTACAAAATACACAGTTATTCACATCAAGATTGAATTTCAAATTTGCCATTTCTCTCCAAAATTTTAGAGAAGGCTGTGGCACAACAGCTCACTGAGCACCTCTCCTCAAATCAGCTTTATGAACCTCTCCAGTCTGGATTTCGTCTCCACCATAGCACTGAAACTGCATTAGCCAAGGTAGTCAATGATCTACTGTTAGCCTCTGACGCGGGTTCCATCTCTGTCCTGGTTCTTCTAGACCTAAGTGCAGCTTTTGACACGGTGGATCATGAGATTCTCTTGGAACGTATGGAGAACTATGTTGGGATTTCTGGTACGTCACTTCAGTGGTTTAGATCGTATCTATCTGATAGATCACAATATGTCCACTATGATGGCTGCTCATCCAGGAGCTCCACTGTAAAATACGGAGTACCACAGGGTTCAGTTCTAGGCCCTCTGTTATTTTCTCTCTATATGCTGCCTTTAGGAAACATAATTAGAAGCTCTGGGGTAAATTTTCACTGTTATGCAGATGATACTCAGCTATATATGTCTATAAAGTCTGGAGAATTTCCACATGCTATGGAAAAATGTGTTTCTAGGTTGAGAGCTTGGATGACTGCAAATTTCCTTCTTCTAAATTCGGATAAAACCGAGGTTCAAATTTTCGGTCCTAAAAAATATAGAAATAATTTTTCCAATCTGACCTTAGACCTAGACGGCGTCAAAGTCTCTCAAAGCCAGCTAGTAAAAAATTTAGGAGTCACAATGGACCCAGACCTTTCGTTTGAGTACCATATTAAGCAAATTACCAGAACTGCATTTTTCCATCTACGTAATATTGCCAAAATACGAAAAATTCTCTCAAAGGATGATGCCGAAAAACTAATACATGCATTTGTTACGTCCCGATTGGACTATTGCAATGTGTTGTTCTCTGGCCTCCCAATTACCCACCTAAAAAATTTACAGCGGGTGCAAAATGCTGCTGCTAGACTATTGACCAGATCAAGAAAGTTTGATCACATAACATCTACTCTTGTCTCTCTACACTGGCTCCCTATCCAAACCAGAGCTGACTTCAAAGTTCTACTACTAACCTACAAATCTCTGCATGGATTGGCACCACTGTACCTCTCCGGTCTCCTTGCACCCTATTGCCCCGCAAGGACACTTAGATCTCAAGATGCCGGCTATCTGGTGGTTCCCAAAGTTAAGAAAAAAACAGCTGGAGGTAGGGCGTTCTCATATAGAGCACCTCTTCTCTGGAACAAATTACCCGTCTCAATTAAGGAGTCTGATACTGTTTCGACATTTAAAATTAGGTTAAAAACGTTATTGTTTAGTCAATTCTCCGACTGTTAAAGGTAAGTATGTTACTAGTTGGAGGCAACGGGGGACGGGTTGCTTCCATCCTTATTCTATAAGTATAACTTATTTTAGAGTTCTCTCCCCCTGGAACAGATTTCATGTTCCAAATGAGGGAGGCTGTCGCTGTCTTGGTGTGTGGGGTTGCATCAAATTCCCCTTTTTTGCTCTGTTAAATTGCTGCACCAGTCCACACTTGACCGGTGGGGATCTCATTCTATTATGACTGTAACTGTTGGCTGCTCCTGGCATTCTCTAATCCCTGCTCTCCTCTCTCTGTCCCCCCCCCCCACACACATCCCTTGTGGTGTGGGGGGTTTGAGTTGTCAGCACCTGCCTGGTCGTCGGTCAGCCAACACTGGACCTGGTCGCGAGTCTCCCGGTCCTGTCCTACATCCACAAAAACCTATCGACACTGTATGACTATGTTTAGCCTGTGTTCTGCTCCTCTCTCTCACCAACCGTCTCTGGAGGAGGGGATCCCTCTCTGAATTGCTCCTCCCAAGGTTTCTTCAATTTTTTTTCTCCTGTTGAGAGTTTTTCCTTGTCTTCCTTGAGGGTTTAGGTTGGTTGAGGGGCAGTTCTATGGGCATATGTGAAGCCCTCTGTGACATGCTTGCGTGTAAAAAGGGCTATACAAATAAATTTGATTTGATTTGAATCTAGATATTTTTAGAGAACATTTTGTTTGACGGATAAATCAAAGAAAAAAAATTGAATGTTACTACTTTAACCTCAGAATTGGAAATTATTGGAATTTTTATATGGATTTTCTTAATATCTTCCACACTTAATTCTTTAAGTACATATCGATTTCTTACAGGGTTCGGGTAACAATATTGTAGAATAATATTTCTAATATCCCTTCTGGTGCATTTATTGTTACAAAATTCAGTTCATTCTAAGCAGAGCTGCCTCAGTTCCGGCAAGACTTTAGAGTACAATTTATTTTCTTTAACCATGGATCTTAAAGAGAGGGTTATGGCTTGAATAATTCTAATATAACTGTTAATCGTACTAAATTACTCAAGCAGAAAAAGTTTGGATTATCATCCAAAAAATTTGCAACAGCCCAAATCCCTTTATATTTCCATTCCTCTTAAAATCCAGAGGACAGGTGTTGTGCCTAAAAAGTGATTGCCGTCTCGCTCCCGCGCAGCCTGTCCAATATGCCTAAACCATCACCGACATCTCCTTTTATCTGTATCAGTAATAACACGGAAATACACAACTTTATGTCCGTGGTAATGTTGCAAAGGTATGTCAAACTTTAACGTTTCTTGAAACCGAGTAAATAAGTACTGTAATATTTAGAACCATACTGTAATATTATATAATATATAATAATATATGTACACCAAATGGATCATCAAACACTGTAGATGATAGAGAACAGGAGAGAAGATCTAGTCAAAGCTGGTCTCAGGAACATCTAGATTCTGGGCCAAGAAGTAAGGGTTTTCCCCTGTTCAGAAGAAAGTTTACATCACATTAGTGATAGTGTATCATTACGAGAAAACAAAAACATCAGAACAAATGTTCTCCTTGATGATGGAGATTAAATCTTACCATTGCTGAGATTTGTTGTAATGTTAGGGTCCTGGATCGTGTGATATATGGGTTCCATACTAATAACTGGAATTAGAAGTAAAATAGAAAAAAACACAAATGTATTTTATATACAGAAAAGAGTGAAGAAAGCTAGTTAATGTAGTATGGAGACATTCTATAAAGGAAAGACAAAAAAAATAAAAAAATAAACGACCTTCCTGTGCACCAGCTAGATTGTAGACAGAATGTTCTTTAGGACTTGAAAAACCTGGTGAAAGGGAAACTTTTTTATCTATAAAAGTAAAGACAGAGCCTATAAAGAATTCAGTAAAGAAAGAAATAACTTCTGTCACACTCACAAGATTCATCCTTTGGTTGTTGCGTCACATCTGATATTTCTGCATAGACGTGGTCTAACCGTCTATCTCTGTCACCCTCTAGTTACACATTGAGAGAACATGAGACCATAAATACCAGCTCCAGCTATCCCAGGGGGATTTGTACAGACATATTACTTTATTGAGTTAACACTTTTGTCCAGAGGGATTTACAAATTGTGCATAATATTTGCAGGGGGGTGTAAGGCTTACACAGATTACTTTCAGATTGCAAGACAGATTTCCGGATTTCTTTTGACTGAACTGGCTTTGAAATCCTAATAGCATGTGTACAAAGCACTTTATAATATAAATAACTCCTTGTCAGAGTGAGCCATCCAGATTTTGATGTGGAGATTTATGTGGTCTGGGAGACACCCTTGTCCCCTCCTTTTACATGTTAGACTGGAGGTCCATTAACCTGGTTAATGGACCACACCCCCCAGCTCAGGAGTTTTAAGAGCGGATTGGAGACAAAGATGAAAAAATAAGAACAGATATTGGGACAACCAGGAAAGAGTGTGCGGCCCTTGGGGGTGAGCTTATCTGGAGTTCGCGAAGCATCAACATATGAACGAACAAACGAGAAAAGAGCAACACGTGACAAACAAACAAACGAGAAAAGAGCAACAGGTGACGAACGAACAAACGAGAAAAGAGCAACAGGTTACAGACGAACAAGGAACCCGCACAGACGACCCCCCCCGCTGCTACTGCCTCCCATAGTGACACGTAAACTTCCCTTCTTGGGATCGATTGTAGGCCTATGGTCTAGAGACATTTGGGACTACTACTATTGTACTACAGCGGTCATGCCATTACTTTTAAATCTTGTTTTTAACCCAAGATGTATTAGATAGGAATGAAATACTTAAAGCTATTCTGTGCTGGTGCCCTCTTTTTAACAGTGGAAAGTTAATCTATTTGGTATCAACAAGAACCTCACACGTTGTGTGACATATGCTACAAGCAATTCAGTTTTCAAACTGTTACCATGGCATTGTGAAAGCATTGAAAATGTTTGTTAATGTTTGTGTTCCACCTGGTTCCATTGGTAAATAATTACTCATTTCTGATTTTAGGTCCAAGTGATCATCAACTGAGCAAGAAAGACAAGAATGGTCTTAAAGATGATTTAACTCGAGCTGAAATAATTGAATATTGGCAAACAGAAAGAGTCCATAAAATAAACTATTATTGATGATCACTGTACCAGGGGCGCCGCCAGGAATTTTGGGCCCCATGACAAAATAAATCTAATTGGGCCCCCTGTCGGAGAAATTAAGAATGTGATGTTTTATACTGAGCAATACAGATGCTTAGCATTCTTTGTCAGCAGATAACAGATGCTGTGGCATTTACATTACATTTAGTCATTTAGCAGACGCTCTTATCCAGAGCGACTTATAGTAAGTACAGGGACAGTCCCCCCGAGGCAAGTAGGGTGAAGTGCCTTGCCCAAGGACACAACGTCATGTGCACTGGCCGGGAATCGAACTGGCAACCTTCAGATTACTAGCCCGATGCTCTATCGGCTCAGCCACCTGACTCCCTTGAGAAATTATCTTAACACCCCCTCTGCGCCGCTGTTATCACCACATCTCTAGGACCTAACTGTCCCATCAAAAGCTGTACATAACTCTAATTAAAGGCTTGCAACTGTCTTGCTTCTTGTAGTTCAATACTAACACAATATTTACCGCAATTTTTTTATTTATAAGATGAACACTGCAGCTTATGCCTTTGCTTTGTGTCCAGAAGGAGGATGCGTGGGCTGGGAGACACTCCTGCCTCCACCTCCTACATGCTAGACTGGAGTTGCTGGGAGAAGTCTTGATGGTTCTCACACCTCATAGTGTGACTTGTTGTTGCATTGGTTGTCATATCTGCAGTACCGCCGCTCCCATAACGTGCACTACGCGCTGTGCGTAGGGCACCAAGTCCTGAGGGGGCACCAAAAAACTGCCAACTAAAAAATCATCATAGTACTAATAATTATAATGCCGATATTATATCAGTATATAAATATTAGGCACCTTTTAGGCATGTATATCACAAAACAGGCAGAACAAGAGATATATTTAATTGCTTAAAAAAAGTTGGTGCCCCCCCCCCCCCCCCCCCCCAAAAAATAAAATAAAAATAAAAACAAAAACAAATACACACTCAACTTCCCAGTGGCCTGACGAACTTTGACAGAAGGGTCATCTTTTCGAAAATGGCATCAAAAGTGTCAGGGGCAGAAATAAGAAAGAGAAAGAAACTGCGAAATGAGGCCCGTGCATCACTTTCAGGTAAGTCCATGTTTAATCATTGTTAAATACGGGAAATGTGCTGCTAATTTAATGGTTAGCCTATGCATACACCTCGAACTAGCTGACGTTATGCTTAGGGCACCAAAATGGCTAGCAGCGGCACTGCATATCTGGATGAGTAAGGGTCACGATGTGTGCAATTCCAGCATACTTGGTTAATTCTCATTTTTGTCAGTACAAAGTGCACAGCTTGCACAAGCACCTGCCAAAGTACTGATTCAGTGCAACATCGTGTTCTGTGCCATCTTTCAATCACACTTAAAGAAAAATACATTACATTTTCCACCACTGGAGATTTTTATTCTCCATCAAACAAATGAAAATACAAAACTGTACTATCTTATTTAACGCACAGACGCTAGACACATGTTTAGCTTGTTGTTGTTTACCTGCTTTCTGAGCCCAGCGTCTCCTAATGAGGAACCCCACCAGCAACAGAACCAGCACCAGTCCTCCAGCGGCTACACCCACAAGCAGCTGCGAATGACCTGAGACAGGATATGACAGAGAAAGATAGGAAGTAGAAAGTGACTGAAAGGGAAAGTGACTGAAAAGATCCTCACTTTAGTAAGAGACTTTATAATTAGCTGAATGGAACAATACTGTATGTAGAGTTGACATTTTCAAGCACACAGATCACTCCATAATGACCTCAGAGATGGAGATAAGCAGACATGAAAAATAGTAGATATCCTGTTCATCAAATAGTGTCAGGGTGTGAGGTGGGGTAGGACCCAAATGCAAGGGAGTACGCAGCCATTTTGAAAACAAAGGGTTTATTCTCGAAAAGCCAGGGAAACAGATAGGGTACTCAAGGAACAGGGGTAGTAATGACAAGACAAAGACTGGGCACAAAACAGAAACCTAAATACACAGAACCAAACGACACACAGGTGGACACAATGACGCTAACGAGACACAGGTGAAGACAATGACAGGGAAACACTAGGACAGGGAAACACTAGGACAGGGCAAAACCAAAAACAACAGGGGGGCCCGGCTGTGGCTGTGACAAATAGTTAGCTCAGTAGTAAAGCTTACCTTCACCACCACCATCATCATCTTCTTCTTCTTCATGTTTGTTGTCAACGTTGGTATTGCATCAAGAGAACAGTATAAGATCAATACTTGTTCCACATTGACAATGCACATTGATCAGCTAAAGAATAGATGCAAGGAACACTTAAACTGAACAATTTTGGGCTGCAAGGATGTGGATCGAATTACATGTAGGCATTTTGTGGGAAAAGTCATACTTCACCATTATACATACAGAACAGTCAAATGACACAGAGAATAACCTGCATGGCAGTTTGAACCATCCTTTCTATTGAAGCTTCATATAGCAGTTATCTAGAACAGGGTCTAACATGTTACTTGCAAGAGAAACTAAAGAGGATCACTCCTTAGAGAGAGACTTCATAGTTAGAAAAATGCAAGAATACTGTATGTAGAGTTGACATTTTGTACATATCACTCCATAATGACCTCAGAGAAATAGTAGATATCCTGTTCATCAAAGAGTTGAAGGACAAATGTCCAGCCATGTTCAGCCACTGACACTGTCCTCGTTGTCACTGTCAATCAAATCAAAACTCGTATTTCCATAAACAGGATGACGTTCTACCCCTTCTACAACTTACATTGTCCCTTCTCAATGGTAATAAGTGGGCAATTCTACGAAACTTATTTCCTACTCCATTAAACAAATAATCAACAAGGTTACGTGACATTAACATTTGGAGAAACTGAACTGTGTTCTTAACTCTTGTGGTTGGGTTCTTAGTGGTGTGAGGGGTCATGGTGATACCTGAAAAGAGGTATCATACAGCACCTTTTTACATAGGCAGGGCCAGCCCTGACGGTATTGGAGCTCTAGGCAACATTTTAGATTAAACAGCAGTGGTGTAAACTAACTGAAACAAACGTAATGTTGTCATGGTAATGTGGTTTGGTTTGCGTCAGTCATATCTTTCGCCTGCTATGAGGGGGGAAAAAATGCAAAAAGTCTGACCCGTAGTAAGTATTAGTATTGTTTCTGGGTTCTGAATGCAAATTGAATACAACATGCATGTGTGTTTTAAACTCGAAAATACTGTATGTAGAGTTGACATTTTCATGCACACAGATCACTCCATAATGACCTCAGAGATGGAGATAAGCAGACATGACAAATAGTAGATATCCTGTTCATCAAATAGTTGAAGGACGAATGTGGAGACTTACTCTTTTCCTCGTTCTTGTTTTCTTTTTCATTTCCATCCTCCGTATTGTTCTTTTTTTTCTTGTTCTTCTCATCCTTCTTTGTGGCCTCACTCTCTTCACCCACTGACACTGTCCTTGTTGTCACTGTCAATCAAATATAAACTCGTATTTCCATAAACAATGACAGTCTGCCCCATGTGAATGATTTGCGCCTTCTACAACGTACATTGTCTCCTACTCCAAGAAACAAAGAATCAACAAGTTTATGTGACATTAACATCTGGAGAAACTGACCTGTGTTGTTAACTCTTGTGGTTGGGTTCTTAGTGGTGTGAGGGGTCATGGTGATACCTGAAAAGAGGTATCATACAGCACCTTTTTACATAGGCAGGGCCAGCCCTGACGGTATTGGAGCTCTAGGCAACATTTTAGATTAAACAGCAGTGGTGTTAACTAAGTGAAACAAACGTAATGTTGTCATGGTAATGTGGTTTGGTTTGCGTCAGTCATATCTTTCGCCTGCTATGAGGGGGGAAAAAATGCAAAAAGTCTGACCCGTAGTAAGTATTAGTATTGTTTCTGGGTTCTGAATGCAAATTGAATACAACATGCATGTGTGTTTTAAACTCGAAAATACTGTATGTAGAGTTGACATTTTCATGCACACAGATCACTCCATAATGACCTCAGAGATGGAGATAAGCAGACATGACAAATAGTAGATATCCTGTTCATCAAATAGTTGAAGGACGAATGTGGAGACTTACTCTTTTCCTCGTTCTTGTTTTCTTTTTCATTTCCATCCTCCGTATTGTTCTTTTCATTCTTGTTCTTCTCATCCTTCTTTGTGGCCTCACTCTCTTCACCCACTGACACTGTCCTTGTTGTCACTGTCAATCAAATATAAACTCGTATTTCCATAAACAATGACAGTCTGCCCCATGTGAATGATTTGCGCCTTCTACAACGTACATTGTCTCCTACTCCAAGAAACAAAGAATCAACAAGTTTATGTGACATTAACATCTGGAGAAACTGACCTGTGTTCTTAACTCTTGTGGTTGGGTTCTTAGTGGTGTGAGGGGTCATGTTGATACCTGAAAAGAGGTATCATACAGCACCTTTTTACATAGGCAGGGCCAGCCCTGACAGTATTGGAGCTCTAGGTAACATTTTAGATTATACCCCCCCCCTCCAATATGTACATAAGCCTAAAATGTAAAACACAATTTCTGCAAGAAATTAAACATTGTAACATCTTGGAGGATTGCACGTAATATCCTGCATGCGATCATTAGATTGGCCAAGTTTCCCGTCATGAAAACAGACCATCTTTTGTATTGCAGCTGTCAAGAACGCCTGAGACACTTCACATGAGAGGGTGCCCATTTCCAGGTGTGCACTGGAGCAGTAGCAGGCATGCTATGCTGCTGCTGGCAAATCTTACACTGACTAAAGGCAGCTTCTATCTGCACATCTAGAGTGGGCCACCAGAACAGACTACTGGCCAGGGTTTTCATTTTTACTATCCCCCAGTGGTACTCATGTAATTCTAACAATACGTATTGCCACACGTAACCCCCACAATACATAAACATCCTTGATAGTAAGCTCAAACCTTCTCTGTAGATACGGCTTCAGTGCCTCATCGTGTACATGTTTTGGCCAACCTGACATTACTACATGCATAACCACTTTTAACACCAGATATTTCTCAGTTTCCTTTGCCATCTCTCTAGCTGTGATAAAGTCATGAAGACAAGAAACTCTGTACACTGGATTTGATACAACCTCTTCACCAGATCTCACAGGTTACCTAGATAAAGCATATTTGCATCTCCATGCTGCTCAGATCTTTTGTACTGGATCCCATATGTAGAATGCTGCTAGAATCAGCGCCCATTTTTGCATTCTCGTGGCTGCCAGGGTAGGCACACCTGTTTTAGGCCCTAGAATATTGAGCAAAGGTTTATGATCTGTGATTAGAAGGAACTTCCTACCATACAGGAACTTCTTAACTCCAAATATCAGGCCTAATGCCTCGTTCTAAATTTTTGAGTAATTTTGTTCTGTTTTTGTCAAACTTTGTGAGGCGAACCCTATTGGTCTCTCGCGTCCATCTTTCATTTGATGAGAAATCACAGCTCCCACTCCATATGGTGAAGCATCACATGCCAAGATGAAGGGAAACTCAGGGTCATAATGAACCAACACTTGATTAGACTGTAGGGACTTCTTAGAATCATCAAATGCTCTCTGACCATTCCCATGGAGCATTTTTGTGCAGAAGACCCGTCATCGGCTCAATCACATTTCATTAACAATTTCTATTTATAATTTTTTAACACAAACCTTCTTGGGTGTTTACAAACACCACAGAACTAAACAAGACCACACCTTATTGAGAGACTTTCAGTCTCTTATGTAAACTGAAAATGAGTCTCAGTGACACTCTTTTCAGTTAGCTAAACTGAGAAAATATGTGAAATAGATCACATTCTATTAGAATATAGAGATGGAGGGGGGTGGAAGTTACTGTATTTTTGGTACAGTCGCACAAACGCAAAACAAGACAAAGCAACTTGGTTTCATGTTGCCATAGTAACGTGGTTAGGTTTGCGTCACTCAAGGCCCACACGGTTTCATCTGCTACGAGTGAGGCTCTTAGTTAGCATTAGTATTGTTTCTGGGTTCCGGGTGCAAGGTGAATACACCATTCTTGTGTGTTAGACATTTTTAAGTCTTTCATCAGTAGGAAACTGGGTTTGGCTCAGTTGTAGAGCATTTGACTACTGATCAAGAAGTCACAAGATCAACTCCCCTGTGCATTACCTTGAGTAAGTTTCTGCTCAATGAATACATGATGTATTAGTAGAAAAGAGAAGGTAATAATGCTGTTTACTGTAAATCTATCACATGCTTCAAGAACAATACTGTACTTGGAGTTGGTGGACTTTTATGACCACATGTTCTCTTCTGATCTTCTTCTGGGACTGTTTCTGTGATGTTGAGATGACATGAAACAACACATCAGCTGACCTGTATTCTGAGGCCACAACAGAGCAGGTTCCTGGTGTATCTCTACCACACTGTCTACTGGCTCTCAGAGACTCACCTGGTGTCACTGTCAGATTCACCACTGGTTCACCGTTGCAGTAGTACACCCCACTGTCTGAGGAAATCACTTTCAAAATATTCAGTGATTTGTCTGCCCCTGAACTAAAACGTTTGCCTGGGTCATGAATGTGTTTGTCCTCGCTGTCCTGTCCTCTTCTCACAGTCAGAATGTCAACTCTTCCTCCATCTTTGTCTCTGCTCCATGTTACATCACCTTCAGAGTGGCCACAACTCAGCGTGGCGGTGTTCTTCGGCTGGACAGTTTGACAGGTCATCTCTGTCATGACAAACATGGATGGATAAAGTATAACTGCTGTTGTCTCAGAATGTGACTAGATGCAGGAAGCCTTACTTCACTGTGTACATCCTACAGCTCAGGCTCCAGAACCTTCTGAATTACAATTGTACTAGAAATATCCATATCCGACAGGGAGTCAGGTGGCTGAGCGAGAAACGGGCTAGTAATCAGAAGGTCGCTGGTTTGGTTTCCGGCCGTGTCAAATGACGTTGTGTCCTTGGGCAAGGCACTTCACCCTACTTGCCTCGGGGGGAATGTCCCTGTACTTACTGTAAGTCGCTCTTGATAAGAGCGTCTGCTAAATGACTAAATGTAAATATCCACTACACATCAGAAAATATCATTCTTTGGACAAGCTTTTGAAAAACAACACAAAAATATACAGGAAAAGTAAAGAGACTGCTGAAAATGTCCATGAAATCTAAAACAATATACACTATGATTTAAAGTATCTACAATACATTCACCACAATATAAAATGACTTTCTCAGTCTTCCACTCAGCAAGACACCGTAGAGAAGCAATGTGAAATGAGCTCACCTGCGTAGTTCTTGCAGATCAAGACAGAGACTAGGAGGCAGAAGTAAGTGGTCATTGTTCTTCTCTGATCTGTCTGGTCTGAGGTGAAGCTGAGACAGCAGTTGCAATTATTTTTAAAAGGGAAGTGAGCTGACGTAGCCCAAAAGTTAGCACACACACAGACTCACATACAGATCAACACAGTCAACACACAGAGCCACGACTCTGGAGGTCGAGAAGTTACTTCTTGCACTCAATCAACATGCATCTGTATAAAGTATGTTATTTGTGCTAGTGTGTGTGTGTGCCTGATAGACTGCATGCACAGAAGTGTTAGTGTAGATGTAGGAAATTTCATCCATAAAGAAACCCTTTTGTGAGAAACAGATTCAAATGGTTGATCCAGTGTTGTCTATCAGCACTGCTCATCTTTTGAATGAAAAGCTGGCTTGCTTACTAACAGAAAGACAATATGAAGTGGATACTTTATTTTCTTTATCAGTGAATTTTGCTATGCTAATGAATTAACATGTTTACTTATAATTAATGGGGGTGCACAGTAATATCTCTAAATCAAACTGTGAAACAGTTTTACCCCAGTGCACAAACTCCATTTAAAATTCACACCGAATCAACAGTAACCAACATCTTAATAACCGGCTGAATCATGGACACAGCACTCCATTAATTGTATAACTGAAAATGGCCGGGTCTACCAGATTAAACGAATCTGGGAAACCCAGCCAATGTCTTACCCTAAAATGTAAGCAACGCCTGTACATTTTCAATATCATTAATACATATCAATGAATAATAAAATAATAGGAACATTCTATTTAGTCCAAGCTGTAGGCCCATGCAATCTCAGTTCAAAGTTGTTGCCTCATGTAAATATGTAGATGACAGAGTTCCAACATACACATAACTACATGACACATACTTACAGTACCTCTAACACCTTTCCAAATGCACAAGTCAGATCCAAGAGGACCAGTAAGAGTTTACGCCAGGTGAATGATGATCCAGATGGACAGATAACAAGATGAAATGATAAACACTGAAGACATTCAGATATTGTTTCCATCACATATTTTTATAATCGTGTATTGTATCGTTTTTGAACCAGAAATGTCATAGCAAACTTTCAATCCTTTTGCCATGGTCAATGATAGAGACTGAATCTTCCCATCTATGTGTTTTATGGTTTTAGGATCCTGGAATGAGAACACACACAGATATAGTATACTGAAATTTGTAGGTATAGCTTCTAACATTATACATGTATACATACACATAGAATACATGAATATAATAAGTAGGCTATGCCTTCTCTCTCAGTAGCCTACCTTGTTTACTGGCCAGACAGAACGTGTGTTCTTCAGGGCATGTAGCGTCTGACCAAACTAAAAGATAAGAAAACACAGGGAGAGATATATTAAGGACATCTTGCATACTGTACATGCCATTTTTGTGTTTGCTGACTGTTCACTAACAGTCAGACTCAGCGATTGGGATACAGGCTCACATGATTGATAGAAATGCTTCAGTAAAATTCCTCTATTCATCCTAATGATCAGAACTGCCTAAAAGGCAAGGAAGAGAGAGACACAGGAAAGGGTGATCCTGCCACCCTCAGAAAGAGAGTAAAGACAGAGCAGTCAGTCAGCAGCACTGATCACCAACTTCCTGTGTGGTCTGCACCATGACCTAGATGGAGCAGAGCATGAGTGACAAAAGGAGAATATCACAATCATCTAACAGATGGAGGAGACAGATTACTTACTCTGATTATATTTCTCATCCTTCACTTTCTTCTTTTCCTCCTTGTTGTCTTAATTTTTTATTTCCATCCCTCTTAATCTTTTCATTCTTCTTGTTCTTCTCACCCTTATGTTTATTCTCATATTTCTTTGTGGCCTCACTCTCTTCACCCACTGACACTGTGCTTGCTGTCAATGTTAATCAAATCGAAACTCTTATTTTCATAAACAAGGAGGGCCTGCTACATGTGAGCCGAGTGCTGTTGCCCCTTCCACAACTTTTACTTTCACATAAGAAATCTAATCCATAATGACCTCAGAGATGTAGATGAGCAGACATGACAAATAGTCGATATCATGTTCATCAAATAGTATGAATCACACATCGAATGTGGAGACTTACTCTGTCTTCTCATTCTTCACTTCCGTCTTTTCCTCCTTATTCTTCTTGTTCTTCTCATCCTTCTTATGTTTATTCTTGTCCTTTCTTTGAGGACACTGTCCTCTTTATCACTGTCAATCATTTTACATTAAGTCATTTAGCAGACGCTCTTATCCAGAGCGACTTACAGTAAGTACATTGACATTCCCCCGAGGCAAGTAGGGTGAAGTGCCTTGCCCAAGGACACAACGTAATTTTGCACGTTCGGGAATCGAACCGGCAACCTTCTGATTACAAGCCCGATTCCCTAACCACTCAGCCACCTGACTCCCTCAGGCGATCCAGAGAAGACACGTGCTGTACGTGAGATGGATCCGCCACACAACGTCAGTGAGCTCAGGAGCTTTCTGGGCATGGTGAATCAACTAGGCATGTTTGTGCCCAACCTAGCTGAAAAAGATAAATCTCTCAGAGACCTGCTGTCCAAAAAGAACATGTGGTATTTGGGGCCCTGATCAGCAGAGGGCATTCACCAGCCTCAAACAAGAGTTGGCGTCCACTCCGGTCCTGCAGTTGTATGACCCAAACAAAGAACTTACAATCTCAGCCGATGCCTCGTCGTATGGGCTGGGCAGTGTGCTCCTGCAGAACTGCCAGGGGACCTGGGTGCCGGTGGCATATGCGTCCAGGGCGCTCACAAGCACGGAGCAGCGCTATGCACAAGTGGAGAAAGAAGCACTGGCCCTGACTGGTACTGCATCGAGGGCTGGCCAGATCGCAGCAGACTGGATGTGCTAGTAAGATTCCACTTCTGATGCCATGTCGTGTTGGGTTCTTAAGATATAGAATAAAGAAGCAGCAGGGTAGATTCACATGGCTTTACTTTATTCACTGCCGGAACTCTTCCCGCTGCTGCCCCCTAGTGCCCAGACAGTGTCACACTATTATAGATCACACCACAATCATTTGTCTATGCTGCATGTAATCAGTCCGAATCAGTCCCCTGGAGAAATCACTACTGATCCTCTTGGTAATGATTACATGGGTATACAGCTTTGACTAAATCATGTGCGAATTTAAATTTCATTAAGACATTCTGATCATGACATTTATGTACATTTTAATTATTATAACAACATTTGATCGATTCATTTGTGTTGGTAATGTTGAAAATATATTGCAGTTGTATGTTTTATAGAAAACATTTTCAGTATACAATTAATTAAAAGGTTCTAATTTTGCACTTTGCGTATACTTGACTGTGTGTGGTGTTTTTGAGCTGATGTTGAATGAAATAAACAGCAGAGCTGATTTGCTGTGCCTTTGATGATGAAGGGTAGTGAGTTGTCAGGTTTCTTTGACACTGAATGAGAAGTAGTTCCTTGTAAAGAGCCTGAAGAGTGTGTGTGTGTGTGTGTGTGTGTGTGTGTGTGTGTGCGTGCGTGCGTGCGTGCGTTCAGAATGAATGAGTGTTCAGAATGAACACACACGTGACAACAATAGAGAGGAAACGAGGAAGAGAGGAGGGATGGCAGAAACTTCCAGACAGGAAACACACCCTGTCTGCCTCCAGTTAATTCCACATGGAGGGATGAAAACGATCCACATTCATACACAAAAGTCCAATCAGCTAACACAGTTCATTTGGAGTGGGCAAAAAATACATTTTCAAGCACATTTTCAGGTAACAACCATGTATCATATAATTTATTTTTTAGTTCCTTCAAGTAATGGTGGTTGCAATGTCTAGCATGCACACACACACACACACAAACACAAACACAAAGGTAGGCACACCTGCAGGTTGATTGACTACATCATTAACCACCCAACCTGCAGAGACCCTATCTGAAGAATTGTTGTGTAAAATCTTCTAATTTTCTGTAAAGTCTTCAAACAATCTTCAAAGTTCAAAAACAGCACTGGAACTCAACAAAGTTTGATGCAAAATGTGTATTGGTTTTTAAGGTGACAATTGGTTTTTAAGCTCACAAACGTGAGCTGATCCCAGGATCAGACTGGTCTTCTACCCTCGGGACATGCACTTATATACTATGTATTTGGCATCTATTATCTTGTGTTATTTTACTATTGGTAATTTCAGATGGTCACAGATATTACGCGTCACACAATTGGTCCATTGTCCTGGGGGTTACAGATTACAAATACGAAGTTGCGTCGGCACCCTTGCTTGACCTTACGTAACTTTGGAGATGTACAGTTGTCAACTAGATGTCCGCACACCAGCTTTCTCTTAGAACTGATTCTGTATCTTGATTTGATTAAGACTAGGGTGCTAACGCCTTTCCACAAAGGAATTCCTCCTTACTTAGGGCTAGTGCTGACCATAGACTGGCAGCTCCAGATAAGAATCTTGGCGTAGGGCAATACACGTGCAACTAGATTTATAGCTGGGGCCTCTAGAGGCCTGCGAAGGGAGATGCACATCTACAACTAATCTTCTCCCACACTCCTCAGCTCTTGACACCCAGATCTCTCACTTAAGCTCACTTATCTATCGTTTAGAGGTAATAACAATCAGTCAACAGCTATTCATATGGTTTACAGTAATAGAGAAAATACTAAAAAGATGAAAGAGAGTTTCATATTAAATCAGATAAATCCATAATCATAACCCTCTTCATAATTTCAACAGTGTGATGTCAATTTCCACATCAGAATTGTGTCTCTGTGTGTGTGTGTCTGTGCATGTGCGCTAAGGTTCCTGGTTACAAAATAACAACCCAACTGCTGTCTCAGCTTCACCTCAGACCAGACAGATCAGAGAGTCACGATGACCACTTACTTCTGCCTCCTAGTCTCTGTCTTGGTCTGCAAGAACTATGCAGGTAAGCTCATTTCACATTATGTTTACGGTGTCTTGCTGAGTGGAAGACTTTGAGAAACGAATTTCATATAATATTTAATGCCATTTTTTTTATTTTATGAAATATTCAAACAGTCTCTTTACTTTCCTTGAATCTATTTGTGTTGGTATATCAAAAGCTCATCCAAATAATTATATTTTCTGATGTTCAGTGGATGTGGATTCTAGTCCAACTGTAACAGAAGGTTCGGAGGCTGAGCTGTATGATGTATGATGTACACAGTGAAGTAAGGCTTCCTGCATCTAGTCACATTCTGAGACAACAGCAGTTATACTTTATCCATCCATGTTTGTCATGACAGAGATGACCTGTCAAACTGTCCAGCAGAAGAACACCGCCACGCTGAGTTGTGGCCACTCTGAAGGAAATGTAACATGGAGCAGAGACCAAGATGGAGGAAGAGTTGACATTCTGACTGTGAGAAAAGGACAGGACAGCGAGGACAAACACATTCATGACCCAGGCAAACATTTTAGTTCAGGGGCAGACAAATCACTGAATATTTTGAAAGTGAATTCCTCAGACAGTGGGGTGTACTACTGCAACGGTGAACCAGTGGTGAATCTGACAGTGACACCAGGTGAGTCTCTGAGAGCCAGTAGACAGTGTGGTAGAGATACACCAGGAACCTGCACTGTTGTGGCCTCAGAATACAGGTCAGCTGATGTGTTGTTTCATGTCATCTCAACATCACAGAAACAGTCCCAGAAGAAGATCAAAAGAGAAAATGTGGTCCTAAAAGTCCTAAAAACAGTATTAGTACAGTTTGTTCTGGAAGCATCGGATAGATTTTAAGTTACCAGCATTCCTAGCCTCTCTATTGTTTGCTACAAATACAAAAATCATTTAGCTTTTGGTCAAAGCAGTGCACAGGGGGAGAGAAACCTGTGACTTCTTGATCTGCAGTCTACTACGGGTCTGACTTTTTGCATTTTTTTCCCCCTCATTGCAGGTGAAAGATATGAGTGAAGCAAACCAAACCACATTACCATGACAACACAACATTACGTTAGTTTCAGTTAGTTTACACCACTGCTGTTGGTCTTGTTTTGTGTTTGCGTGACAGTGACGAAAATACAGTAGCTTCCACCACCCTCACAGCCCCCTTTCCCTCTCTCTGTCTGTCTGGGTTCAATTTTAATGTGATCTATTCTATATCTTATCTCAGTTCAGCTAACTGAGAATAGCGTCACTGAGATGTCCATGTTACACTAGAGGCTAAAAGTCTCACTAAGGTGTGGTTCTGTTTAGTTCCTCTCTCATGGGAAGTGTCTCAGGCGTTCTTGACAGCTGCAATACAAAGGATGGTCTGCTTTTATGACAGGAAACATGACCAATGTAATGATCGCATGCAGGATATTACGCACAACCCTCCAAGATGTTACAATGTTTAATTTCTTGCAGAAATTGTGTTTTACAGTTTAGAGTTATGTACATATTGGAGGGGGGAGGGTATAATCTAAAATTTTGCTTCGGGCTCCAATACTGTCAGGGCTGGTCCTGACTATGTAAAAAGGTGCTGTATGATACCTCTTTTCAGGTATCACCATGACCCCTCACACCACTAAGAACCCAACCACAAGAGTTAAGAACACAGGTCAGTTTCTCCAGATGTTAATGTCACGTAACCTTGTTGATTATTTGTTTAATGGAGTAGGAAATAAGTTTCGTAGAATTGCCCACTTATTACCATAGAGAAGGGACAATGTACGTTGTAGAAGGGGTAGAACGTCATCCTGTTTATGGAAATACGAGTTTTGATTTGATTGACAGTGACAACGAGGACAGTGTCAGTGGCTGAACATGGCTGGACATTTGTCCTTCAACTCTTTGATGAACAGGATATCTACTATTTCTCTGAGGTCATTATGGAGTGATCTGTACAAAATGTCAACTCTACATACAGTATTCTTGCATTTTTCTAACTATGAAGTCTCTCTCTAAGGAGTGATCCTCTTTAGTTTCTCTTGCAAGTAACATGTTAGACCCTGTTCTAGATAACTGCTATATGAAGCTTCAATAGAAAGGATGGTTCAAACTGCCATGCAGGTTATTCTCTGTGTCATTTGACTGTTCTGTATGTATAATGGTGAAGTATGACTTTTCCCACAAAATATTTATATTTTATGTCACATAAACTTGTAGATTCTTTGTTACATGGAGTTGGAAATACTTTTCGTAGAATTGCCCACTTGTTACCTTAGATTACTTCAATGACAATGTACGTTGTCAAAGGGCCAAAAGCACTCACGTGGGGCAGACCCTCCTTGTTTATGGAAATACAAGTTTTGACTTGATTTACAGTGATAAAGAGGAGGAACAAGAAAGATAAGAAGAAAGATAAGAAGGGTGAGAAGAACAAGAAGAATGGAAAGAAGAATAAGAATACAAAGAGTAAGTCTCCTCATTCGTCCTTCAACTATTTGATGAACAGGATATCTACTATTTGTCATTTCTGCTCATCTCCATCTCAGAGGTCATTATGGAGTGATCTGTGCGCATGAAAATGTCAACTATACATAGAGTATTCTTGCATTTTGCTAACTATGAAGTCTCTCACTAAGGAGTGATCCTCTTTAGTTTCTCTTGCAAGTAACATGTTAGACCCTGCACTAGATAACTGCTATATGAAGCTTCTATGGCAAGCCGTTTTACCATTTATTTCTAAAAACGTACTAGTCACTATTTTGAAGTTACTATTACTTATTATTAAGTTACTAGTAACTATTCCAACAGTAACTAGTATCTATTCAATTTTTACTATTAACTATTGGATTAGTTACTAGTAACTAAAGAATAGTTACTAGTATCTAATGAATAGTTACTAGTATCTATTCCCGTTTTACTAGTAACAAATTGCACATTTTTACAATTGTATTCTATGGGGCTCTGCTTTACAGATATTTACTATTTGTTTCCAACTAGTATCTATTCCAATAGTTACTAGTATCTATTTCAGTTTTACTAGTATCTAATAATTAGATACTAGTACTTATATCGTACATCTATTCTTTATCTGATCAATGTGCATTGTCAATATGGAACAAGTATTGATCTTTTACTGTTCTCTTGATGCAATACCAACATTGACAACAAACATGAAGAAGATGATGATGATGGTGATGATGATGACGACGACGACAACGATGATGATGATGATGATGATGAAGGTAAGTTTGTCCTTCAACACAGGTCAGTTTATCCAGATGTCACATAAACTTGTTGATTCTTTGTTACATGGAGTAGTAAACACGTTTTGTAGAATTTCCCACTTATAACCTTAGATTTCTTAAGTGACAAGGTACATTGTCGAAAGGGCAAAAGCACTCACATGGGGCAGGCCCTCCTTGTTTATGGAAATAAGAGTTTTGACTTGATTGACAGTGACATCTAGGATAGTGTCAGTGGGTGAAGAGAGTGAGGCCACAAAGAAGGATGAGAATGAAAATAAGAAGAGTGAGAAGTACGTTTTTAGAAATAAATGTTAAAACGGCTTGCCATAAGCTTCAATAGAAAGGATGGTTCGAACTGCTATGCAGATTATTTTTTGTGTCATTTTAACTGTACTGTATGTATAATGGTGAAGTATGACTTTTCCCACAAAATGCCTACATGTAATTAAATTCACATCCTGGCAGCCCAAAATTGCTCAGTTTACGTAAGTGTTGCTTGCATCTATTCTTTATCTGATCAATGTGCATTGTCAATGTGGAACAAGTATTGATATTTTACTGTTCTCTTGATGCAATACCAACATTGACAACAAACATGAAGAAGATGATGATGATGATGGTGATGGTGATGATGATGACGACGACGACGACAATGATGATGATGATGATGAAGGTAAGTTTGTCCTTCAACTATTTGATGAATAGGATATCTACAATTTGGCATGTCTGCTCATCTCCATCTGAGGTCATTATGGAGTGATCTGTGGAAAATGTCAACTCTACATATAGTATTTTTCCATTCAGCTCATTATAAAGTCTATCACTAAGGAGTGGTCCTCTTTAGTGTCGCACGTAACATGTTTAGACCGTGTTATAGATAACCTCAATAGAAAGGATGGTTCAAACTGTCATGCAGGTTATCTTCTGTGTCATGTGACTGTACTGTATGTACAATGGTGAGGTATGGATACCTCTTTTTAGATATCACTATGACCCCTCACACCACGAAGAACCCAACCACAAGAGTTAAGAACACAGGTCAGTTTCTCCAGATGTTAATGTCACATAAACTTGTTGATTCTTTGTTACATGGAGTAGGAAATACGTTTTGTAGAATTTCCCACTTATTACCTTAGATTTCTCAAGTGACAATGTACGTTGAAGGGGCAAAAGCACTCACATGGGGCAGGCCCTCCTTGTTTATGGAAATAAGAGTTTTGACTTGATTGACAACTAGGATAGTGTCAGTGGGTGAAGAGAGTGAGGCCACAAAGAAGGATGAGAATGAACAGACAGGCAGATAGAAGCTGCCGTTAGTCAGTGTAAGATTTGCCAGCAGCAGCGTAGCATGCCTGCTACTGCTCCAGTGCACACCTGGAAATGGGCACCCTCTCATGTGAAGTGTCTCAGGCGTTCTTAACAGCTGAAATACAAAGGATGGTCTGCTTTCATGACAGGAAACGTGGCCAATGTGATGATAGCATGCAGGATATTACACATAATCCTCCAAGATGTTACAATGTTTTTACAGTTCAGGGTTATGTGTACAAAATGGATGGGGGGGGGGGGGGTATAATCTAAAATGTTGCCTCGACCTCCAATACTGTCAGGGCTGGCCCTGACTATGTATAAAGGTGCTGTATGATACCTCCTTTCAGATATCACCATGACCCCTCACACCACTAAGAACCCAACCACAAGAGTTAAGAACACAGGTCAGTTTCTCCAGATATTAATGTCACGTAAACTTGTTGATTCTTTGTTTCATGGAGTAGGAAATAGAATTGCCCACTTATTACCATAGAGAAGTGACTATGTACGTTAGAGAAGGGGCAAATCACTCACAATTCCCTAACTATTTGATGAATAGGATATCTACAATTTGTCATGTCTGCTCATCTCCATTTCTGAGGTCATTATGGAGTGATCTGTGTGCATGAAAATGTCAACTCTACATACAGTATTCTTCCATTCAGCTCATTATAAAGTCTCTCACTAAGGAGTGGTCCTCTTTAGTGTCGCACGTAACATGTTCTAGACCCTGTTCTAGATAACCTCAATAGAAAGGATGGTTCAAACTGTCATGCAGGTTATTCTCTGTGTCATGTGACTGTACTGTATGTACAATGGTGAAGTATGATACCTCCTTTCAGATATCGCCACGAGCCCTCACACCACTAAGAACCCAACCACAAGAGTTAAGAACACAGGTCAGTTTATCCAGATGTCACATACTGTAAACTTGTTGATTCTTTGTTACATGGAGTAGTAAACACGTTTTGTAGAATTTCCCACTTATTACCTTAGATTTCTTAAGTGACAATGTACATTGTCGAAAAGGCAAAAGCACTCACATGGGGCAGGCCCTCCTTGTTTATGGAAATAAGAGTTTTGACTTGATTGACAGTGACAACTAGGATAGTGTCAGTGGGTGAAGAGAGTGAGGCCACAAAGAAGGATGAGAATGAAAATAAGAAGAGTGAGAAGAACAAGAGTAAGTCTCCACATTCATCCTTCAACTATTTGATGAACAGGATATGTACTATTTGTCATGTCTGCTCATCTCCATCTCTGAGGTCATTATGGAGTGATCTGTGTACATGAAAATGTTAACTCTACATACAGTATTTTTCCACTCAGCTAATTATAAAGTCTCAATAAAGTGAGGAACTCTTCAGAGTCACTTCATTTCTACTTCCTGTCTTTCTCTGATGTCATATCCTGTCTCAGGTCATTGGCAACTGCCTGTGGGTGTAACCACTGGAGGACTGGTTCTGGTTCTGGTTCTGTTGCTGGTGGGGTTCCTCATTAGAAGACGCTGGGCTCAGAAAGCAGGTAAACAACAACAAGCTAAACATGCGTCTGGCGTCTGTGCATTACATAAGATAGTACAGTATTGTATTTTCATTTGTTTGATGGAGAATAACAATCTCCTGTGGTGGAAAATGTAATGTATTTTTCTCTGAGACTTTAAGTCTGTTTGAATGATGGCACAGAACAGAACATGATGTTGCAGTGAATCAGTACTTTGGCAGGTGCTTGTGCAAGCTGTGCACTTTGTACTGACAAAAATGAGGAGATGTGGATTTGAACTATTAAGAAAGATGGACAGGGCCAGAGGAAACGTATGTGAGCTGGAACGACACATTCTCAACAGGACATGGACTGATCCAGGATCAGATGTAGTTACTACATCATCCTGAGTGAGATTACTGAACTGAAGAGGACTTGATTCTAAAATCAGCAGATCCCACGATGAGAGTCTGTATAAATACAGGTGTAGGACTGTATTTGGGTTAGAAACTGGACAGTGTTTTAACATTAAACAAGTATGCTGGAATTGCATACATCATGACCCTTACTCATCCAGATATGACAACCAATCAGGCCTGGACTGGTGATCTGGCATAACGGCAAATGCTCAGTGGGCTGACGCACTTGGGGCCGATATGATATTATATTTAATATATATATCTAAATCTTTATATCATTTTTTTTTGTAACTTAAATTTGGCCAGCGACCTGCCCATAAAGCAGGGACAGTGGCCCATTGGTTCATTTTCCATACTGACACTGGGCTGGCCCAATCACTCTTTTGGTGTACTAGTGGGTGATGTCCGACCGATTGTGGTGGGCCAGTCTGAGCAAAAATGCCTTTTTCCCAGTTCAGCCCTGCAACCAATGCAAAAATAAGTCACACTATGAGGTGTGAGAACCATCAAGACTTCTCCCAGCAACTCCAGTCTAGCATGTAGGAGGTGGAGGCAGGAGTGTCTCCAAGCCCACGCATCCTCCTTCTGGACACAAAGCAAAGGCAGAAGCTGCAGTGTTCATCTTGAATTGTGATAGACTGCACCCACAGGAAAGAGGAACTTGATTAACGACATGTCAGCAGTGAGATTCAACCAGTGATCATGTTTGTGTGCACAGAGGATCAGAGGAACCATTTTCTCTTGGCATGCAGATGTGCCCTTGGTTAGCTTATTCCTGCTCTTGTCGTTTTGCAGAACACAATTGATACTCAGCACTTTGTCAACAATGAAAATTGTATCGATTTTGAGTGGTCTGATCGGAATGGTTTCTTTGAAAGCCTGAATCAGATTAAAGTGGATATAAATGCGATTTAGTGAAACAGTCAAACCTCAATAGAGGAAAGAACTGACCCGACCTTCCACTTGATACAGGATAAAACAAAATACAAAATAAAACAATAATTTAACAGCAGAAATGTATAAAACACAAGTTCCACCTGTCTACATTTACGGATCAGGATCCAAAGTGAGTACAGCCTCTAGGGGGAAAACATTTCCCATTCCCTGTACAAAAACAACAAAGGTCTATACTTACTCATTCACACAAACCAAAATATAACGATGGATCAACTTAAACCATTATGTATAATGCATATGCTACAGGAACTGGCAGCAACTGATAAACTGACCACATCTGATTCTTATTACTGCCTCAAAGAGTAAACACAGAGGCAACACAGTAAGCATGTGGCATCAACATAACTTTTGCAGCAATTTGTGCTGGATCAGGAGCTCGAAGGATCTTCGTAGGACGCCATTTTGGAATTGGCTCTCCAATCCTACTGTCACTGAACACTCAGAAGGATGTGAGCCTGCATTGCTGGTCTCTTCACTGGTTTTGTTTGCTGTGCAGTGCCTAAGTTCTGGCACAAGGTAGTGGTGCTGCATTGAGGACCGAGACGTTTGCCAATTAGATGTACAGTGATCTTCAATAATAGTTTATTTTTTGCTTTGTTTTTATGGACCCCCTCTGTTTGCCAATATTCAATTATTTCAGCTGGAGTTAAATCATCTTCAAGACCTTTCTTGTCTTTCTTGCTCAGTTTAGATCATGTTTAGTTGATTATCACTTGGATCAAAAATCTGAAACTAGTAATGCTTTACCAATGGAACCAGGTGGAACACAAACAAGAGTCTGAAAACGGAATTGCTCGTATCATATATTACCGATGCCTCAAATAACTGTAGGGGTCTTATATTGGTCAAACAACCAAAACAATGCCTCTTAATCAATGGAAGAAGCGTTAATTGGGCCAAATATGAACCAAATACACAGGAAAAGAAGAATTTCCAGAACAATGCTCCACATTTCCTTTTATGCCCAATTCTTTTCTGTAAGACCAACCAATCAGACCACATCTTGACCCTTACTCATCAGCATATGACTACCCATGCAACAGTAAGTCACACGATGTGGTGTGAGAACCATCAAGCAAAAACTCCATCCAGCAACTCCAGTCTAGCATGTAAAAGGAGGGGACAGGGGTGTCTCCCAGACCACATAAATCTCCACATCCAAAACACTGATAACGAGTTATTCATGATATAACGTGCTTTGTACACATGCTATTGGGATGTCAATCCCGTTCAGTCCAAGAAGTCCGGAAATCTGTCTTGCAATGCTGAGTAGTCTGTTTAAGCCTTACACCCCCCTGCAAATACAATGCACAATTTGTAAATCCCTGTGGACAAAAGTGTTGACTCAATAAAGTAATATGTCTGTACAAATCTCCCTGTGATAGCTGGAGCTGGTGTTCATGGTCTCTCATGTTCTCTCAATGTGTAACTAGAGGGTGACAGAGACAGACCACAAGCCGTCTATGCAGAAATATCAGATGTGACGCAACAACCAAAGGATGAATCTTGTGAGTGTGAGTTTTGTCTTTCTTTCTTTACTGAATTCTTTATAGGCTCTGTCTTTACTCTTTTAGATATTTTTTTTCCCTTTCACCAGGTTCTTCAAGATCTAAAGAACATTTTGTCTACAGTCTGGCTAGTGCACAAGGCACACAGAAAGAAGGTAGTTTATTTTAAATTTGTATTTTTTATAGATAAACTAGCTTTCTTCACTCTTTTCTGTATACAAAATAAATGTGTTTTTTTCTATTTTACTTGTAATTCCAGTTATTAGTATGAACCCCATATATCACACTATCCAGGACCCTAACATTACAACAAATCTCAACAATGGTAAGATCTCCATCATCAAGGAGAACATTTGTTCTGACGTTTTTGTTTTAATGTGATGTAAACTTTCCTCTGAACAGGGGAAAACCCTTACTTCTTGGCCCAGAATCCGGATGTTCCTGAGACCAGCTTTGACTAGATCTTCTCTTCTGTTCTCTATCATCTACAGTGTTTGATGATCCATTTGGTGTATTAATGACATACATAATCGTAATTTTCTCATACAAATATTTATAGTGCTTTGACCAGATCATTATAACATTTAGATAATGCTGATGTACATTGGAGACTGCATTATACCATATATTGTTTCGTACAAAACAATTATTTTACACTTTTTTGTGTTGAAATTGGTTTTGATTAGATCTGTACAACACATAAAAAATTTGCTAATCTTGCACTGACTCAAGCTAGTTTACACTTTTGTGTCTTCCGTGGCTTCTGAACTGGTGAAAGTAACATAATGCAGTCAGAGTAGATTCGAGGGCTGAGGAAACGTGTTTAGTATGACATTCTTTACTACATAGTCCACAGTCTTTCCGTTTTATTTATGTAGCAATTATCCATGCAAGTTAATCAAAAGAAAACCAATTTATTCACATTAACAGCTGGATCTTTGGCATGTAAAATCAATTCAATCAGAGCAGTGTCCCTTCGTGAATAAATACTTATGATCACAATTGTGGAAAAACCTTTTGAAGTTTGCAGCGTAATCAGACATAACATTTTATGAATGAACTGAAATTTGTAACAATAAATGTGCCAGCAGGGATATTAGAAATATTATTCTACAATCTTGTTACCCGAACCCTGTAAGAAAGTGTAAGTAAGTGTGCAAGATATTAAGAAAATACATTATACAAATAATTCAAATTATTTCCAATTCTGAGGTTAAAGTAGTAACATTCAAAGAAAATCCTAGATGTATCCGTCAAACAAAATGTTAAGATCTAGATTCAATCTTGATGTGAATAACACATGAATTTTGTAAAACAGATATAGATTTTTTTTAATCATATTTTCTTTCATTGTGAATTGGTGCAACCTATTTGGAGGGATGTGCAGAGATGGCTACAGTCCAGTGAATTCGAACTTCTAAAGCTGACATCGAAAATAATAAAGTTAAAATAATAATAATAAAGACACTCTGGATAAGAGTGTCTGCAAAATGACTAAATGTAAAAAATTTCTTTGAAAATAAGGAATTACACTTGATTCTTAATATTTAGTTGTCATTTGGAAAGTTTTTTATACTTAAGATGTTTTAAGGCTAAGCCCAGTTTTAACCATTGGGAGAATGAGGTTTTGAGTTCATCGTTGAAACTTAAAGACAAAAAAGAATTGATTTTGTTATTAGTTTTTTTTATTAAGTACCAAGTCATTTGAGAAAGCCCTGTCTTTTGTATATGTAGGCCCTATGTGTTTATTATGATTTTTCCTTCCTTTATATAATTCCTGGTTATCCTGCCCACATTCAAATTCATATTCAAAGTGATGTTTGTGTGAGATTATTCTGAAAAACATATTTAAAGACTGCGGTTGTCCTTGCACTACTACATTTTAAATGAAAACAGTTCACAAATGTTTTGGTTTTATGATATACAGTCCCTTGCAAAAGTACAGTGTTCAAACTTCTGACCAGTTCTCACATACTACTGTATCACTGAATTACAAATGGTAGGTAGAAATTTCTTTCAGTTTGACATTTACTTTAAAACACTTAAACTGAAAATCAAGAATTACAAGGTGACATTGGATTTATGTTAGGAAATATTTTTTGAAATTAGATAAAAGAAAACCTGAACAAGATTATGTTATATTACATTTGATTCCTTTAGACATATTTAGTGCTGACACTTTTATCAAAAGCAAAGTACAAATGGTGCATATACTGTAGTAAGTACAGCAGTTTGAACAATATTTCAACAGTTGGTGGCCGATCTCGTCAAAGCTGGTCTCAGGGACGCATGGAAGTTGTGCCAAGTAGTAAGGGTTTTCCCCTGTTCAGAGGAATGTTCATCACATGTCGTTAGTGCATCATGTCACAGACATAGAAATGCCACAACAAACTTCCTATTTGACAGTGGCGATTCATTCTTACCATGGCTGGATTGTATGGAATGCCCCGTTAGTCAAAATTAAATAAATAAATAGGTACATATATTTCCAAACACCACATTTACACCACATTTATTTCGGTGCTGTATTTATTTCCAATCCAACATGCAAGCAAGAGGGGCGTGGTTATCTTCAGACCAAAGCAACTGCACAAGATCGAAGGCAGACAGGGACACCTAGATTCGAGAGATGATGGAAGACATAAGTAGTGTCAGAGATCGCATGCTGGCCTTAGTAGATCAAATTGATCAGCATGGCTTGTCAGGGGATATCATTTTGGCACACATTGAAGATTTTGTAGCGTATAAGTGCTCTACTATGGAAGCAAATCAGTGACATCATGTTTTGAATTTTAAAAGGCATTGAATAGCCTACTTAATATTTAAATTTAAACAAGACCGAATTCTCCTATGAATATATTTCAATGTAAAATAAAATTCAGGTTGCAAAAAATTTAGCCTATCAAATTCAACATTGTAACATCCAGGTCCTGGATGTTACAATCTGAATTCTATCTTTAAACCTGTCTATCTTTAAACCTCTGCTGCCATGGCCGTATCCACCATTGAGGACACCGAGGTCCGGACCTCTGTATTTTTTTGTGTTGTCTATTAAATGTCATAAAATAATTGCCTGACATTAACTCTTTGGTGCCGCAAAGATCATACAACGCAAAGATAGCGAACTTTGTTTTTTGGACCTCTGTATTTTTCAAATCCTGCATACGGCCATAGTACATGTGGTTCCACAGGAGTCAGTATTCCTCATCATGTCCCTTTATAATCTCATCTTGAATCCCTCCAGATCCAGGAGAAGCAGGAGCGCCGGAGGCTGGAGAAGGAGGAGAGGGACCGGGCCGAGGCCAAGCTGGAGGCCGAAATCCAAAATGATAACCCCTGGGGCCGGGGAGGGTGCGTTGCAGCCCTCAGAGACACCCGAGGGGACCTCATTAGTACGTTGTAGCATGTTCAATACAATACAAATGTGATTAGATTTTTATATATTCAAAATGCAGATGGCCATATTTTAAACATTTTTAACATCAAGGGTAAAAGGTTACTGGCCTGCTGTTTTTCACTTTTGGTTCTTGTAAATAAAAAAAGTCTGATATTTTGTCTGACTAGCTGACCTAAAGCAGATGGACAGGCAGAATGAGGAAGCTTGGCTGAACCCCGAGACCTCTCAGAAGCGATCCACACCCACCATGCGAATCCTGAGAGAGGACAGACTGCCTCCCATCAACACAGTCTCAGGTAGCCAGTCGCTGCACCAGTTGGCCCATTGCAGACATCACAAAATTATATGAATGCAATACACACGTACAGTACCAGTCAAAAGTTTGGACACATTTTCCCATAACGCATGTGGTTGTAAAATATTTGATCTTTGCAGGTTGTGCCCCCGTCCCAACCTCCCTGTATGCCAGAGGCAATGTCTTTCCAGCAGACACCTCAGCAACTCACGGAACAGGATAAGTCCTTCCTTAAACAACAGGTACAGTGTGCTGTTTTGGGATGTGTTATTTTTTTATTTCAAGAACCTGGCCTCTGGTGGCTGTAGGGTTTTTTTTTAGCTTGAAGCCATTGCATTGAAAGATGTTGTGTACTGTACACAAACACACAGGCAGGTACACTATGTTGTATAACAAACTGTTCCCCCCTCGGGCCCCGCCCAGATTGAGGAGAAGCGCCTTAAGGACGCAGAGGAGAGGGAGAGGCTACGCCTGGAGGAGGCGAAGGAGGAGCGGAGGCTGGTGGAGCAGAGGGCTCAGATGCAGGGGGTGTTTCACGAGGAGGAGATCAGGAAACTGAAGGAGATGGAGGTCAGCTGGGCACTGATTGGCTAAGAGGGATTTATGCATTGTGTTCTACTATACAGTATACAACGTATGTTATTTTGACCGCCCACTCTTGAATAACAGTTGCATCTATTTCATTCTGAACAATCTCTGAATTTGATTCTTGTGGTGTGAAAAATAAACACTTGATTTAAAGGTAGATTTCAGTTCAGTGTAACACGTTCCTGTGACTCGGCTGTTATTAGTGGAATTAAGTTTGGTCTTCTTCTTGCAACAGCAAAAGGACAAGAACAAGGAGCGGATCTTCCTTGTAGGGGAGCAAAGCATAGAGGAGGAGAAGAAGAAGATAGAGACAGAGGAGAAGGAGATTGCTTTTCTGAGGACGCGTTATGAGAAAGAGAAACAGGCCCGCATCGAAGAGGTGAGAGCGCGACAAAACCTTGTGTTTCATTTTGTGTGCACTCAAAACTTGGGAAGTTGTAAATGCTGAAGTCAAAAGCGCACATACTTTCTTTTTAAACGCCAGAGACAAGTCATTTGTTATGAGAGAGTAGAGTATGTGTTCATTCTTGGTAGGTCCTTGGTAGGGCAGTGAGATTCAGTGTCATTTGATTGTTGTGAAATGTCACTGACCAAATATAGGTCTATAAGGTTACTATAGGTCATTATGTGTATTAGAGGTCTAGTATAGTGTATCGTATATTGCATACTATTTTGAATATTTAGGAGGTTTAATATTTTTTTATTTTAGCTTATCATAGATGTAATATATGTTCTAAGTACTTATATGTTATGTTATGCCAGGTTGCCTTGTCCCAAGAATTTCAGTGCCCAGTCTGACCTTGTGTTGGTCTGTGCACCTGACAATAAAAACTTGAAACTTGAAAGATATGAACAAACAGAAATATTCGAATGATCCCCATCATGCTGTCCATCTGCAGGTGTGCAGGGAGCTCTCACCCCCCATCCCCACCCTCCAGAAGGGACACAGGGCCCCCCAGTTCATCCCCAGACCCCCCACCATGGATAGTAGACGCCCCACCACCACCCTCCGTCTGTAAGTTACCTGCTTGCATGAACCACAAACGTCCTATTGAGAGCATGGTCTGAAAAAGGGTAGAAACGGATGTCTCTCTCCCCTCCTTTTAGAAGTGTTCTCCTAAAGGGCTCCAGTCCCAGTCCTAACCCTAACCCTAACCTTCCCCAGCTGTTAGGAAGGAGCTGAGACCTGCAGGTAACACACACAACGTATTTCATATCGCTAGAAGCAAAACATTGTGGATTAGTAGTAACTAGTATGTGTGTGTGTGTGTGTGTGTCAGCCTGTCTACCAGAGTACAAGAGGGAAGTCCTCCATGACTTGTCTGAAATCTGCAAAAAGCTGCTCAGAGAACAAAGACACGTGAAGGGACAGATGATAAGAGTGGGAGGAGCTGGACTCTCTTATGAGTGACAGGTAACACCCTCCAGGACTGTAAGGACAAAAGATGGCTACGTTGGGGTCTGTGTGTCCCCCCCCACAGTACCGGTTTTCTTGACAGGCGGAAAGAGCGCCGCCAGGTGGACGTGGCCAGACTGCGTCGCAGACAGCATGTGGTTTGCCATGTTATTAAGGTCATTATTCTTTACATTTTCAGATTATTTTGCCATCCCAAAAACCAAAACATTATTTGGTGAGTTATCGTAAAATCTTTAATTTTGCCATTCTAGTTTTTTCATACATCACATGTACAGTGCCTGTCTAATACTTCTTTGTTAAACTAAGGTCAAATTATTCAGCTGAACCAGCGTATTTGTGTGTTCCCAGAGGGATCCCGGGGCATGGAAAACATACTCGGAAAGACCTTGGGCATGGTCTTGGCCATGACACATCCTCCAATCAGAGTCAGGCAGAGCGGGTCCAGGAGCTCCACAACTGAACCAGGAGACTGCCGGCTCTGAGGCTCCGTGGCAGGAGAACAGGTGGGTTCACTGGAGACGTACGCATCTGACTCACACAGAAGAATGGAGTATAGTGGAAATGTCTTTCTAAAAGAGGAGTTAACAATGTTGATGTCGATTTGTAAGTATCTCCCCTAACTGCTAGTGTCTCCTCTACTTCCTCCTCTCCCCACCCCTAGACCTGTCTGATGGTGATGAGCAAGAGGAGGAGTCTCAGGAGTCTAGGTTTTTTTATTTTAGAAACCTTCAATAAAGAACTCCATGCTTGGGATCAGTGTGTGTGTATTCACTTCATACACTTAACCCTTGTGCTGCCTTCGGGTCACATGACCCAAAGGTTCATAACGAACCATCGTTGTGTTTACCCAATTTTACCCAATACAAAAAAAATATAAATAAAATCACCATTCCAATGTGGGGGGTCTGAGACAGCCCGACAGTTAAAAGAAAATGCTTCACTTTGTTTTTGTATGAGGTAAATTTGTCGCAATACGAAGGTGGGTCACAATGATGGGTCAGAATGACCCGAAGATAACACAAGGGTTAAATACATTAGTGTAATGATACCAAAACTAAAAACTAATCCAAAACATGGTGAACCTCAGAGAGAAATGGCAGTGTTAATATGGTTATGATGGTGAGTGTTTTAAATTGAGAATACAAACATTTAAGGCCGATGTTAATATCTTACAATACCAGTGCTGGTGATCTGTCTAGTGTCAGTTGAGGACTGCAGGTCCTTTCAATACCTCTTAGCTGTGCAAAAGAAATTCAGGTAGTTACAAATTCTTCAAATTACAATTTCTTTCATTTTTGATTGTCGAATACTTCCGCTTGAAATGCCCATCCACATTTCAACATTATCTAATAATTTCTGTCTATCCATGATCTGACCAATGCACCAATGCATATGCAGTCAAAGCACCAACGTGAAATCAAATTACGAAAACATATAATTCTGTACAGGTTTGTTTCCTCAACATAGATTTTCCCTTGACAAGGCTTACATGATCTATACATTCTCTTACATGTACGTTTACTTACCCAGATAAAGAAGACAGATGAGACCAAGGAAAACTGGACATGATTATTCAAAGAGAGTTTGTTCACACTGGCTAGAACTCTGACTTGTGGTGCTCTCAGGTCTTTGGGGCCAAGAGGGAGTGACAAGGACTAGATGATGCTTGCTGGGTGCATGAGGCCTTGTGACCTACTTCTGATTCATCATGTACAGTTCTGCACAGTATGTGGTAAGAAAAACTCTTGGTTGAATCTGGTTGAGTCTCATAGAATGATTCCTGTAGGGCTCTCAAGCTTTGTCAAAAGGTGTATGTGTGTGTATGGGGGGGAGGGGTTGCTGGTGTTTCTGATTGGCTGGTAAGTGGCATTTAACTCTGTATAACTCGAGACAGCTATCAACCTGGCAAAAAACTTCCCTCCGTATGCCTGAGCCTCGTCCATTAATTGTATTGCGCGACAAGTTATCTCTTCTCCGCGTGAGAAATACAAATGTGAACTGGTTTAAATGTGTGTCTCGCGTGAATTTTTTATTTAAATTTTGGCTCACGGTGAACGCTTGAGACTTGAGAGCCTTGATCCTGTCATTAATTCCAGACCGGAAGTGACCAACTGTGAATTTAGGTCAAGTCGATGCAGGTTATGTTGAGTGGCGTAGTACCAAACCATGTCACAGGTAGGCGCAATTTCACTCTTCCTGCACCAGTAGCCTAGAGACGACATCATGATCCTGTGGTTTGCCTCACCCGGGACACCCATGACTTTTTAAAGGAGTACAGTGTAGCTACACATACCCCTCTCACAAATCCCCTCTAAGTCTAGAATCAATGAAGTGTCTTTTGATACTGTCGATTACCATCGGTCCCAACCATATGCAGCATATGATACTAACAATGAACGTCACAGGGGGATTAGACCACTGTCCTCGCATGCACCCGACAGATATTATGTAACATGGCATCCAGAGCTGAAACGTTGAATATTTTGCCCAAGGTCATAGCTGAAAAGTATGGAAAAACTAGTGAAACTTTCAAGTAAAGTGACAACTAAACGTACCTCTCTCTTTATTTTCCCTCCCACACTTAAGTAATATGTGATTCATGTATCAATATAGCATTTTCAAATCGATCCATGTGCTATGAAACAATTGTTAGTCAAGGTATGACTTGACTGGTGTGCCAGCTTGTCAATTACGTTGTAGTTTTTATTTAGATGCAGACTATTGGACTGTTTTTCCATCATTCAAAGTGATCACTTATCATTGGGCCAAATCAGCTTTCTAACGCTTGTCCGAGAGCACTCGTGTCAATTGGTTTAAATTATAGCCAACCAGAACCGTTCTGTGGTTTTATTGACAGATTTGGACGTCGATCTTAAATGCAATTCCTCACATTGGTTACTGCTCAGAAAATGGGCAGGACCAAGCAGAAAAATACGTTTCCTTGTCCGTATGTCATATGCGAGATTGTGCGAAGGACCGAACAATATGAAACAAATCAAATAAAAAAAGATATATCTCACGCCAGAGATGTTATTTTATGCTCAGTTGGGATTGATTTTTTGCAGAACGAAAAGGATTCGTTGTAACTAGTTACTGATTCTATTCTTGTATTCAGATAGCCTATTTATCAAGTCGCTGATATCGCACCCCCTCTCCAAACATACGCCTTTGTGGCTATGACTGCGGATTTACTGTCTGATTTGGATAGTCGATTCTTCGCTGATAACCTCCTGACAAGCGAAGACTGGGGTGAGTGACACTTTCAAGTATCCTACTTATATAAACATCAAATGGAACATCAGACGGTTTTAACTAATCGGTTGGCTTGGCTATCATTGTAACGGGCAAGCATACGCAGCTGAGCATCATCATCATACGCCATTGGGACCAGGTGGCGAATGATACGTTATTTTCCCTTTTAGAGGTAGGAAACAATAACTGTATAACACTGTATTTGAAAGAATCTTAAGCACAGGGATGGAGGTGAATTGTTAGGTTCTCGTGTGGGTGTGTGTGTGTGCGTGCTACATTGTACGGACAGCAAACCAACCCGGATATGTCACCAATACGGATCTATGGCAGATCAGTTTTCTCTGTCCGCGTGTTCTCGGCCCCCGAATGGTATGTCCGGGTTTGATGTTTCCACGGTGTTGCACACAATCGCGCAAGAATCCCCCCCAACCCAATCTAACAACATGTTGATATCGCCGCTAAGAAGGAACGAAGTTTACTAAACCTCCGAGGTGTTGTTTGGAATAACCTTTTATCACCATCATTTATATCTCCTAACATTCTGATTCTAGTATCTGCGATGTTATTGTTTCATCCATTGGGATGCATGTTTTGGCTTCTCTAGTGGTCAAGGCGATGATTTATCTAAGGCACTGCAGGGACCCCTGATTTGAGACAATAACAATTCCAGTTACCAGTGTGCACAGGCTGGCTCCGTTCCAGGAGAGCTACCATCTTGCAAGGTTTATCTTCAACAATAATTGAATGCACCTCATTCTAACAATTAGTATGTTGAGAAGTAGCCTCACTAAAGTAACAACTGGGTTGCTGGCCAAGCCGGACGCTAGTAAGGACGCAACGGACGCAAGCAACACGGTTGGAATTAGAGCCTCTCAACACAGTTGTCAAATTTGTGTCTTCCTAGAGTAGCCCAGATATCAAATTCAATCAGGTATATGCTCACATTACATGTAAATACATTAGCATTAGCCTGCACTCATGTTTTAGCAGAGGGGTGTGTGCTGTGTGTCCCTATAAGGGAGGAGGAGGCCATGATGGCAGACAGGGCCCTGTTTGTTGTTGTCACTAATAAACACACCTGGTTCCAACTGAGGGACTCTGGGCAGGAAAGCCGATGCCAAGATCACGTCTCCAGACAGGCTAATGGCACATACAGAGGCCCTCGTTAATGGCTGTGTCTGTGTGTGTCTGGTGTGTCTGTCTTTTTATGGTGTGTGTTTGCATCTGTGTTTGCATCTGTGTGTTGTTTGGATGTGTGTGCGTGTGCACATCCAGATGCCTGCCTGTACCAGTGTGAGAGCATGGAGGAGGGAGAAGAGGGGGAGTACACGAGAGGACTGAAATACGAAACATCGGTAAGGACAAAGAAAGTGTCACACATGCGCACGCACGCACACACACACACAGACACACACGGTGGCTGTGTTAGTGTAACTTGAACTCTGTGTGATCTGGGTGCTGAAGCAGGCTTCATACAAAGCCCAGTCAGCAACTTGACTGGGGAGTCAGGTGGCTGAGCGGTTCGAGAATCGGGCTAGTAATCAGAAGGTCACTGGTTCGATTCCCGGCCGTGCAAAATGATGTTGTGTCCTTGGGCAAGGCACTTCACCCTACTTGCCTCGGGGGGAATGTCCCTGTACTTACTGTAAGTCGCTCTGGATAAGAGCGTTTGCTAAATAACTAAATGTAAATGTAACTTGCAGGCTATGTTAACAGGAAAAGATGTGCATGAAGATCCAGTTTCTCACTAGTTCAGAAAATGGATCATCATACCAATGTAAAAAAGAAACATACTTTATGCCCTAAATAAACAGTAGTCCTTCACTCAGACATAGGATGGGGTATTTTGGATGGTGCAGCTATATTGGATGGTGAGGGTGTGAGTGGGTGGCCAGGATTAACTATGGTAGCAGAGGGAGTCTGAGACATGCCAGCTGCTAATCAGGTTAATTGTCTGTCGGTCAGAGGCCAACTGATTGGAACACTTGTCGCTCGGCTTGCTAGCCTGGCCCAAATCGACCTACTGACTAATCCAGCCCCTGGCCTAATTTCTTTCACTTCTCTCGCTCTCTCTCTCGCTCTCTCTTTCGCTCTCAGTTTGATAACAACCTCGTGTTGACCCTTGATCCTGACAATCCCACATCGCCATGGAGACACCTGGACGACAACCTCCTCACAGGTGGGCAGGCCGACTCAACGGCCAATGGGGCGCTCCTCCGTCTGATAAAACGTGCTGAATTCAGAAACACACATTCCAGAGTAATCGAGACAGAAGTGATTTTAGTGGGACAACAACAGGTGGAGCATTTGCATAACCTCTATTTCTTTCTGTTTCCATTGCTCTCTCTCTTCCTCCCTCTCTCTCGCTCTCTCTCTCTCTCTCCAGGGGACTTCCCTGTGTTGAAGGACGAGATGACCATCACACAGCCTTTACCCGAGGACATGTGTACGTCAACCACTGTTTTGTCCCAGTCGAGTCATGTGAACGGTTAAAGGGACATGAAAAAATGCTGTGCTTACTGAACTTTGTCTAATATTCATGGTTGCTTGTGTGTGTGTGTGTGTGTGTGTGTGTGCGCGCGCCAATTGTGGCCGCGTGTGTGGTGTCAGTGTTCCAGGTGAAGGCGGAGCCTCCCTCGCCTGCGTCTTCATTGGCCACTGACTGTTCCATGACCCCCGACCCCCAGGTCAGTACTGCTGAACTGCCCCGCCGCTGGGATATCGCAACATACATGCAGGGCTACAGTCTGCCTCCATTGTTCACAGATCAAGGCGTCAGATTTATGTCGCTGGAGAGGGTTGAGAGGTGTTGAAAGTGACAAATCATACGCGGGCCAGTGCCCTCCCTTGGTTTCCGCCCTCAAATTCTCAAAAGTCATGTTGACTTGTGCGAGCAGAACTCAAGTTAACCTGTGAGAACCTTACAGAGTTTTCCATGCAGGAACTCTCTCGCGAATGGGGGCTTTTTTTGCCTTTCTCTATGTTTTGCTCCGCGCTCGCAGTTTTCTGTTCAACTCTCGGTTGTTTAATTTGTGCAAAAAAATCTAATTTGTTCGTCGTAATCATGTTTCGTCTTTTGACAAATCTGACATCATAGTCAATCTTTGTGTATGTAAAATAAGACAACTATGTATTAGGATGCAATGTCATACCCTGCTGTACCAAAACAAAAGAGTGCGACCAACTGAGTCACCAAAATCTGGAAATATGAGGGAATCTAAATATGGTGATTCCCAGGTCTGGAAAATATAATGGAAATGTGTCAGTGAATAACTCATTTTCTCACAGCCATACCCTACCCTCATGCACACAGAGCATGCATATTGTACGCCTACTTAAATAATGTATATGGGAAAAGGTATTTCACCTCTGCTGAGTCCTAACCTTGTCTTTCATCATGCGTTTAGTTATTACCAACTGTGCCCCCCCCCCCTGTCTCCTCCTCCTCTATCTCTCTCTCCAGATCTCAGTTAAAGGGGAGAACCCCCCTACCCCTCCCTACATGTTTGGGGATGTGCTGTCTCCTCCTCTGGGGGCGATGGAGGTGACTGTGGCCTCTGCAGGCCAGGGCCAGACCCCAGCCCCCGGCCCCCCTGGTCTGGACACATCGCTGCAGGCCACTGGTAAGACTAGGCTAGGGTGCTGTCCCTCAGGTCTGACTGATGGGACAGAAGGACCCAGGAAGGATGGACAAACGCGGCTTCGTCACCGTGTCACGTCCTCCCTTCACCCGTTTTCTCTCTCTCCCTCCTTTTGTCACTCCATCCTGTCCTCCTTTCTCTTCGCTCTGTTTTGTTATCTTCTCTTCTTCACCCTCCTCCTCGCCTCTCTCTCTGTGTCTCTCTACGCCCCCCCCCTTTCCTTTGTGTCTCCAGTAGTGCCCGTGGTGTCCTCTGTGAAGGCGTGCAGCATCGTGAGCAGTAAGCCAGCCATCCAGCCCCGGCCGGTGTGTGTGGCGGCTCTACCCGTCCCCCAGGCTCCCAGCCCGGCCAGCACCCTCATCCTGCAGGGCCTCCCCACCATGGAGCAGGCCAGGCCCGGTCAGAACTCACACACACACACACACACACACATGCAAATACATAGAACAGGCCAGACATGATCAGTACAAACACAGGCTGGACCAGACCTGATAAGCAAACACACACACACACACAAGCAGACCAGATTTGACAGTTGCGGACCGTGTTAGAGCCAGAATGTTCAAATGACCAATCAGGTAGCACTTCTTTAATGAATATTAGTAAGTCCTGCCTTGCCACCCCGCACACTACTCTAATACAATGCACTTCAGTGTCACTTCCATATAGCCGTGGCCCGCCACGGCTACATTTCTGCAGCCACGGTATCAGAAATTGTTAGAGTGCATGTCGGAGAATAGCACGGACATGCGCTTCACACCGCAGTTGAGATTGCATGTGTGCGTCCTTGAGAACTGTAAGTCGTATAACTTATGTTGTCAGTTTATTTAAGCCTGTTATTGTATTAGTCTATAGTTCTTGCCAATTTAAATTAAGTTAACTGGTGATTTTTCGTTGTTTGTATTCTTCCCCTGCTAGCTAAACTGCACTTGTCTGTTGATTCGATAGCTATTGCTGCCTTTGCTCACGTTTGTATTTTAGGTGAATTATTATGCTGAAGTAGTTTTAATTCATAAATAGTGGGTTTATTGTTATTTTTTGCTACAGAATGCTTAGCCTATCAAGATCAAATGAAGCAGGCAGTGTACATGCTTCAGAGTGGCCTACCTTAATCGATAGACCAGGCTACTGACCATTTACAATAAGTTGTTACTTCAATTATTAATTGGCAGCATTTATGCCATTTAGATCACACTTTGAGTGGAAGGTGTCTTTATTGCTTATGGAAATAGGAAGAAAATATGTGCAATATTACATTAGCTATTAGATCATTACATTAACCTGCTCCGAAATATAGGGTTTGCTTTGCTTTGGCGGGGCGGGGCGGGGGGGGGGGGGGGTGGGGGGGGGCTTGTTTGGACAGACCTGCCCCCACTGCAAAAACAAATCCTAAAGGAAACACTGCACTTTCCACAAGGAGAAGGAATGCCTGTTAGATTATGGTACAATAAAGTTGTGCTTAATCAAGGTGGAGATCCATAACTATTTAAGGAGGGATTGAGAGGCTGCAGTTTATCTTTATTGATTCTCATTAGTTGTGTGTAGTTTCTGTCATGGCTGTAACAGCTGCATATTCCAGATCTGTCAAGCAATAGTTATCAGTCACTTTCCAACTTCCTTTTCTGTTACTGAGCCAACTGTTGACAAAACCTGTCTGCTTTCCCTTTTTCACTGTTTGGTTTTCTCTCTGACCACAAAGCCAGCTAGGCAATCAGCCAGCCAGCCTGTCAGCCAGACAAACAGCATTTGGTTATTCAACATTGTCTCCTGTAACGTGTGTGGTGATGTCTCTCTTCCTGTCTCCTTCTCAGTAGTCCTCGCCCAGTCGGTGTGTCTGGGCTCCGCTCCGGCCATCGTCAAGATGGAGCCCGTTTCTCCCACGATGCCCCACTGCGGCAGCCCCCCGGCTCCGCCCTCCAGCAAGCCCATCGTCCCAGCAACCTCTCTGCCAGGAAGTAGCTGCAATGACCTTGACGTGAGCGGGCTGTCCATCAGATTTCAGACGCTTTTATTGGCCTTACTCATCGAAATCCTCCCTCCCTCACGCCTCCAGCTCTCTCAAACGGGCCCTCCTCTTCCTCTACTGGGATTCTAAAAGCCATTTTATTGGCCCTTGCTACACCAATCATATGCTTTTAAATTGAGGAAGTGGGCCAGTTGACGGTCAGCCACAGGAAAATACGCCCTTTCAAATAAATAGTTCCACTTCTGACATCTGATATAGCTTTCCATGCTGCCTAGCTGAATGCTGTAGACTCCCGTAGGGCAGAAGGATGTGTCGTGTTCCCTTATATGTTAAGAAGCAACACTTCCGGAACATTGTTACTGGTGCTCCTATGGGCTTAATAAGTGAAATGAAATTGTATATGACATTCGAGTAATGCCGCTGTTACAGTTTGTCGAAACATAATGATGGCCTGACTAAGACCTTTAAAGTCCAAAGGTTTAGAATAGCAGCACACATTTCAGTGTGCTGTTATTATAATTTTTTTCTGATCCTTCCTTGATTAAAAAGACAGTAGAACAGTGTCACTAACCCTAGAACCGTACTCAGCACTTTTCCTGAGACGGTTGATAAACACAGAGTTCGGCTCCCAGAACGAGGTCTCCTCTTCGTTGGTGCTCAGCTGTGGCCTCTTCTTTGTTGGTGCCGCCAGGTGAAGGTTCTGAAGCGGCAGCAGCGTATGATTAAGAACCGGGAGTCGGCCTGCCAGTCCAGGAAGAAGAAGAAGGAGTACCTGCAGAACCTGGAGGGCCAGCTGAGGGAGGCGCAGCAGGAGAACGAACGCCTCCGCAGGGAGAACCAGGCCCTCAGGGAGAGGCTGACCGGCAAGGAGGTGAGGGGGTGGAGGGAGGGGAGGGGAGAAGGGAGGGAGGGAGTTGAGGGAAGAGAGGAAGGTGAGAGGGTAGAGTAGGAAGGGAGGGGGTGGAGGAAGTGGGGGGGGGGAGGGAGAGATGCAGGATGGGGGGGGGGAAGGAAGGAGGAGGAGGAGGCAGGTGGAAGACGGAATAGTAGAGGGGAAGGGGGAGTCTGGAAAAGGAGGTGAGCGAAGGAGTACAAGAGAGGGAAGTTGGAGCACTAGATTAGAGCACAGTACTAGATTAACAGCATTTGAACTCTCTCGTTTGTGCGTTCCAGGGCAGTGACTCGGCGAACAACAAGAGGGCCGTGTGTGTCATGGCCGTGCTGCTCTTTATCACCTTCAGCTTCGGACCCGTCAGGTATGTCACAAAACACAGGCGTCTGTCTCCCCTGGACGCATCGTCACTCTTACATTGTATCCGATTGCACATGTTGACCATTCACGTTGCTCATTCTATTGTTATTTTTATATATATTTTATATTTAAATTGTTGTATTCTTAGATTGTTTAGTTCTTAGAAATAGTTAAACTTTTGTACTCTTACTTAATTTAAGATCTGTATATGTTTAGTGTTTTGCACCTCCCTGCCACAGTAAATTCCGTGTTTGTATAACATACATGGCAAATAAACCGAATTCTGATTCTGATTGACTGATGACTGAAAGAAAGAAAAAAAATACTTTCCAGGAATTACTCTCACTTTTTTTAGTTATATATATTTTTTCCTCACTCGTTTTTAGATCGGCGTGTGTAACTGCTGTCTCAATTCGACTTTTTCTATGGTTTTCCTTTCTTGGGCTTCCAGTATCCCAGACAGGAAGTGGGGGACCGGGTTACAGGAAGGGGTGGTCCCTTACACAGGAAGACGTCTCTTGGAATTTGAGCAGGCCCACAGCCAGGAGCAGAGCAAGGTGGAGGAGAGGATGGACCCAGAGGAGGAGGGAGGGGAGGTGGAGAGAGACATTGTGGATCCATATCAGTTTAGGTGAGTGACGTTCGACGCTAGCTGGCTGCAGTTAGTCAGCAAACCACATTGCTGACTAACTGCAGAGAGTGTGAAACAGATGAAGATTTATGTTGATGAATTGTGCGTGTGTGTGTGCGTCATAGGAACCTGAGCGACGTGTTCAGCGACATGAAGGACCTGGTGCTGCAGGACCTCGATCGCTACTTCACCTCCAACGACTGCAGGCAGTTCAACCGCTCAGAGTCTCTCAGGTACGTTACTGCCTGCCGCCCTGAAACCTTCCTTTTCAAAACTAACAACTGTCTCTCAGGTGTGCTTCCTCAAAACGACCTGAAACCATCCTCCGTTTGCCTTTTTCCTTCACGCTTTTTTCATTTAGCAGACGCCAAAGCGACATAGTGCATGTGGCAAGTACAGCAGGAAATCAAACAGTATTTCGGTGGTTCGAGAGCACTGATGCTCTTTGTTGATTACCGACTGCTCATGCACTCTCCCCACTCCCTCCCTCCCACTCCACCCTCCCACTCCACTCCCTCCCTCCCACCTCCTACCCACCCCCCTCCCTTCCTTCCAGTCTGTGGAAAGCAAAATTCAAATGAGTGCTCGTGTTTTTCCCCCTCTCTCACACCTGTGCCCTTTGGGCCCTCAGGGGGTAACAGTGTTCTGCCTTCACACCTGTGTGGCTGTGCCTCTGGGGGGGAGTGACACACCCCGGTACAGGGAAGGTGCTGTCTGGCTTGGACACAAAAGCTCGGAATATATTCACTCTAGCTTCCCTGCCAAATATTCATTTGAGCTATACCAGTGAAATACTGTTAGAACTAAACTCCTCAAAATGTTCGGAAACATTATTTCGGTCGATTATTCCTCCCCTTCAATAATACCAATTGGTATTGTATTTTATATAGTTGGAAAGCCTGATTAGTCACCTTTTCAACGAGGTACAACTTGTAAGGATTGTGCATTTGTGGAATGAGCAACACAGCTAATCGTGTGGGTAGCGGCCCAAAATAATTTGCCAACATCCCCTGCAATATTCTTCTGTTGGTATTCACTCTCGTTTTGAGTTGCTTGGTGGATTGGATGATTGCACTCTCCCACAGTAAGGGGAAAAAACAACACATATTGGCCAGTTTTACACTTTATTCATTTTACACTGTCAGGGACCTCAGGAGCGTGTGGAAGATCCATACGGAGCCACAACAGCTCCTCATGCAGGTCACCAGCCTGGTCACACACTGCTGTGGGATGGCATCCCATTCCTCAACCAGGATTTGTCGCAAGTCAGCCAACATGTTTGCGTTGGTCACTCTGGCATGTACAGCACGCCCAAGCTGATCCCACTTGAAGCTCAAAACGAGAGTGAATACCAACAGAAATATATTGCAGGGGATTTTGGCACATTTTTAAGGAGTGCTACCCACACGGTTAGCTGTGTTTCTCATTCCACGAATGCACGATCCTTACAAGTTGTACCTAGTTGTAAAGGTGACTAATCAGGCTTTCCAACGATATAAAATACAATACCAATTGGTATTATTGAAGGGGAGGAATAATCGACCGAAATAACGTTTCCGAACTTTTTTTGAGGAGTTTGTCAAATTCACCTTTTTTTATTTTTTGCTCTACATTCTGTATGCTTTTTATGTTGCTTTGGATGAAAGTGTTTGCTGAGTGAATTAAATGTAAGATGTAAATACCGACATGTTTCAACAGTTTGGTTCAACATCACTCACCAACTCTCACATTTCATTCATCAAACGGGTCCATCTGGACTGGACAGTTGGCAGTATTGAGTTTCTCATAATCAGTATGAGTTTAACCACTGTCCTGTTCCACATAAATCACCTTTCATATTATGCTGTGCTGTCATGCCAAAACTGTCCAAAACATATTTACAAAATATTTAACTTATGGATATCATAGTCCTGCTTGACTTTTCCTTCCAAATATCTTTCTGAGATTAACATTCAGTAGCAGCGTTAGAACTGAGTATAGTGTGACGGCCAACCTTGATCTGATTGGTGTAGCTCCTCAGCTGGCCTCCTCAGTCTGACTTGTGTGTCTGTTTCCCCCCCAGGCTGGCTGATGAACTTCGGGGCTGGGTCCACAGGCACCAGATAGACAGAAAGAAGTCTGGAGGGAAACCAAAGACAGTCAAGAAGGCCAAGATCGCCCAGGTTCGATTGCATCCCGTTACTCACCTTTTAGTATTCGGCGTTTCACAGTCCAATATCATGGTTTATAACTGAAAGGCCTCCTTAGGACTAAGGCTTCCAGTCACTGTGTGTGTGTGTGTTCATGTTGTTTTTGTTTGTTTATATTCAATTCTGTTTTTCTTCACTTCCCTTTCACACAGAAAGCAGCTCAGCTGAGGAAAACCAACTTCTCCAGATATCTGCCCATTCAGGCCCATCGTTCAATAGAAAGGTAACCATGAAGAAGGACTACATCTCCCATCAGCCACCTTGGGCTTCTCAGAGGGAGCCTGCCCTGCTTATATACCAAAATATATACCTTATATTAACGTGTAGGAGAGTTCCAAGACCTTTAATCAACCAGACATATTTGTAGTCTCTGTGTTCTGACCCCCTGCGATTGTGTGTGTGTGGTTAACAGTCAGCTCCAGGTGTTCCCCGGTCCCGAGGTCCGCTACAGTGACTTCTTGGACGCCATTGACCGCCGAGAGGACACCTTCTACGTGGTCTCCTTCAGAAGGGTGAGACGACAACTACATAAACAAACGTCCAAAAACGAGCAGCAGAAGGAAAAACGCCAACCAACACAGAACACCTGTGTGGAGTAGACCCTGCTTGGAGCTCTGAACGGATGCCGTCTCCACAGGGAAACATCCGTTGACAGAAATGTATTTGATAGCAAATGCGTATCGTTGTGCCTACTCAAAGAAAAGAAAAAAGACCTGTCTTTCCACAACTTTCCCTTAGACGAAAACTGAGGGGGTGGGGGGGGGACATTTGTTGTCAGAAAGCGGAAGTGTGAAAAGAGCCAGTTGAACTAGATAATCCTGTCACCCTGAGTCACTGACACAGATCAGGTAAGAGGTTGAGAGGTTGGCCACTGATAGACTTGAGTCTGCTCTACCTAATAATGGGAGTCAGGTGGCTGAGCGGTTAGGGAAGCGGGCTAGTAATCGGAAGGTTGCCAGTTCGATTCCCGGCCGTGCCAAATGACATTGTGTCCTTGGGCAAGGCACTTCACCCTACTTGCCTCGGGGGGTATGCCCCTGTACTTACTGTAAGTCGCTCTGGATAAGAGCGGCTGCTAAATGACTATGTAAATGTAATGTAAATGTAAGATACTTACAAACTCTCGTACTCCCCTCCTCCTTATACTAAAACTCCTCTTCCCCCCCCTCCCTCTCATGTTCCTTCTCCTCCTCCCTCTTGTCTCTCAGGACCACCTCCTCCTCCCGGCCATCAGCCACAACAAGACCACCCGTCCCAAGATGTCGCTGGTCATGCCTGCCATGTCTGTGAACGGTGAGCCTGGTTCTGGTCCATCATGACCGCATGAGGGGCACACTGTATACACAGCTAAATATGCTGACAGGATAACTAGAAGACTAGATATGCTTATAGGATAACTAAGAAGACCAGATATGCTTACAGGATAACAATATGACTAGATATGCTTATAGGATAACTATATGACTAGATATGCTTATAGGATAACTATATGACTAGATATGCTTACAGTAAAACTTTAAGACTATATATGCACACATGATAGCTACAGGACTAAATGCTCACAGTATTCCTGTAAGATTAGATATATAATTAGGAGGGACCGCTAGGACACTGAAGAGGAGCAGGACCAAGAATGTTCTTGTTACAAATGTCAAATAAAGCTTTAAACTTCAGTATGAGACTATAAGCTCAGTAACTATATCGGTAACTATAACAATGTATGTGGTTACCGTTTAAAACTGCACATTAGTTTTACTGGTTACAGTATAACTATAACAATATATGTGGTTACAGTGTACAACACTGTTTTATATTGGTGTAGACTGTGTGTGGCTGTTTAGAGAGAAGCTGAATTACACTATCTTCTATTTGAACTGTTTCCCTCCCTGTCTTTCCCCCTCTTTCTCTCTTTCTCTCCCTTACTCTTTCTGTCACTCTCTCTTCCTCCCTCCCTCTTTCTCTTGCCCTGTCCCTCTCTTTCCCCCTCTTTCTCCCTCTCTGTCTCTCTCCCTCTCATCTTCTCCCTCATCCATCACTCTCGTCCTCCAGAGAGCCTGTACAACTCGTCCCAGGGTATTGAGATGATGATGCAGGTGGACTGTGAGGTGATGGACACGCGCATCATCCCCATCAAGGCCTCGGCCGTGCCCCCCTCCCTCCGCGACCCCCCGCCCCCGCCTCCGGCCAGCCATCACCACGGCAACCACACCTCGCTGCGGGGACGCCATCACCCATCCCCCCGGCAGCCGCTCCCAGTCCGCCGGCGGCCCGCCGAGTATTACATCAGCCAGGAGGGCGGAGTCTGAGAGGGGTAGGGAGGGGCTAGCGCAGGAGAAAGGACGGAGGGGATGATGAGGGGGAGGTGAAGGCCAGCCGAAGGGGTCGTTTGTGGTGAAACTGTCAGGGATTTGAGGAGACTGCCACCTTGTCTTATGCTAAGATGTAGTCGGCTAACAATCTGGCTAACATCTCAAGACTAATTTGTTATTAATGGAATAAAAACTTGGACGTCAGTAACAACTTAACTTAAAAATAAATGCTAGTTCTTTGGGACTCCTTAAATTAACAATATCTTGATATTAATATATATATATATATATGCACCCTAGCCACATTCAGAAGAAGCAGTTTACTGCCCTTAAAGAGAGAGATACTGTTGCATCAGAACATTCTAGAACACAAATACCTATAAATTAATGCAGGTCGAGAGTAGAGCATACTGCACACGTTTGTTTTCAATATGACTGATGTTTTGGCAATATGACTTTGTATAGTTTCGCGTGTGTATATTTGTGTCAGATTGTTCAGTTGAAAATTCCAGTCGGTGAAGATGCCAGTCATCAGAACAGACTACTTTGTTTTTGTGCTGTCTGGATTTGAAACGGGGGACTAATATTATTTAACTATGATTGTGTTGGTGTAAATATGTGTCATTCTTGTCCCGACTACAGACAAAACATATATCTCCTTCAGCCACAAATATTGCTTTGCATATATTAGTTTCCATTTGTTAGTGTTTTTCTAACATCCTCCTGCCCCTTGGGATGGTTACGGTCTGTCTGACCAAGCTGATTTCTCAGATTTTCTTTCCTACCAGAGCTGGATGCTTGTTTTCTCAGTTTAGGTTCTACCAGCCATGTGCTGTGCGTCGTCGTTCTGTGTTTGCCTGAAACACTGCACCCTGTCCCCTGCCTCCCCTGGTCCCCTGCCTCCCCTGGTCCCCTGCCTCCCCTGTCCCCTGCATCCCCTGGTCCCCTGCCTCCCCTGGTCCCCTGCCTCCCCTGGTCCCCTGCCTCCCCTGTCCCCTGCATCCCCTGGTCCCCTGCCTCCCCTGTCCTCTGCGTGCAGTCTAGGTACCTTGTCTCTGTGTCCTTGTCCCAGGCTCTGAGAGGAAATGTCCTGTTAACATGTGAGATACCGTCTAGAGATTTTCTTAACTTTTTTAATATAAAATATATGATATGTCATTGTCAAAGAGAATGAAAATTACGAAAAAATAAGTTTGGATAGGAATCTGTTTTCTGGTGTTTCGTATAGTGTTCGGGGGTGTATTTTTGTCTTGTTTTATATTGTTCAAAGGCCCCTACCAGGGCCAGTTACCCCAGAGGAGATAATGCTACTTTACTGGACCTGTCTGAACCATTCCCTTTATAAAGTCAACCTGCATTAGCAATGTAAGACAAACACACACACACGCACACAGCATGTGCACACTAGCCTGGCATCGCCAGGTCAATTTGCAAATGTGTATTGGTCTGGAACATCTCTGTTCATTTTCTATTTCCAAGGGGTGTTATCAACAGGCGCAGACCAAAATGCCGCTGGACTAAACTGGATAGATATGACCAACGTTATCTGGGTTGTTCATAAAAATACCTAAACGATGCTCTTCTGTACTCATAGTTTTTAACATCGCCCCATATCAGACAAACAGTTGTGATTGGACTGGCTTTTTTTTGCCAGGTGGAAGTCTATTAGAATTGGAGAGTGGCAAGACCCATGTACCAGAGCAAATTAATGAGCTCCCAGATTCATCTGGTTCATCCAGGCAATGTGCACACTATACACAACCTTGTGCATGCAAATCTGTGGTTACTATAGTAGTGATGTAAATAGGGAAAGTTGATGTCTTTTTATATTGTTTTCTTATTTAAAAATGAATTTTCATACACACTTTTTTATTTGATTTCACCTTTTATTCTCCCTGATACATGAAATGTTTGAACTGCTGCCTTTTATGTTTGTAGAAAAAACCAAACATTTGAATTTGATAAATAAAGTGATTTAAATAATACCTGGTTGAAATAACAATACTTTCCTTTTGCTGTTTGATGCTTGACGGTTGTTGTGGATTGTTTTAAAATTCTCTGCTGCCCAGCAATGAGGTTGCGAAAGATTAACAAGGCAAATATTACCAAGGCGGAACCAATCTGGGTGTTCTTTCGTAGGATTTGCATCAGGGAGAAAGCGCCAAACAAAAATGCATCACTCATCCCTTTGTCAGTTTCTCTTTCTGGTTCTCACCCCCTCCCTCCAATGCTAGCCTTTGGAACAGGTAACAACTGACAGCATAGTTCTGAAAACTGGTATGGTGACTTCAAAACTAAAGTTGTGCATGTCACAGGTTGCAGTGAACTACAGTTCGCAGTCATCTCCACAAGTTGGTTCCTCAGGTGAATCACATCGACCCTGCAGTCAACAGGAAGAACGGTGCCGGCCGGTTCATTTCTCTAGTCCTAGGTAGAACCCACTGTTCCTCAGGGATCTCGTCCGCCTAAGACCATCGCTGCGTGGAGGAACTCACCAGGCAACATAACTCTCCTCTGAGTGTGACCCTGCAGGGGTAATAGGGGCAGTTAAAGGCCCGTTGTAAAGCTGAGGGCAGAGGGGACAGATAAGAGAGGGTGGCGGAGGGGGTGGGGTCGTAAACCATTTACCCAAGGGCCCTAGCTCGCTGAGTTGGTAGTAAGAGTAAGGTTACAGTCTGTAGCTAGTGGGGCACGGGAAACAAAATGGAGGAGGGGGGGAGATAAATTACCAGCACGCTGGGAGAAGGGGTAATTGTAACTCTATTAAAGAAAGACAAAGACTTTCTTCCAGTTAACCGTAATCTTATTTAAAAAAAGACCTAGGTTTCATTGTTGAGACCTAGGTTTCATTGTTAACTGTAACTCTGTTTAAGAATGACAGAGGCTTCATTCTGGTGTGGATGTTGTTATTCTCCTTCTGTTCTGTTGGTATGCAGAGAAGAGTGACAGTTTCAACTCAGTCTCGTGTCACTGTGTTCCCAACACTCCAACAGGCAGAGGTCACCAAGTACTCTTTTGCATATAAGCCACCAAATTCCTCACTGGAGTTGAAACTCTGTAAAGTCACAGCAAAATTCTGTACCTGTAAATATCTAAATTCATCTTTATACTCTCAAGTCTCAATACTAAATCTCAATACAGGTCTTCATACTAAGTCTCTATACTCTATACTAATGCTAAGTCGCTAAACTTGTCTGTATACTAAGTCTCTATTCTAATGTGTATTCTAAGTCTCTATTCTAATCTGTATACTAAATCTCTATAGTCTCCATACTCTGTGGTCCCAGTCAGACAGTATGTGTGTTGACCACACAGCAGCCAGATGGTCAAACACAGTCCTCCAGTTTGACCTGAAGGATGGTGGACTGACCCATCAAAACACACTTAAACTGTGACGTTGAAAGCCAGCAGGGGGCGCTGGAGTCCTGAGTATATAGGGGGCGCTGGAGTCCTGAGTATGCAGGGGGCGCTGGAGTCCTGAGTATACAGGGGGCGCTGGAGTCCTGAGTATACAGGGGGCTCTGGAGTCCTGAGTATACAGGGGGCTCTGGAGTCCTGAGTATACAGGGGGCGCTGGAGTCCTGAGTATACAGGGGGCTCTGGACTCCTGAGTATACAGAGGGCGCTGGAGTCCTGAGTATACAGGGGGCGCTGGAGTCCTGAGTATACAGGGGGCGCTGGAGTCCTGAGTATACAGACCATCACATCACCACTGGTGTCCGAGGCTCTTTTACGTTTACAGATGCAAGGAAGAAGGAAAACGTTGTGCATCTACGCCCTCCAGTGGAGAAACTGGGAGAAGGGGGGGGGGGGGGGGGAGAGAGAACTCATAATGTGAGTGTTGCTTCAATAATATGAAGGAAATGTTTAATGCCAATTAACTCATGCTAATAGAGAAAGAAAAACTCGAATTGAGAAGAAAGCGATCGAGAAAGAGATTAAGAAAGACTGAGCAGTTGCCCCTAACGGCTGTTAGGGATGGAAACTCATTAGTGGCTCTGCTTAACGAGATTACACATGTCCATGACATCATTTCTTGATTGTGAGTTTCTGGTGTATGATGTCATTCCTAACATTAAACCATCCCCTCCTTTCTGACTCGGTAATACAGATTTATTATCTCTACTGTGTGGGTATTTCTTTCCTTTAGTTACAGTAGTCTTTCTTTTTGGCATGGGGGTAGGAGTCATTACTAAATTCTGATGACAGACCATTGTGTGTGTGCATGCGTGTGTGTGAATGGGAACTTCTCCCATTGCATTTTACAACAGTTTCCAGTAATTATCTTATTGCTGCTGAAGCTCAGAGGGGTCATCAAACTCTTTTGATCTTCTCAATCACACGCACACACACAACCACACACACACACACAACACACCCTATGACCTGCCAGGCCCAGACATTCATACAAGCCCCTGCACAACCCTCGATCACACAAGCACACACGCAACACCAGCTACAAAGCTTTCATTAAAAAACGTTTCATTGTTACATGTCGGCTAACACGTATCTATGCAGCAGAAATTTGAATAAAAAATGCAGCCTACTAAACACTACTGTCCCTTAACTAAAGAAGCATAATAACGTGAGGCTGGTTGACGAATGCCTGGAGTAAATCACTCGTGCCAACCTCGATTCATGGAAATCTGGGCTTGAGTGTGTACTGTTTCTCCACCTACAGTACCATAGGCTGCACATGCATACACACACATTAATCTGTGTGTGAGTGTGTGTGTACTACAGTACCATACACATGTACACACACATTCATCTGTGTGTGTGTGTGTGTACTACAGTACATTTGTCTTGGTCCCCTCTCACAAATACCTAGCATGTCAAGCAGACGGTAAACCAGCCAACCGCCCTGCCTAGTTAACACTGACCCTACTGATGGCTGACCTGATGTGTGTGTGTGTGTGTGTGTGTGTGTGTGTGTGTGTGTGTGTGTGTGTGTGTAGGATTCTGCACATCTGTGTGCCGTGTTTGGACAGTCGGGAGCTTCTGTGTGAGTCTCCATGGGTCGTCCAGTCTGATTGATCTGCATGCTGATGTGGTTCACCGAGCCAAGGTTCTCAGAGGTCAGAGGTCAAACTTATTAGGCTAGATGTTGCACACTTCCACAGCCTTTCTCACTCTCTGCTCTTCTACGCTTTGATCTTTCTTCTTCTCTGTGTCTCTCTTTCAGTCTTTCTGCTTTGTTCTCTTTTTCTATCTCTCATTGTCTCTCCATCTCTACTCTCTATCTCAATGTTTCTCCATCACTCCTCTATCTCTATCTCCTTGTTTCCATCTCTCTGTCTCCACCTCCATTCTCTTAGATGTGTGCGTCTGTGTGTATATGTATTGGCATGTGTGTGTGTATACAATGTCCGAACGTTTAGATGAACGTATGTGTTTGGGTGTGTGTGCGTGAGGGCTGGGGGATGCACACATCTCCTGACAGACTGAGCCTAGATTTACGCGTGACCTGCTGGAGATGACGTGTGTGATTTACACAGAGTGTGCATGGGCCAATAGTGTCTCAACCCAGCAGCACATGTGTTGTTTATTCTGGAGGATATATGTATATGTGTCCCTGCTCTGTTTTGAACTGTGGAACACATGCCTGCCTGCCTGTCTGCCTGCCTGCCTGCCTGCCTGCCTGCCTGTCTGCATGCCTGTCTGTCTGTCTGTCTGTCTGTCTGTCTGTCTGTCTGTCTGTCTGCCTGTCTGTCTGTCTGCTTGCCTGCCTGCCTGCCTGCCTGCCTGCCTGCCTGCCTGCCTGCCTGCCTGCCTGTCTGTCTGTCTGTCTGTCTGCCTGCCTGCCTGCCTGCTTGCTTGCCTACCTGCTTGCCTGCCTGCCTGCCTGCCTGCCTGCCTGCCTGCCTGCCTGTCTGTCTGTCTGTCTGTCTGTCTGTCTGCCTGCCTGCCAGTTTAAATAGTTGGTATTTAGAATACAGTTACATTGTTGAAATCAATGGATTACATGACGATACTTGTCATGTTTCACAAGTTTATACACTCTAAATAAATTAAGGCAACTCCATGCATTTCCCAGAAGCCCCAACAGAGGCGTTGTTAGGCATAAAACTCGACTGGGGCACAGGCCCTTGATTCATATCTCTTTTTTTTCTTTCAAGCTTGCTGCGCACAATGCACTACTAGGCTATAGAAACTCCCCTTACTTAACCCACTATACAACAGTTCAGGGATGCAAGTTTGATATCAGCTTTGGCAGGGACATGAATAGTTCAATGCATTTTTTGCATAGATGTTTTTTTTTTAGCTTCATGTAATATTGTTTTTATGTTTTAGTAAAAATAAGATGATCAGCAGGCCTATCATTTAGAAATTATCTTTAGATTTGTAATGTTTTCTTAGCCTACCTCAATTCTGACTTGTGTGCCGAGTCCGACACTTGGACTTCTGTGTGCGTGCTGCAGTGGCTATTTGGCAAGCTCAGAAGAGCACGCTAACATGGAATTCTGCATGCATCCGTTTGTGTTTTCGGTTAAACACTTTTACAAGCATTGATTGGGATACTGCGTTTATTTTTCCGGGATTATCAATCTAAATTAATGTATAAAAAATAATAGTTAAAACTCAAACTTTAGATTTTACTGGGGCACGTTTTACTGGGGCACGTGCCCCAGTAAAACGTGCCCCAGTAAAAAGTGCTGATTTACTAGCCCAAGAGCCGTTAGCCCTGTTTGACATGCTAGCTAACGTTAACTAAAATTAGCTAATTGTGGTAGCTTAGACTGCGGTTAGATTTTTGTAGTATGCAGTTCAATGTGCAGTTAGTGCAGTTTAGTTACATTTAGCTTACTGCCTACTGTCTTCAGTTAGGCTACTGTCTTATGTTTCCTTACATGCCAAGTCCTCCTGTGTATGAAATATGTAGGCCATGATGTGATAACATGGTATGTTATAATATATTATATATATTATAAAATGCAATTCTATGTGGAAGTAATCCAAGTAATCCAAGTATTCAGAATACGTTACTCTGATTGAGTAATGTAACAGAATACGTTACAAATTAAATTTTTTGGGCATGTATTCTGTATTCTGTAACGGAATACGTTTTAAAAGTATTCTCCCAACAACGTCTGTCTGTCTGTCTGTCTCCTGTGTGTCAGCCTACACCTGACCAGGCTGTGTGCTGGGACTTGGAGTCTGGGACTGAACGCCCTTGAAACAACATATTAAGTACCGATAATTGATATGTGTGTTCGTGTTTGTGTAGTCTATGTAGCACTAGGGGTGGCCTAACCGTCGCCCCCTATGTACCTATAACTTTCCCATAATACTGTTAATCTCTGTTTACTTTCCCTCAGGAAACCATGTGGTAATTACAACCAATTAGATTCCTGCAGCGTCAGAGACAGGAAGCTAAACAGCTCCATATGTTCACTCAACAGAAACTGCAAAACCAAAGTCTCCAGTCTCCTGTATTTTGACATTTAGACCTTGCGTTTATATTGCTCGCTCAAGCCTTCAGAAAAAAAGGAAAATGAAAAACGTTTAAGGGTATTTTATACCCCCCTTCTCCAATAAACACTACTATAGGTAATGAAAGCTGCTTCGCTGGAACACCTGTGGACTGTGAACAACGTTGTTGTTAGGCAACACCATGTTACCCTAGCCTGGTCAGAACCAGACTCTTGTACATTTCATTTGTACAGAGGGTCTGGGATCGCTCCATTGACAAGCGTTAACTTCCTTGAAGGCGGGTACTCTGTTGAAGTTTAAAACTATTGGATCTGCCCAGAGCCAGTCTGATCTGCCATAACCAATCGCTAGCGTTCGCCTTAGCCAACTCCTTCACCACGGAGCTAGCTGCCGTAGCTGGAAAATCAAACTTTTCCCGAACCCCGTGGGGAGGAGGGCCACAACATCATGGCCACCAACAAAACTTAGCAAAGATTGTTCTTGCTCCAGCTTTAACTTCTGGATATTCGGCAGCGTTGCCACAGCGGACCGAATGAATGGCTTCGCTCGCATCTTTCTCCGCCGCCATTACTGAACTACAACTCAAACTAGCACACAACATCAACGTCATCGTTCTGAGCCACTCCCTCTGTTCGCTGATTGGCCCTTTTTTTGAGAAAACCGACTTATGCGCCGAATTCCCAGACCTAGTACAGAAGCAAAATCTAAATTGAGCGGAAGTACGTAGGAGGGCAGAGCCAGGCTAATGTCATCCGCCCCTGACTCGGCATTGCACTCACTGGGAGCCGTGGCGACGGCTGCTCAGCAGACGGTTGTCATCAAACGAATGCGAATGTTTTGATTTTGATGACGATAATCGTGTTTGGTATGTGTTGAGGGCAAGTCAGACAATCACGGCTGCATAAGGGAAATATGATTGCCGATTTCAACTGTTTACAAATAAACACATAGCCCTTGTGTGTTTGGTATGTGTTGGATGATGTCTGACGAATACTAAACCCACACAGCTTTTTTTGGACCCCAAAGAAATGCTTGTAAACACGTAAACCGTAATGTGTTCGGCATGTCTAGGAGATAAGCAACAAACACAGCCATGGTGGGGGGACCAGACTGTAGTCAGGCTGTTTTCATCAGGGTCTGGCACTCAGAGTGGCTCGCTCCCTGGGCCTGCGAGTATCTTTTACAGCCGCTCTGTGGCCAATATGCTGCCTGGGAGGAAGCTAGCTCACCGTGAGTTCCAGGGCCCAGGGGCCCGCGGCCTCGACGCTGCCCCAGACAGGGTGGGGGGCGGTGGGATGGAGGTGGGGCTGAGAACCGTAAATCTGCGGAAGGGTTCCAGCTTCCAGAGCACTGTGGATAATGGAAGCAGTGTGAGGGCCCCTAGCTGCCCCTCTGGTTACTACCTAGAGCACCTCTGTTCTAGGAATGTGTCTGTGTGTTGCGGCACATTTGTATTCAATAGATGCACCTGTGAGTGTGTGTGTGTTTGTGAGTGTAGGCGCATAATGTACTTACAGCAGACACATAAATGAGTATGTGTGTGCACATATATGTGTACTAAAGATGTACACGTGCAAGTGTGTGTGTTGCAGTTCGGAGAGTGAATGTGCTTTCGATTGATCCTGGCTGTGTAATTCTTGTACTGTGCTTTAAGGAGACAGTCCCAGCCTGGTTTTTACGAGTCCAGTGGTACAGAAAGCTGTGCCAGACCTGCTCCTGATATGACCTCTGACTCCTAACTACCAATCTCTGGATTTCATAAATACATCTGTGTATATTTAAATATATATTAGTACAATTCCATTTGTGGAAGCGTGATGGAATGCTAAATGTTATGGCTTGTGTATGTGTGTGTGTGTGTGTGTGCGTGTTCTTGTGTGTGTGTTTGTGCGTGTATGTGTGCGTGTGTGTGTGAGAGAGAGAGAGAGAGAGATAGAGAGAGAGAGAGAGAGAGAGAGAGAGAGAGAGAGAGAGAAAGAGAGAGAGAGTGAGAGAGAGTACTTCTGTTTGTGTGTCTCCTGTCTTTTACAGAGCACTGTGTTCACTCCATGGAACTCAGATGCTAAACCAATCAGAGGATGCAAACAGTCCAAGAGAGAGATGGTAAAAGAGAGACGGAGACATTGAGGGAGAGAGAGAGAAAAAGAGAGTTACATACTGGGATTACTCATCCTCTTACATCACAGTTACTCACTCCAACCCAGGCCTTTACAAAGATCCAGAAGCCATCCCGCCCTGGCACCCCCACCCCTCTCACCCCCATCCCCCGGCACCACCAGTGTCCCAGCCTGCACACCACCACACCCTCCCCTCCCAGGCCAAGCCCCAAGTCCCAAACCAGCCATCCTTCTCCTCCTCCAGATCCGCACAGCCATCCCTTTTAAGACTTAGACCTGGGACGTTTTGCTACTTTGTGTCCGTCTGTGAGCGTCTGTTTGTCTCTGTCACTCCAGCCTCGCCTGGGAACCAGACCAATCTATGAGCTTGGGTTTTATTTGCTCTGGCAGATGGGTCTGGCCACCCTCCCTTAAACAGATTTCCCTGCAGCATGTATAGTTTCGGGCCAATCACAACGCTTTATCAGATATGGGGCGGGTTCAACACGATGCCTGTACAGATGAGTGTCATTGAGGTATTTTCGCAAACAACCAAGATAATGTTTCGTTGCTCGGATTGGTTGTATCTATTTTCTTCAATTGCATCTGAGGCATTTTGGTCAGTGTACGTTGATAACGACCCTTGGATATCGAAACTGAACTGAGAGGTTCCAGACAAAACACATTTGTGAATCGACTGTAGATGCCAGGCCTACTTCCTACAGGGGGAGTCCCTAAGTGACACAGAGGAGTGTAAATCATCAGAGGTCTGTCAAAAGCAGGACGATCATGTGGTGTTGACTTGATCCTTCCTTTAGTTTTACGTGTTTTCAGGTGATTCTTTCTCTGAGTGTCTGTCAGTCTCAACAGCAGCAGTCTATCGGTGTTTCCCTCTCCATCCCTCCTCCCTCATTCTTTCGTCTCCTCTCTCCCCCCCCTCATCCCTCCGTCTCCTTCCTCATCCATCCACCTTCTCTCTCCCCCTCATCCCTCCGTCTCCTCCCACATCCCTCCATCTTATCTCCCCCCTCCATCTCCTCTCTCCCCCCTCATCATTCCTCCATCTCCAACCCTCATCCCTCCATCTCCTCCCTCATCTCTCCTCCCTCATCCCACCATCTACTCCCTCCTGCTTCATCGCTCCATCTCCTCTGTCATCCCTCCATTTTCTCCCCCCCCCCCTTGTCCCTCCATCTCCTCCCTCATCGCATCCATCCATCCATCTCTGTCTCATCTCCAGCTCCGTTTCCTGAGCAATAAACACAAAGTACAAAACAGCCACCATTTTGGCAAAGACATCCCAAATGTCAGCATTTCAATCATCGGTTCAGTTGCATGGGAACAGAGTATGCCTGAGTTAGGAGAGATGGAAACTGCTTGGGGCCCGGCGGCCGTTTGGGCTCTGGTTCAATGTCCATCTTGGCTCAAGACATCCATGTGTTTATGTCCTTTTGTAATGGTGGAAAAGAGTAAGAAGGGGACAGGAGGAGGAGAGAGAGGCACATGTTAGAGAGAGAGAGAGATTCATGTCCTTGCAGTTACCCCCTTTTCCAGTTCATATGGATAGAACGGGCCATACAGAAGAGCGGAATTTCGTCCGTTAGGGTTAGAGTGAAGTGAACAGTTTCGTACGGAGGGTTTCCTGCAGAAGGTGAACGCTGTGGTCAAGGAAAGTCAGCGAAGCACACCAAGTGATGGAGAGAAACAGATGGAGAGAAAAGAGGGAGCCAGGGAGAGAGAGAGAGAGAGAGAGAGACAGACAGACAGACAGAGAGAGAAAGAGAGAGAGAAAAAGAAGAAGTGGGGGGCACCAGACAGAGTAAGGAAGAGAGAAAAGAAGGAAAACAGAGAGAGAGAAAAATGGAGCGTCGAGCGAGGTCTTATTGGAACTGCGTGTCCGTGGGTTCATGCTTGATTTATGACCTTTAAATGTTCTGGCAAAAGTGGAATATTGCTGTCATGGCTATAAAGTCACTTTACATTTTGGAGAGAGAGAAGGGGGGCGGTGGTTGAGTTGGTGGGGGGGGAGAGAGATGGAGAGAGGGAAATCGAAGGAGAGAGGATGGATGGCCAATGGGACAGGGAGTTTGTTCATGGATGGGGCAAACAAAAATAATGATTCACCTCTGACTGATAAAAACTCCTTTCTACCCATTGTTAAATATGTACACGATATCTAGCCAAAAAGGTATTAACATTTAGTTTTATCCATAGACAATATGCAGCTGTGGAAAAACAGATAGGTACATTGGTTTTAGAGCCGGAGATGAAGAGGAGCGCAGTGTCAGGAAAGCGAGACACTGAGGGCAAGGAAGCAGACTTTTGGACTAAGACTTTACGACGAGTTACGTTCAATCAGTCAGTCAGTTGCTAGGCTCCAGCCAGCCAGGGCCACCAGCTCTGGGGAACGTATTGGGTGGGAGGAGGGAAGGAAAGAGGAGAGGAGGAGTGGGGAATGGAGGAAATGAGAGGAAAAGAGAGAGTCTGTGTGGCAGCCCTGTCATTCACTGTGGCCATGACATCATGTCCTTTATTGAATCCATAACTTGGCATTCTGGGCTAGCGGAGTTCCACCTCCCTGTCACCTCATCAAATCAGATGTCCCGATCTTGCCTGAGCCTTCCAACCAAACGGCCCTCAATCCAAAATGTGTTCTTCTGGAACGGCCCAAACGGTGAACTCTGTCTTCTTCTAACCTCTGAACAAGAAAAAGAATACGAGAGACAGGGAGAAGAAGAAATTCAGAAATGCCAGAAAGAAAGAGAATGAAAGCAAGAAAAAAAGAAGAAAAGACAGAAAAAAAAGAAAAAAAGAATGATTCTAAACATCTGTGATAAATGGAAGGAGAGGAGGATGAAACATGATCAGAAGAGGAGGACAGGAGGTTAAGAGGAAGACGTCGCCACCATACATAACCAGAAGAGGGTTTCACAGGGACTCCATCCCTCTCACTGATGCTGTCACGGCAGGAGGCTCAGGCCTCGCTAGGATCCCTGATGCAGACAGTTCAGAGGGGTCAAGGGTCAGGAGGGTGTGTATGACGTCATGATGTTTTTGCTTTAATAACAGGGGATATTGTTTTCTATTTGACTGTATTTTTTGAGTTTATGTTGTCTTTTTTGTCATTTTACTGTCTGTATTTTTGTTTCTGTGTCGTCTCTGCCTGTGAAGATGCTCTACAGCTAAATCCGAAACAAACACAAAAGCGGAACGGAGAACGGGCTCAGAACCAACCAACCAATCACAGGCCAGCAGCTTGTTGTGTTGTCATGGCTCTATTTTTTGGCTCCAGATCCAGGTCTGCTGGTTGGCTGCACGTCTGACTCATGCTCTGCCTCATTACCCATCATCCTCTGGGGCAGCCATGGCTCAGTTAACCTGGGGGGTGGGGGGGGGTGGCTGGCCTGTCTGCGCCCCCTGGGGACCCTTTAAAACGATGCACGCTGGAGATAAGATGGAGGAGGGGTTCCAGGGTCTGATGGATGGTACAGTACCGTTCCGGCCTGTCGCCAACGACAACAAGGCCAACTCTGGGCAAACCACAGGTGAGATGACATCACATGCGGCTAATGTGGAAACCACGCTGATGGCGATACGCGGCGCGGAGTAGAGGTGATGAATAAGTGTGATGGCCGCCGGGGGAGGACACACACACATACGCTCGTGTTTACAAACACGCACACACACGCTTACGCACACACAAGCACACACGCTTACGAACATGCAGACACATACACACGCTTACACACACACACGGCCAGGAGAGAAGACAAGAAGAGATGGTGTGTAAATTCAGATGCCATCACTCTTCCTACAGAAGCTCAGACTGACCATTATAAACTCAACGCTCAGACTGGGAAGGGGGGGGGGGGCAGAGAGACGGAAAACACAGGAATGGAGACGGGAGTAGAGAGAGATGACAAGAGAACGGAAGAGAAAAGGTACAAAGATGTGGAAAGAGACAGTAAAGCAAAGAGAAAACAAGAGGGATGGAGAGAGAAGGGAAGCAGAGAGAGAGAGAGAGAGAGATAGAGAAAGAGAGAGATAAAGGAGAGAGAGAGACTCACCTGGAAGCTATTAACCTGACAGCTGTGTCTCCAAGGGGGAGGGGTGTTGGGGGGGGGAGGGGGTGGGGGGTGATGCACGCAGTCATGTGTCCCCAATAAAAAGGTTTCCCCCCCTGGCCAGATGTTGGAGCTGATGACTTTAACAGCTGCTGTGAAATATGCATTGCTAATGTAACACAGATACACACTTGCAAATAAGCATGCATGTGTGTGCCTATGCGAATGCATGTGTATGCACTGTATGTGTGCATGTGTGTATTAAGGTCTTCGTGTGTGTGTGTGTGTGTGTGTGTGTGTGTGTGTGTGTGTGTTGTGTATGTAACTGTGTGTGTGTGTGTGTATGTGTATGTGTGCATATGAGAACTCATGACAACGGACACTGCACTACCAGTTACCACCAATGGGCACTGCACTCGTCTATCTAATGATGTATGATACCTGAAACAGTTAAACAATTCTGCCCACCTATCCTTATACAACCTGAGCAATGTCATCACTTTCTGTGACATTTCCTCAAAACATTTATTCTACAGTTATTTTACTGGCTTGACAATGTCACATTTCAACCAAGCAACCCCTGACCCCTGACCCTGGTCATCACCCCAGGAACTGTTAGCAGCAAAGGACTGAGATCAAAAACAGCAGTGACATGCTCCCGATTAGACACAACTCTTAAATCATCCTTAAGTATTAGTTTTTTTTTTTTACTTATTCTGCACTGCGCTGCTCTGCTCTGCTCTGTTTTCTTTTGCCGTGTGAGAGTTAGTTTGTCAAGAAGACAGCTCCTTAGATGGAAATACAGCGCAAGGACAGTTTTGTATATCTCCAAGGAGCCATCATTTTCAAAGGCCTTTATGTTGTGTGATGGCTGGGGTTGTCTGTGGAGACAGTCAACACACACACACACACTTATACACAGACAGAAAATACACACACATACACAGACAGAAAACACACACACACACAGAATAAAGCATAAGTGAATTAGTTTCCCTCTGGGCTTGACTGTTTGTGCTCCCTTACATGCTAAGTTTGTTACTTCTGAAACACTGTCTACAGGGTGATATACTACACACAGGGCCACACACACATACATGCATATAAACACACAAGGTGATGCAAATCAAACCTATATAAATGACTTTCTAACAATAACCTGTGATTGATCTGTGTGATTGACCAAGGACTTTTTTCTGATCCTTCTTACACATTTCTAAACATAAAAGCTGCTTCGTTTCAAACGAAATCCTTAGTTTCATCATCCAACAAGCGATACCATGTCTTGTGATATTTGTAATATGAAACAGATGCCACCCCTCGAGACGTCTCCTGTGTCTCTAAACCCAAGTTGCTCTCTGTAGAGTCCACTTCAGCTGTGTTTTCTCCATTAAGCCATCACTTTGTTTTGGGGCGGGCAGACACTGGGGCACCTAAGGTCTTCTGTGTGCCATGGACCCATGTGCCCCCTCCGGAACACCAGGCTGTGGCTGATTGGTCAGTTAGAGTCAACACAGGTGGAGCTGGGAGGAAGTTCTGTTTAGCTCAGCTTGTTTACCTACTTATGGTTCAGGAGATGGATTCAATGGAGTCTTTATAAAGCCTAACTGTAACTAACCCAAGTGGGTTTATTGGGGTAAATACCTTCAGAGTGAACCACAGTACCACTCATTCATATACGGGAGATCTTTCACTTGGTCTCCCACTGCACCAACTCATCCACCATGGTGGTAGTATCCAGTATACTGATTGGTTGGTTGAGAAGATCAGTCAAAAAAGGTCATTGGTTCAGGACCTGGAGAAGGCTCATAGCTGAAAACCCATAGTGGGCATACGTGTTTGATTTGAGTTTCAGTTGGTACTTGGATGAGACAAATCAAGTGCACCTAGATGTGTAGGTTTACTGTATGCGTGTGTGTGTGTGTGTGAGTGTTGCCCTGTGTGTGGTACGTTCCCTAGCAGTCGGTGCTGCAGCATTACAGAGCTTGTTCCAAAGCCTGTGCTTTTCTCTACTCTCTCTCACTCTCTTGATTTCTCCCTTTCACTCTTGTTCTGTCCTTCTCTCTCTCTCTGTCTCATTCAGGGGTTCATCATAGCTGAGATGCCTTCACTCCTATTTTTCTGAATTGATTGCTTTGAGTTGGAGGAGGGAAAAAATGAAAGATCGTCTCTTACTTTTCGTCACAGTGGTGCCCTTTCAGGTTCCTGGAGAGACAGACAGCTCTTTATCAAAAGCCTTGGCCTCTTTCATGTGCCCCCTTCATAGACGATGCCAAAACGTTGCCACTGACGCCCAAACCTATGGGAGTCTTCTCCACATTACACAATGTCGATACTCCCACAGCGAAGTGATATGAATGCAAGCACAGATATGTTCCAGTCAGTTAACCTCCTTATTTCACCAGAATATATATCACTCTGACTGTGCCGCCCTATCTTGGCTGATGTCCACTCTCTCACTGGGAAACACTTAACCTTTAGGATGCTCATGGAACGCTTCCCAGTCTGCCCACAGCTAGCTTGTCCTCTAACTATCCTGCCCGCTTGCTAGCCTGTCTGCTACATTAGTTAGCCTGCCTTCTAGTCAACCGGTCCCCTATCTGACCAGCCCTCTAGCTAACCTGCCCTCTAGCTAACCTGGCCACTTGCTAGCCTTTGTGCTAGCCGGCCTGCTAGCCTGTCAGGCTGATCCACCTGGGGAGAGAGTACAGATCTGAAGCTAGCTCAACCAGGCTAGCTTTAGCGGGATTGCGGGAGTAGATTAGTACCTAAGATCCACACATGGATGACTGAAACTAACTGTGACGAATGAGGATATTACAACAGTACTGAGTACGTTATTTGTATTAACATACAGTTATCAACTGTGCACACTGGAGTCTGAAGACAAGTAATTTCCCCAGGCACCGAATGAATGACCAATGAGTGACCAATCCTGAATTCTGTTGGGCTGGGCTGTTGCAAGCCTCCTAATTCACAGAGATTCGGAGAATGACAATCATGGGTGGAGCTAATTCAATAACAGGGGGTAAGGCTAAGTTAACCCAGACACCGACACTGAAGGGCTTTCTTTCCAACTGCAGCTGGCCTCATCAACAAGGCTGGGTCGCCCAACTGTCTTTCACACATGTCTAAAGTGTTACATTAATGCACTTCTTCTGGTCACTATCTTGCACATATCAAAATGCCCTGTTACAGTTATACTACACATATTTTATTTGATAGAATTCTCTATTAGAAATGTTTGGTAATTTACTGTACGTTTTATTATTATTTTTTACAGCACTTGTTTTATTTTTCTTATATTTCTACGTCTATGTTTATTGTATGCATCAACCCACCAAAGCTAAAGTCCTTTATTGTGTAAACTTGGCAATAAACCGGATTTTGATTCTAATTCTAGAACTCTGAACCATTCTAGATCCCAGTGATGAAGCTGGGAGCGTTGGGATTGACTGTTAGTTAACCTGTCTCCTTGTGTTTTCTGAAACATGGATCAGGACAGAGTCTGCGGGTCCTCATCTCTATTTCTCTTTCTATACCTCTCACCCCTCTCTCTCCTGTTTCTCCTTCTCTCTGTCTCTCTCTGTCTCTCTCTGTCTCTCTCTCTCTCTCTCCCCTTCCTCTCTTTAATGTCTCTCCCCTCTCTTCGTGTTAAAAGGTCATGTTTTCCAGCTGTCCTGTCCAGCAGACGTCCAACAGCCAAGGAATGCCATCCAAAGAAGAACGAGCGGAAAAAAGACAGAACAAGAATGGGAGCGATTGTGACCTGTCTTGTAAAGTCAGCGGCCATGTCTCTCTCTCTCTCTTACTTCTCCCTCTCCCTTCCTCCCTCCCTCCCTTCCTTCTCCCCCTGCCTTCCCTCTAACTCCATCCATCCATCCCTCCCTCCCTCCCTCCCTCCCTCTCTCTCTGAGGGGTGATAGCAGGCTGATGTTTCTTGATGTTCTTCCAGTCCCTGGTCTGCCTCCTGAAAATGGACAAAACAGGGTTTTCCCAGAACTCTTAACATATGGCCTTTACTGTGTGGCTTACTCCAGCCAGAGGGCACCAGGACCGCCTCCCAGACAATATATTTGTAACATATCAGTATACTTTTCAGTATCAGAAAGGTAGATTAAATGTTGAGGTATGAAGCGTATATTATGGGTTTTCAAAACAAAAAAAACGACATGAAAAACAATTAAGATTATGACGTGATGAGAGGCCTTTGTGTCATAACGTGTTGAAGTGCTGCCTGACTGTTTCTTTATGTAGGGTTAAGGTTAGGGTTAGAGTACAGGCTCCGCTACGACAGCCTTAATGTATCACAGACATCTGTTTGAAGACTCAGTCTTTCAGGAGACGAGGGGAAGAGGAGAGGAAAAGGTGAGAGGACAGAGGAGGAAAGGAGAGAAGAGATGAGATGAGAGAGGAGGAGAGGAGTGTGAAAATCATGAATGGCATGTATCTCTCTGTGTGGCCAGCTATGTCCACCCTCTCCCCTGACCTCTGACCCCTGAAACTCTTGGGTCAAACCAACAATACAGGCCAAGACTCGGTCACGTCTGTGCCACACGTGTGCACAGATACATTTGTGTGTGTCTGGATATGTGTGTTTGTATGGATGTGCGTGTGCGTGTGCGCGCATGTTTTCTTACTTTGTGTAACTGCATTAGTGCTGTACTGTGTAAACATTTCAAGCTGTTACAATAAGAGTAAGGTATAGGACTCCTAAGGCCTACATCACACTGGGCTTGGCTCTCAACCCCAGGAAGGCCATACACCAACAGCACCATGTGGATGCGATTTTTCAGAAGAAAGACACAAATGAGAAATCCCTGCTGCTTACTCAGAGATAGCAAGCAAAGGACTCCTGCTGTGGTGCATCATGGGAATACACCCAGATGTATATCTGGTAGAAATGTTGTGTATGCACATCAAAGGGTTCTGCTTACTTTGAATGCTTCATGTACAAGATAAAGGTGTACATTATCTAAACTACTAGTACTACATTTTAGAATAGATGTTTTGTATTGTATTATGTTGTACAATCAGGTGTCCTCCTAACTGGAGTAAGGAAGCCTGACAGCTGAATCCTCACAAACACGCACGTACACACAAATGCTCGTACACATACACGCACGTACACACAGATGCACGTACACACACACACACGCAGGCGTCCCATCAGGAGGTTACCCTGGGCTCAGAGCCCGACAGACAGGCCTGATAGACCGGCGCGCACACACTCGTAAAAATATGATACTCCGTGATGTAACGCGTCCAGTCACTCTCCATTTAGGAGACGTGCTAGAGTGGAGAGCATCATCTGATTCAAACGGGGGCAGGCTTGCTGCATCAGATTGCATCTCTCAAACATGCAAGCCGTTGAGAGGGCGAGAGAGAGAGACATAGTGGAAGAGAAGCCGAGAGAGAGAGAGCGATGTAAAGACAGACAAAATACGTCAACAGAGATGAAGAGAGAGATGGCGAGAGAGGTAAAGAGAAAGAGGGAGATAGAGGGGGAAAGATGTGGAGAGATGTAGATAGAGAGGGAAGAGCTGCAGAGAGAGATGCAGAAAGAGAGTGGAGATAAAAAGGAGAGAGATCGACAGAGAGGCAGAGAGAGAGACGTAGAAATAGAGACAAGATTTAACGACGATTTAAGAATAAACTACTCATTTCAAAACCAGAGGGGATCGATCATTCCGAGCAGTGGCTCCGAGACTGTGGAACGTCTTGCCTCACTTTCTACGGTGTGCGACTTCTCTCGAAGCTTTTAAAAAGCAATTGAAGGCTCTGCTATTCAAGCAGGCTTTTAGTTAGTCGAGGTTTTTTTATGGTTGTTCGTTATGCTTTCTATAAAATGTTTTCTTGTATCTTAATTTGTGGTGTTGTATTTCATTTTGTTGTGAAGCACTTTGTGATTTTTATCTGTGAGAGGTGCTATACAAATAAACTTGACTTACTTACTTACTTACTTACTTAAGATAAAGAGGAGAGATATGTCGAGAGAGATTTAGAGAAAGAGTGATGTAGAGAGAGGTAAAGAGTGAGAGACAGAAGTCCTGTAGCATTGCTGTGTACATGTGTGAGGCGGCCGCCCTGTTCCAACACCACAGGCTTCAGAGCCTAAACACACCGGCTGTTTACAACCTGCTCCGACTGTTTCCTCTCTCACACACCCACCATACAACACACACCAGAGGGTGCATCCAGCACACAAACACAGGCAGACACACGAGCACCAGATGACACACAGACACACACACACGCCAGACGGCACATCCATCACCCCACACGTCCAGGGCATTAGCTGAACGTGAAATGAGCGGAACAGATTTGTCCACCCCCTCTCTCTCTCCCTCCACCCTTTCTCCTCCATTCTCCGATATCTTTTCTCGCTCTCTCTCCCTTTACCTCCCACCCTGTACTCCTCCATCCTCTCTCTCTCTCCGTCTCTCTTTGCACCTTTGTATCTTTTCTCACCATTACCCTCCCAGTCCTCTCCTCTTCCTACCAACCACCCACCCTCCCTCTGTCCTCCCTCCGTCCTCCACCACCCCTCCCTCTCTCGCAGCCCTGTGACGAAGTCGAAACCCGCCAAGCTACGTTTTCTTTGGCCGCTAACGAGTCCCTCAGGGTGGTTCCCAGGGTGAAGCGTGTTTAGCAAACACAGGAAACAGAGCTGGTAGGGAAGGTGGAGAAACAAACGGACCGGGCCTCCAGAGTGGCTTAGCAGGGCTCCATCTGTGCATTAGTGATGTATTAATTGAAAAATGTCGTTTGCGACGTGACCCTTGACCCCTGGGCATGGCTTGGGAGTGTCAAAGGCACCTCTGCAGTCTGCTCCTACTGCTAGCAGGGAGAAGGGTTGGGGGGGGGGGTGTTCTCCTGCTTCCACAGATGTGTTGGAACAGGAACAATTCCGGGTTCCCTGTGGTCCGTCAGACAGACAGACAGGCAGGCAGGCAGATAGTTTCCATACACAGAAGGGCACACACACACACACATCACCTGTCTACCCCTACTTTCCCAAAAAGATTCTTGTCACTGACCAAAAAAATCCTGACAATACCTGGTTACAGTGCACGTGGTTTTCACTAAGATCAAACAGCATCTCAGGTCACCCTCGGAAACCATCAGAAACCATAAACAGCGTTGACGAGTCCGTGGGGCGCAGTCGTCCTTTTGAGCACCATGGCTCGACCATAAACCTTGCCAGCCCCGGCCTCTCATCACCTGTGCTGACAGGGAGACTGCCACCCCTCTGTTGTCCTCACAGGGTGTTAATGGGTGGACTACAAACACATGGACTACAAGTCCCAGATCTCAACACCTAATCATACTGTTACAATGGTGGCAACCATGATCATATTGCTGAGGAGCGAAGCATAATTCATCTGAAGTGATTTAAACCTCAGGGTTCTTGTGTTATAAGATGCTATGGTTTGTGGATCCTAAGCGTTCAAGGTTCCATGGTTCCATGGTCCTACAGTTATACGGTTCTAAGGTGTTGACCATGTGATGGACTCCTTGGAGCAGTGGTCACTTAGGAAGGGTTAGAACTGGTGCTGGTTGAAAACCATGTAGCCAATTAGACATCAGTTCTCCCTCCACGCCCCCTGACCCCACCCCCAACACCTATTCTGGGGTCCGTGTATGGGTCCTCAGGAGGGTCAATCAGGCTCGTCTGCTTTGTTTACACTGCTACAATGTGTTTCAGTGAGTCTAATAGGAAGTTTACATGAATAATTATAACTGAATGGAAGCTATAGGGGACCTGTAAACTGTAAGTTCTGCAGTTCTGCAGTTACTGTAAATAAGGGTCTTTCCTGTTTAGGGACGGACTCTTCAACGGATCCTTGAGGAAGTTCTCAGAGGTTTTACCATCTGCCAGAGCTACTGTTGTCAGTCAAGGCTTTGAAACACTGACCTCAGGTTCTCCTGAAGGTCCTGAAATCAGATTTCACCAACACCACAAACGAAATTGTGTACAACCATTTGTGTCTTATTGTTATGAGACCAAAGAGAACAGAGAACTCAAAGAAGATGCTTGCTTATTGCAAAACTATCTCAGACGAAATACACTACTGCCCCACATGGGCGAATACACCGCTAAATACGACACGCATAGAAATAGTGACGGTTTGTATCAACTGCCAGACCAGAACAAAGGGAGAGTAAGGAGAAATATCTCACTAGCGTCATAAAACCAGGGTCCAGGAGAGACAGAGACCCAGTTCAAAAGATATTAAAGATCAGCCCTAAGTCGGTCAAAACATCTAAAATATCAGATGTTTTCCATCGAAATCCTCCGCCCAAAAGGGACCCGTAAAGCACATAGAATTACATCAGAGAGTAGGAGAGAGAGAGAGAGAGAGAGAGAGGGGGGGGGGGGGGGGAGGGAGGGGGGGAGAGGGAGGGAGGGAGGTGGGTAAGTCAGGAAGGGAACGAAAGAGATAGGGAGAAAGGGAAAGATGGGTAAGAAAATGACAGAGGTAGAGAGAGAGGGAAAGGTGGTTGAGTGAGACGGTGTGGAATGGAAGAGAGGGGGTGTGTAAGACAGTGGGAGAGTGAGAGAACCGGTGTGTGAGAGAGAGAGGAGGGGAGAGAGAGAGAGAGAGAGACAGAGAGAGAGAGAGTGGGAGAGTGAGAGAAACCGTGAGAGGGAGAGAGAGAGGGAGGAAAAATTCTTGAAGTATGAGAAAACTTTACTGCTCCCCTCCCCTCTTTCCTTCTTTCTCTCTCCTCTCTCCAATCCCCCCCTCCCACCCCCCTCTTTCGATTTCCCTCGCTTTCTGTTGGTCAGTCAATCAGGTCTGTTTTAAGACAAGAGAGAGGGAGTGCCTGCTGGACAGACAGACAGACAGAAGACAGAGGATCAGAGGTGGTGGAGATCTGCACAGGTAAGACCTCTCTGCTCTATTCTGGCAATACTTCAGCTCAAACATGAAACGAGACTTGCACCACTAAACTGACCAAGACGAAGTCTGATCAATGTATGCAATATGTATTATTGATTATTATGAGGTGAGTGGATTGAAGGAATTGAGCATCCTGTCTGTGCACTGATCCTCATCTATACACACAGTGTGTTGGAGTGGTAGAATGTATTCAAACAGCATGTTGGAGTTGACATTGGTGGTAGAATGAGTTCATGAAGCAACTGTGGCAGAAACTTTGCTATGGCTCGTATATCATTTATAATATCTGGATCTGAGGTGTGTTTCATAGTGTCTGAGGGAGTCAGGTGGCTGAGCGGTGAGGGAATCGGGCTAGTAATCCGAAGGTTGCCAGTTCGATTCCCGGTCATGCCAACTGACGTTGTGTCCTTGGGCAAGACACTTCACCCTACTTGCCTCGGGGGAATGTCCCTGTACTTACTGTAAGTCGCTCTGGATAAGAGCGTCTGCTAAATGACTAAATGTAAATGTCTGTCTAGTCTTTAATAAGGCTTAGCAGGGTGTCAGTGGTGCTGCCACAGGAAAACATGCTGTCATCATGATCAACTGTCATTCGACTGTTTGTCTGTTGTAAGCTTTCGCCTGTGTGTTCTAGCAGGTATGTCTGTCAATGTGAGGGAAATTCGATTTCAGGTCAGAGAGTCAGACTGAGAGAGAGACAGAGAGACAGAGAGATAAACAGACAGATGCAAAGAGAGAGAGAGAGAGAAAGAGACGGAGAGAAACTGTGAGACACAAACCCAGGGAGAGAAAGAGAGACAGTGATAGAGGGAGAGCGAGAGAGAGACATTGAGCTACAGAGAGAGAGAGAGAGAGAGGGAGACACAGTGAGACTGGACACGCAGAGGATGAAGCTCAAGGATGCAGAGTGATTAAGAAACAGTTTATGGCACATTTGACATTTCTATTACCCTCCTCTGAGAGCGATCCAACCACAGTGCTCCCAGCCGCCAGAGAGAGGTATTTACAAGGTCATTGTGGAATGATGTCAGACCTGCCTGGTCTATCCCAGTTCCAGACGCACACAGTAAAACCATGAAGGAGTGAGACACACCAGAAACACAGTGTTAAAATCATCTTGGCTGTCAGTCGCAGAGGTTGAGGCAGTGGAACAGTAGCGGTCCTGACACTTTGCACAAGTGCAGAAGGTGATTTCTGTTGTGGGTTTTTTCCCTTCCTTCCTTCCACTCGTTCGCCTCCTGTCCTCCCTCTCTCCCGATCTGACTCTCTGGAAGAGAGCAGCTGGTGTGGGAGGTATTGTTGCTGTGGTATTCCAGAGCCGATGAGGACTATAAACGAAGAGATTTATCCCAGTTTGACTGGGATGGGAAGAGAGGAGGTGGGTGAGAGGAGGAGAGGAAAGAGCGATGAGCGAGGAGAGGAGTGGAAAGGACAGACGGGGATGGAGAGGAGAGGAAAGATGAGCAAATTAAGAGAGAGGAGGGGAGGGGAGTGGAGAGACGGGGAAGGAGAGGAGGGATGTGCTGTGGTGGAGAGGAAGGGAGAGACGGGGAAGGAGAGGAGGGAGAGGAGGGATGTGATGGAGAGGAAGGGAGAGACGGGGAAAGAGAGGAGGGAGAGGAGGGATGTGATGGAGAGGAAGGGAGAGACGGGAAAGGAGAGGAGGGATGTGCTGTGGTGGAGAGGAAGGGAGAGATGGGGAAGGAGAGGACAGCTGGACGAGGGAGGAGAGGAGAAAGGGGGATGGAGAGGAGAGATGGTCATGAAAGGGGGGGGGGCAGGGATGAAAGGAGGGTGGGAGGGAGGGGGGATGTAGCGTAGCTCAGAGGGACAGCGGTAGTCTATCCCAGAGTTCCGAGTGCCTGTGAGCATCCTCTTGTTGACAGGACGACCAATCCTCGGAGAGAGGAGATATACGAGCTTTTTCCAGGTTGCCGCTACCGAAAATTGAATAACCTGTTGTCATTCCCACCCCCCCACCCCCCCCCCCCCCCCGCTGTTCCTTCGTTTCCTCTCTCCTCTCTTAGGGGGAGAGGGGAAGCATGACGTTATGCTGTTCACACATGTTAGGAACACATTACAGGATTGAGAGATAGAGAGACAGAAAGAGAGGGGGGGGGGGGGAAATGGAGAAAAAGAGAAAAAGAAAGAAAGAGATGGAGAAAGAGAGAGAGAACAGAGGGTCTGTTTTGTGGGTTGACTGAGTAAAATGGGTGCTCTAAATTGTCTGATGTCAAAGTTATAGCTAGTGCCTAAAATGTATTAAATATCAGTCAGAGCATGGGTTCAAATCCCAGATCAAAGAAATCGTATTCAGTATCTCTAGTGCACGGGTTGAAATCCTATCTTAAAGAAATTATATTTCTATTTGGTTCAAGGGTTCAAATCCCAGCTCAAAGGCATAATATTTCTGTCTGGGGCAAGGGTTTCAGATCCTGGATTGATCTTAGTACTGGCGCTGGTCAGGTCGTCAACGTAAATAACAATCTGTTAACTAACTATCCTGAGGAAAGAGGACCTTTATGATGCAAAGTTAAGAATCCATTTACACGTCTGTAGGGCTGTCGTTGAGGAGCATTTGATTTGTCTCCAGACTAGCCTGGGGTACCGTGGACTGACTGGGAAGGTGTAATGGTAGGAAACCTGGAAGCTTTGGGTCACATAAAACTAGACAGAGCTGGTTTTCAAGTATACAGAGCGAAACAAACGTATTCTTTCCATGTCGTGTCTCTGCAGACCTGCTGTGCTGGCCCATAAACAACTAATGAGCTATTTGTGCTAATTGTGTACCCAAGTCATGGTTTTGCTGTGTTAATGTGAACCCAGGTTGTGCGTGTGACTAACTATCTGCTGTTCCCGTAAAGGTGCAGACCTTGTGGACACAGCTGAGACGAAGACAAAGGGGGAGTACCTAGAAAATAAGGACAAATAAGAAGAGAGATTCTCTTCACCTGTGTTAAACATACCTTGACTGACAGACAAACCTATCCTTCGGTTCCTCCATTGGCCTACATAGCTGTCAATCACTTTGAGGACTACCATTTGCGACATCTCAACCGATAAAGACGATAGTCCCTCCCCTTTCCCTTTACCTGAAGACTTCTTCCCTTTTCCTGTCGAAAACATGCCTCTGCTCCGCCCCTTCCTGTTCCTGCTCCTGGCAAGCCCCGCCCTCTTCACCTCACCTGACTCCTCCCTGCAGACCGGGGTTCAAAGGTCACCCAGGGATGCCAGCCAGCCAATCAAAGTGCAAATCTCTGAAGGGTGTGTCCAAATGGGGGACTCCTCCGACTCAAGCCAATCAGGAGGAGTCAAGGAGCTAGACTTGGAACCCGGGTCGCCTCTGATCCTTACCCACCGGATCCGGCTGATGCCCAGCTCGGGGTCCGGCTCGGGGTCGTGCGGGTGCGAGGCGGACTTCGAGGCCCTGAAGGCTCGCATCGAGAGGCTGGAGAGAGAGGTGTCGGAGCTGAGGGAGAAGTGTGGAGGACCGGAGGGGGGATGCTGCACCTCCCAGTCCAGCACAGGTACTGAACACCATACACATACAGTAATACACACCTCCCAGTCCAGCACAGGTACTGAACACCATACACATACAGTAATACACACCTCCCAGTCCAGCACAGGTACTGAACACCATACACATACAGTAATACACACCTCCCAGTCCAGCACAGGTAGTGGAGATAATCCACAGTTATCTCTGGACCTAACATCACCTCACACGAGACCACAGGTACTGCAAATGTTGGGTTGTACAAGAGAGGGGGGACTAATGCTTTGGGACAAAATTTTCTTGTCTGCCCTCATCATACTATCCTTCCGCAGTCTATAGGACTGTTGTCAGACCAAATAGTCCACTTTGTACGAGTTACATCATTCTATGGCCATGTCTGAATCAAACTAATGCATCTTTGTTGGGTCATCCTTCTATGACTCAAGCATATTAACTGGGTCACATACACACACACACACACACACACACATAGGCACATACATGCATATGCAAACACACGCAATCCTCACGCAAATTGTGCACACATGCAAACACAACACACACTCAGGATCCGCCCTCGCTTTAACCAGGTCTTACACACTGCTGTAAAAACTGCCATTAGCCCAAAAGCTGAGCTCAATCCTGTTCACATCCATTCGCTATTAGCCTTCAGCCGCGCTCCAACTATGATCTAACTGATGGTTAGCAAAGCGACGTTAGCGCACACTCCTCTAACGGGGTGAGTACTGTCCAACTAGTCTCTGGCCTGGATGAGCTCAGAGCCTCTCCCAGCCCTGCAGCCCTCTACAAGCACAGGGGACATTCAGAATCAGGACAGGGGACATTCAGAATCAGGACAGGGGACATTCAGAACCAGGGGGAGGGTTCATCCTGTCTGTTCTGTATCCCTAGTGGACTCGAACATTATGCAGTAAAGATGAGAACGTCCCACGTAGAACATGGTTCAGTTAAGATGAGGAAAAGGCCCTGCTGGGGAGATATGACTTTATTTGTGTCGAAGAATCTTTCTCCCTTTCTCTCCATCCCTTCTCTGTATCTGTCACCTCTCTCTCCCGTTCTCTCCCTTCTCCATCTCTCTCACCTCTCTCTCTCCCTTCTCCATCTCTCTCACCTCTCTCTCTCCCTTCATTGTCTCTCTCGTGTCCCCCTTCCCGCTCATTCTCCCATGTTTTCCATTTCTATCTCCACTCTCTTTCCCCCCTCTCTCTTTCTCTCTGTCTCTGTCTCCCCTCTTTCCCTTCTCTCCCCTTTCTTTATCCCTCTCTCCACCCCTTCTTCTCACTCTAACCTTTCCACCTCTCTGTCTCCAATCTCTCCTCTCCCCCTCCCCCCTCTCTCCAGGTTCTCACTGCACACGCCCAGAGTGTCCTAACGAGTGCAGTGACCAGGGCAGGTGTGAGGACGGGAAGTGTGTGTGCTTCCCTGGCTTCAGCGGGCCTGACTGCAGCATGTCTGACTGCCCTGGAAACTGCCACGACAAGGGCAAGTGTGTGAACGGACAGTGTGTGTGTGATCCCGGTTTTACCGGTCCCGACTGCTCCCAGAGCGCCTGTCCCGGTAACTGCAACAACAAGGGTCGATGTGTTAACGGCAAGTGTGTGTGTGATCCCGGTTTTACCGGTCCCGACTGCTCCCAGAGCGCCTGTCCCGGTAACTGCAACAACAAGGGTCGATGTGTTAACGGCAAGTGTGTGTGTGACACCGGTTTTACCGGACCAGACTGCTCCGAGAGCGCCTGTCCCGGTAACTGCAACAACAAGGGCAAGTGTGTTAACGGAAAGTGTGTGTGTGACACCGGTTTCACCGGACCTGACTGCTCAACCAAGGCCTGTCCCGGTAACTGCAACAACAAGGGCAAGTGTGTTAACGGCAAGTGTGTGTGTGACACCGGTTTCACCGGACCTGACTGCTCAACCAAGGCCTGTCCCGGTAACTGCAACAACAAGGGCAAGTGTGTTAACGGCAAGTGTGTGTGTGACACCGGTTTCACCGGACCTGACTGCTCAACCAAGGCCTGTCCCGGTAACTGCAACAACAAGGGCAAGTGTGTTAACGGCAAGTGTGTGTGTGACACCGGTTTTACCGGTCCTGACTGTTTGACAAAATCCTGTCCCGGTGACTGCAGCGACCGGGGGCAGTGTGTGGACGGAAAATGTGTGTGTGCCACCGGATTTACCGGACCTGACTGCTCCCAGAATGCCTGTCCCGGTAACTGCAACAACAAAGGCAAGTGTGTTAACGGCAAGTGTGTGTGTGACATCGGCTTCACCGGACCCGACTGTTCCCAGAGCTCCTGTCCCGGTAACTGCAACAACAAGGGCCGGTGCGTGCGGGGGAAGTGTGTGTGTCGGCGTGGGTTCACCGGGCCTGACTGCAGCGAGTGTGAGGCCGGCTTCACCGGAGCAGACTGCAGTACCGGTGAGTCACGCCATAAAACATCATTTCTTCTGAGACCAACGGTAATATAAACCATAGTGTGGATTGGACACCAGTCAAGCTAATGCTATTAAATGCATCACATTCCTGTAATGTCACTAACTGAAACAGTAGCTTTCTGTACAGTAATAGTCACTTACTGTATTAGTCACCGTTATAGCCATGTATCAGGTGGTTTCCAACAACTTGACCTTACCTTGTGTCTGCATTCTGTGCATGTGTGTGCACTTGTGTGTATCTGTGTGTGTGCACGCGTGTGTGCGTGTGTGCGAGGATGTGTGTGCGCGTGTGTGTGTGTGTGTAGCCATGACAGGTGTGTCTGAGCTCAGCACCAAGGATATCACGGAGGACTCCGTCACCTTGTTCTGGACCCCCCCTGCTGTGCAGTACGACACCTACCACATCACCTTCACCAGCAAGGTAACACACACACACACATACAAACACCCACACAACCACACACGCACATACACCACCACGCACACACACACAACCATGCACAAACGCACGTACACACACAACCAGGCACACACAACCAGGGTCGGACTGGCCGTCGAGAGAGTCGGGAGATTTCCCGAACGGCCGGTCAAACAGCCATGGCATAATGCAAAAAATATATATATATCATAATAATACACGGTCGTGGGCCGGTCTGTGTTTTAAAGTCCCGGGCCGTTTTTCAGTCCCAGTCCAGACCTGCACACAACCATGCACAAACACACATACACCACCACGCACACACACACATAGGACCACACACACACACACACACACACTGGGTGACAAAGCATGAACACCCATGCTGGGGCTGACACTAGTGTGCATGTCCACATTCACAATGTGGACATGTTTTCTATTCAACAAAGGGTCAGGGTCTCAGGTTTCCAAACCGATTCTGAAGCAGAGATGAGACTTGAAAACCATCTCGACCACTTTACAACTGTTGACACAGCAGGTGCAGTCGTTGAGAGAGATGGACAGTCACCAAGACAAACAGGAGTTTGTTCTCAAGGCCTGAGTCTTGGTTCCCAGAAGAACTGTTTTAGGGCCCACATTTCAGACGCAGAGGTCATGTTGCGTAGTCATCCCGGACCTTGAGTGTTATTTCCATGACAGGCCCATCTAAATATTGTTCTAAAATGTTTCTTTGGAACCCCATAGGAATTCAACAATGGCCGAATTTAGTCAGAAACGACTAACTGGTCCTAGAAAAACACATAAGCCTTTCTGGCTAGGGAGTTTGGTGTGTGTGGGTTAGATGTGCTGTCTTTCTGAATACCCTTGCTTAGTCTAAGTGTCACGCAAACAGTTATTTCTCTCATCCTCTCTTTTTCTCTCATGTTCTCTCTCTCTCCCCTTTTTTCTTTTCTCTCTCCTCTCCACCGGGTTATCTAAACTGGAAGCACAGCTTACCTTCCACATGGACCTCTCTGATTGGATGATTTGCCAATGAGCATTGAACGTTGTGTTTATGTACTGAGGAGGATGTAGCTCACATGTATGTGAAAGTGAGTGATGGAGAAAAAGAGAGTGAGAGCGAAGGAGAGATAAATAGAGAAAAGGAGACAGAAAGAGAGAAAAAGAGAGAAAGACAAGCAAAGCAGGTCTCACTCCTCAGAGAGATGAGAAAGAGAGAGAGAGACAAGCCAATGCAGCTCTCTAACCTCAGTGGTCTCTGTCGGAGCCAAAGAGCATAAGTTCTGTCAGTCCTTCCAGATCCTTCCTGAGCGCTGGTTGACGGCCCAGCTGGGGGGCGGAGCACTACGCTGATAAAGCTGCTGTTCCAAACGCATCACTTCCTGGCAGGCCCGAGCTGTTCTCGCACCGGAGCACACATAAATACAGAGACACTCACACACCTGTGATGGATTTGTTGTAAGCTTACACACACACACACAAAAACACACATGCACAAATGGACACAAGCCCACATAATATAGAGATGCTCCCACATAAACACAGAGACACGCGCACACTAGCACACGCAACACATAGTCACACACACAGACACACAAGTGCACCCAATACATAGATGCTCTAATACATGCATGTATGTTCACATACACACTCATACACACTCACACACACATGCTGTAATTTATAGTTGCTTACACACACACCTAAATATATGTGATGGAGATATGATATGCTTTCACAGACACACACGCACACACACACACACACGCACACACACACGCACACACACACAGGTGTCAGGCAGACGAATAGCTCCCTTGGCTTCTTAACTCACACCATCGCCATGCTTCTCTCAGCCCAGCCATTAATTTAACCCAGCCTTATACAGAGGGAGTTTCCAAACGGCGAGAAATGACAAAATACGTTCTGCCAAGCGAGCGGGGCTCCTCCGTGGACCGTTGGAGAACATGACAGGAATAGAGGTTTCTATAAACGTCCTAGCTAGACGAGGGGGCTCCAGCCAAGAGAAACAGCAGAGGAATTCCTCTCTCCCCCGGCCGCTGTTTTAAGTGCGTTTGGCGTTAACGAACTGTCAACTCAGTAAATACGGGCTCTGTTTGAAGACCGAGGGGAGTGCGGCGCGTGCCCTGCAATGCTCGCGCCGCCGTCACGCACCTGAAGATCATCACTGGTGTGGAGCGGGGCGGCACAGCTGGGTTACGGAGCCTGTAAACCAAAGATAGGGCTGCCCCACTCACACACATGCACACACCTACAAACCCACATTAGGGTGTCCTTTACGTAGCGCAGCACCTTGGCGCGTGGGTGTGTTTCATGACGTTGTCCTGCCGTCTTTGGTGTTACATAATCAATGTCTAAAAGAGATCAGATTCCATCCCAGATCGTCTCGAAGATAGTGTCCCATATGATTCAAACGGTTTCCAGTGAGCGTCCAGGCGCAGAGTCATGTGCTAGTCATTACACTGAAAGCTGCTTTTGTATTCTCAGTTGTTTTTTTCACAGATTTGCACTTAGAACAATTGTACACAGAGAGTTAGGTTGGCTGGAACGAAGGCCTGATACTAATTAAGGTTCCTGGTCAGAGACAGGATAGTGGCGTTTGTTTCAACAGTATATTACTCTTAATATCCTAAAAACAACATCTACAATAGCAGTTTACTCAGGTTCAGGACCAATAGAAACAGATGATGAGCCAGAAACTACCCCTGGTGTCTCTCGTTGAGAACACTAGTGCAGTGCCTGTGATGCAGCCGATGATTAAGACGTTGGTTAGTTGATTCAGTGACACACAGACACACAGAGGAATTATAGATAGAAGTATCTCTTGTGGCTATTGCAGTACTATTTTCACAAAACACCTCAGTCTGTAAACTTGCAGGACGATGCTAAGGAGCGTTACATTTAGTTTATTTACTACATATTATTGCTAATATGGTTGACACTGAACTACAGTTTTTCTCAATCGCTTAGACACAATTACCCATTGTGTAACCTCATTCTCTACGATGCCTAAAAACCCTGCAGCATAAACTCAATGGGCCACACTATATGACTCTTTGCTAGTTCTTCTATTTAGACTGAATGTGCCTTCTCTTGTACATTTCCCTTGTGAAACAAACATAATTTGCATTCCATTGTCAGTTATTCATTCAAAATGAAAGGCCTACTAGGAATGGCAGAGACAACGTTCATTTTGGTACCACTTGCCGAGGTGAATTGTTATTGAGTTGCAATACTGTACTTTGGCCGAAGTCTCATCATGTATGATACATGATGATGTATTACAATACATAGTCTGTACACAGTTTTGGAGAGTGACATTCTATTGGTACATTACAGTGAACAGGGCATTATCCATACATTAGATTTGTGTAAAAGTGTCCAGGTATTTGTGAGAGTCCAGTCCTGTGTGACTGATTCACACATTTACATTTATATATAATAGTTATACATACATTTATTTATATTAACATTCATTTTAGTTATAGTTTTTTTACAATTACAATTATTCATTCATTAATACAAAATTATGAATGCATGCTTCAGGTCAGACCCCATGTTAAATGTATGGCTGAAATGACAGAATCATATCTAGTCAGATAAGGAGATTCCATCTGTGCTGCTGTGCCTGGTTGAATACATGCTGGCCCTGCGACTGAAGGGTGGAGCTGTTTTCATATGGTGGGACTCCATAATTAAGTTCTGCTGGCAAAACTCTGCTTTACTGTTAATTTCATTCTGATGTTACTGATGCGTAACTAAATGAAAAGTTTCACTCGTGTATGACAAAGAGAGAGAGAGATTGACTAGAGAGAGTAATTAGAGAGAGAGAGAGAGAAACAAGACAAGACGAGACAAGGAGAGTGAAAGAGGAAATGTACGATGCGGACAGATGCCAGAGAGGAAATCAGTTTGGTCTCCAAGTATTGGCTCCACCACATCTTCTAAAGACCTCCCAGCAAAACAACAACTGGAGAAACAGAGTCAGGGAAGAAAGAGAGACAATAAAAGCCCAAGTTTGTCCTCCCGGAGGATCCTATTAGAGGGTGTGAGGAGGACGAGGAGGAAGATGGATGCTCAGGGACCAAACAGAACAGCTGACCGGAGATGAAGACACGATGAGGACAGGGGAGTGAGGTGTGAGAGGAGAAGATGGAGGGGAAGAACAAAGAGATACAATTAGAGAGATGGGTGGAAGAGCATGTGAGAGGAAAGAGGAATGTGGAAGACAAAGGCAGGGAAGAGACTACTAAAAGAGAGAGAGAGAAAAAAGGAGTGGAGTGAGATAGACAGAAGGTAGAGAGAGGGGAAAGAGAGAGTTACGAGTTGGGAGGGAGGGATAGCGGGGGATCGGGGGATGGGGGGATGCAGATGTGCGATGCTTGTTGCTAGGGCCAGATGTAAACACTGTCAAAAACATGGCCGCTGCCAGGGCCATGACATCACTGGCCGGCTGTAGGGACACACACAGGAGGAGGGAAGGGGGGAAGCACACACACATCTTCTATTGTTTACTGACAAACAATGTTGACGGTTAACCTGTAAACAACACACTGACCACCAAGATCTTTTGGAAAGATAAACGATAACAGAGAGAGAGAGAAAACACAGATGTGAGAAAACTCCTGAGCCAGTCTAGAAGCAGGAAATGACACACTGGCACTGTTTTCACATGGCCTTTGATGCTTACATTTGATATATTGCTGGACCGACCTGGCAACGTTGGACTAACCTGGCAACCAGGGTGGCCCTCATTTGATTCCACAGCATAAAATATTACAAAAAGGAGGATTTGTTGGAGAGCAGCCCCAATTTGGAGTTAATGAGCAAACCCTTCCGGAAGCATACTCTGGAAATATGCAGAGCTTTCCAATACATAAATTGAATAATGACAACTTTATATTGTTTTTGGTTTTAACAAACGCTGTATTACATCTGGTTTCTCACAACCAAATTGAGTGGAATGACAGAATCTGGAAAGTGGTCTTCCTAATGAAGCCTTGTAGGATTTATGAGTGACTGAGGCTGGAGCCTGTGATGCGGCTACTGAAGTACTCTGTTGTTTAGTTTGACTAAATGTAAAAATGACAAAATGTATATGTAGTTTAGTTCAGTTCCTCCCCCTGCTGGTCAACATAGAAATGACAGAGTCTGTATCACGTCTAATTGCTGCTTCTTAATTGAAAGGATAAAACATCCGGATCCTGAACCGACCTGATCTGTCAACATTTAAAACTAGGACTTCTCTCAAGGCCCACTTCAAATTTGTTTGTTGTGTCCGTTTACCTCAGTTTACCGTTTCACAGAACATAGGCATAGGTGTAGGCCCTTCCTAAACGTCCTCCTCAACCCTTTTTAACACCAAGTCCGGTCCGGACCTGTGCTCTCCAAACAGAAAGAGAGTGACCAGCAAGTTACAGCTCAGGTGGACGGGAAGCAGAGCACATTCCCCCAGAGCGGGCTGGCGGCAGGCCAGGAGTACACCGTCACCGTCCAGGGAGAGGTGGGAGGGAAGAGAGGAGGCGAGAGCTCCGCCGAGTTCCAAACACGTGAGTTCGGAACAAAATTTGATTACAGTTTATATTCATGCGTTGTTTAGGGGGCCCGTAATCTACACATAGAACACTTGTGTGTAATCGTTTATTATTTATTTTTATTTCATGTAATATGTCTGATTAATTTATTCTGTTATGGGATATATTCATTTCACTATATATTTTGTCTTGGTCCCTTCTCCCACCCTCAGTCATCTCTGGTCCTAAAAACCTCCATGTTGTCAAGACAACCACCACATCTGTGGTCGTCCAATGGGAGCAGCCACAGGGAGAGATTGACAGGTACCGCTTGAGTGTAGCACCCAATGAAGCAGCCGGGTCAGCCAAGGGCAGTCAGGAACTGACCCTGCCTCCCGAGAGAGACTCTGCCCAGATTGACGGTTTGGTGCCAGGTGTCCTCTATGACATCACTCTCGTGGCAGAGAGGGGGAGGAGCAAGAGCAAGCCAGCTACCGTCCAAGCAACGCCAGGTGAGTTATACTGCATCAATAGAGGCTGTAGGTGAAAAACAGTCATTTGTGTACTTTTATAAACATTTTAGGAAGAATATAATATGAAGTCAGAACAATTCAGAGGGTGGGAAACAGAACGAGAGAAACGAAAAAGAAAGAGAGTCAGATAGGGAGAGAGAATGAACAGAAGAGAGAGAGAGAGAGAGAGAGAGAGAGAGAGAGAGAGAGAGAGAGAGAGAGAGAGAGAGAGAGAGAGAGAGAGAGAGAGAGAGAGAGAGAGAGAGAGAGAGAGAGAGAGAGAGAGAGAGAGAGAGAGAGAGAGAGAGAGAGAGAGAGAGAAAGAGAGAGAGAGAGAGTCCCTGCCAATGTGAACATTCATTCAGGGCCAGCTCTGCTTCTGGGAAGTGTGATCCAACTAGGCTTAACGAGTCTAGACACCTTCTTCAATCAATGAATCAGATCCATTCCACTGGAATAATAAACCATTTACAGAAAATTGTTAAAATGGAAATACATGATATATAAGCAGAATAATCCACCAGAAGCAAAGCTGATCACCTTATATAAAGTAATTAATCCAATGTTTCATTTCTTCTTTGCCAACGGTAGCGAACTTTTAACTCATAAGATTCAATATTTCAGATGATGACCAACTTTACTCATCTTTTCACTTTTTCCCACAGGTGTCAACATACCATGCAGCTGCTCTGTTTATTGCACTAATGTCACCACAAGCAGTAGATTTAATGCAAAGACATAGATTTGATCAAAACACTTTGATTAACAAAACATATTTTGTGTCTTCTTATTTGGATCTAACGATTTTCCGTTTGTAGTTGGATGCAAAAAAAGATATACAACAACAAAAACATTCTACTGTATCTTTTGATTCAAAAACACTCGCTCCACACTTTTAGGGAAGCCCACAAAGACAATATCCAGGGTTACCATGGAAACTGTGACCACGCAGGTAATCCCCCAGCAGGAAGTCGGCGAGGGAGGGGACCCGGAAGTGAAAACCCACCACGAGACGACCATCTCCGCTGCCATCACTCCCTGGCTGGGGGCACAGGAGAGGCAGGGTAACGCAAGTGACCTCATTTCTGAGAGGGTTGGAGGAACGGTTCAGCTCAGATCCGGAGAGGGCACATCCGTGACTGCCCGTACCAGGCCACTGGCCAACACCAAAGATAGGGTTGTATCTAAACCAGGCATGAAATGGACACCAGCCAGAAAACCCAACACTGTGGGTTCTTTACAACAAAATGGCACCCGTGTGGGGCCTGGACAGAGGCTGGGTCCTCTCAGAAGGCCCATGAACAGGCCTCTGCAGACGGGCCTGAAGGAGAGGAAGACCCTGGGAACCAGAGACTCTCAGCCAGAACATCCACAGGTAGGGGACAGGACGCTGGCCTTGACAGTGAAGAATCCTAACCCGGAGGAGACAAGCTTTGAAGAGGAAGACGGCCCTGGAAGAAGGACTGGGCCACATCCTGACAGAGGCCATCTTGAGAAGGTCGTCCCTCATGGACTCCATTCAGAAAAGCTTGATGTGAGCTCCAGTTCTAAGGAGGAGGCAGTCGCTCCAGACTTCAACGATCCATCAGGAGAGAGTACGAAGAAGGCACCTAATAGGACAGAGCTGAGGGGAAATAATTCCACTGCACACCCCAATGGCAAAAAATGTTTCAAAAAGCTTAAAGTGACACATATTAGGGTTGGAGAGCAGCAACAGGGAGATACAGGAGGGAGTAGCGCAGTGAATGGTGAACCAGAATCAGAGAAAGTGCCAAAAGTCGGCATCACCACGCTATCTCTGACAGGAGATGTAAAACAGACCGAAATTCTGGAGCGCAACTTGATTGACATACTGACAAAATCAGAGGAAGATTCTTCACAACACTCCTCAGACTGTCCTACACATATGATCCCAAGCTTTTATCCAATCCCATCTTCTCCTTTAACAGATTCTTCTTCCCACTCACAATCCTCTTCCTCTTCAGCTCAGGCAAAACAAGAGAAATCAATGACAGGAACCCCTGTAAGTCAACCAACCACAGACCAACTTTCCCATCGAACCACGCTCTCCTCGACTCCGTCACATCCGACAAACCTCCCTCCTGATGCCGAGAAGGAAAGGGAGCCAATGTCGTCATCTGAATCTTCGTCATCATCTTCTTCTACCTCAGAGAGATCGCATTTGGTTGACGTGACAGACGTCGGGGCTAGCAGGGAGGCAGAGAGCGATGAGGGCGGGGTGGGAGAGCTTGGTCAAGGTAAAGTGGAAGACAGGAGTACTGCCCAGGCATCGCCTGAAGCTGGAGGAACTCAGTCGAGACCACAGGGAGGAGGTGGCACACCCCTTTTTTTTAGACGCCCAAATCCTAAGGGAACCTACCCTCGCCGCCAGCACCCAAATATGGGACAGCCACAGAACAGGACACGTTTAAATATGGGTCCATTACAAAGACCGCGGCGGCCAAATATGGGCGCATTTCAGAACAGGACACATCTCAATACAGGACCAATTCGGGGTGGTGCACATCTAAATATTGGATCACTTAAAAACAAGACACCTCCAAATGTTGCAGAAGATACAAAACACCCAAACATGGAACAGGACAGAACACATCCAAGTATGGAACAGTCTCAGAACAGAACACAGCCAAATATTGGCTTCTTTCAAAACAGGACTCGTCCAAATCTCAGACATCCTCAGCATCCACACAGAGGTCCCCAACGCCGACCTTTCCCACATAGACCATCCAATGGAGTCAAAGGCACGGTTGTCGGTATCCAAACCAGCCAATCAAAAGAGGAGGGCGTGGACTATGAAAGGAGCACAGAAACAGAGACAGACACTGCCTTTCAACCCCACACTCCCTTTAAGGGCAAGCAGACCCCAGTCAGTGATCTATCACAGGGTCACACCCAAATAAGAAACAACAACAGCCAGAGCGAATGGGGCCTGGATTCCAAACCGGGTCATGGGGGAAAGGAGAGGGGAAAAGTGATCAAGAATCTTGATGACTTGGACTCAGAGAGAGGTGGTGAGGACATGAGGAAAGCGTTGGGGTCTGACATCACCACCACAGCTGAGGACACAGGGAAGTCTCTGGACTCCGTGGGTGTACAGGACGTGACCTCACAGGGGTTTACACTGGTCTGGGGAGCTCCCGAGGGGACGTACAAAAACTTTGTCGTGACTCAGAGAGAGCAGGGTGGAGAACCGGAGGGCCGGGAGGAGACCGAGGGGGTAAAGGAGGAGGAGGAGGGTGGGTCTGAGGGGGTTAGCAAGGAAGAGAGTGAAGAAAAAGAGGAGGAAGATAAAATTGGGGGAGAAAGCAAAAATCGAAAGGAAAATCTGGAAAGCAACGTTCTAGAGGGCAGAGATAAAGAAGGAAAGGAAGGAAAAAGGGATGTCTTCCAAACTCAGAGGGGCAACAGCAGAGGCGCAGCTAAACTTGGCGACGCGGGAAGCGCGAAAGAATTCTCCAAGGTCCTTCCTGGGTCTGCCCGCTCCTTCCAGTTCCAGAATCTTCCTTCCCAGACCAGCTTCTCCCTTTGGTTGGTCGGGAGGGGACCTGGCATACGCTCCAAAATACATAGACTGGTCATCAGCACAGGTACTGCGTGATAGTTAGCACCACTAATGGCTACACAAGCCAGCACAGCTAACAGCCTACAACAATGGGAAGAGTCACTGTCTTCCATCTTGAATTGCTTTTTGAATGTTATTCAAGATCTAACAAAGATCTTTTAACTCTTCAGACCAGAACTCTCTTCTGGGTCTGAGAAAGACCCAGTTGTCAAGTAAACATTACATCCTGCTACAGGACAGTGAAATGTAGCTAACTCTCCCAGCTGCTTGGTGTGCCACTTCAAGAGCCGCCACACTCTTGAAACTGTAACTTCTTGTATTACAGTCATTGGGTTTCTAGCTGTGCCATCACCTGCTTATTACATCATAAACCGTTTCTTTTGGTTGGACATTCCCTGTCTTTTGTCTTTGTTAATGATATCGAGTTGAGTCAACTGTAACATTTTCTGTACTAAACTGCTGTATTTCCTGTTAACCCATTGAACCCCATTGTTGGTTGAACTGCAATGTGAGGCATCCATTTTGGAATCATGGTTGAAATGCAGGCAGCTTCACAGGCAAATTGGTTATAGCGGCCCATGATTTCAACTGACAGATTTACTCCTTCAGATATGAAAAGGGGAAGACACTGCTACTTTACTGTCATATTATATTTACATACTTCAGCTCTTGTCTGCCTGTGTTTTAACACATGACCAAATATGGTAACGCCAACACATCCAGGTGTGGGGCACATGATGTCATAATCATGAATATTAATGGTGGTCATCTAAATATTCATGAAGCAGCCTGAGAATCACAGTCATTCCCACTAAAAACGCAATTCATAGCTGGTCTGATCCTTTTTCATCCAGGGTTAGCTTTCAGTCAGCCATCTTCATTGACTACACTTCATCGCTCACCCCAAAAACCCAGGGTAAGACCATGGTTGGTCCCTACGGTTTTACTTGTTCTACTCCTGATCTCATTATGCGAAATGTGCAGATTTTAATCCTATGAGTTTGTTTTCCACATTAGATTTTTTTCTGGATCATAAAAGGAGTTACTGTTAACATTACACTTAATATTTAATTAGTAGTTTTTTGTGTTTTCAGAGGATTCAAGACTTTTTTCACTCAAGGTTGAAAATCTGTCAACAAACATTTCCAATTTCTTTAATATATTAATTATCTTCCACCTTGCTTCAGCTTTATTTGTGTGTGAAATTATTATTGTGTCAAACATACGTTCCTCTTTCAACACCATCGAGACGTTTCCTTGCTTGAATTATGTTGCTTGATTTTACTACCTCTATTTCCTGTCCCCTCCTTGATTTTAGGAATTCGCTGAGCAGCTAAATGTCTCGCTAACTTCATCTCCACCCTGCTGCTTTTCAGGATCCAACACCATCCCTTAACAGTTGACAGCTGTGTCTGTCTCAACCCTGTGTATATGCAGCTCAGTGTATACTGTATATATGTTTGGACTGTACATATATACACACACATTCCCAGCCCTACTAGTAACTAAGTATGGTTAAATAAGTATGGATATTGAGTACATACTTATGGATTGCACATACCTCACAGCAGATTCCTGTGTAGGCCTGTAAACTGTCATATACATGAATGCTTCTGGTCTTCTTTCTACTTCAGTAACTTGTCTCTTCCTTCCAGGTCTCTGTCTTCCCTGTTTCTCAAAATTAGTATCTCTCTTTCTTTATATGTCTTCAGTACTTTTTTATCCATCCATCCATCTATTTTTCCTTCCGTCCTTCCTTCCTTCCTTCCTTCCTTCCTTCCTTCCTTCCTTCCTTCCTTCCTTCCTTCCTTCCTTTGTATCCGTCTCCCTCCCCTCCCGCCCTCACTCTCTCCTCTCCTCCGCGGGTCCCTCCAGGTCCCGAGCCTCCATCTGACCTGGTCTTCAGCGAGGTGACGGAGAACTCGGTGACAGTGTCCTGGACCAGACCCAAGAGCTCCGTCAGTGGCTTCAAGGTCACCTACACCCACACGCAGGACGGTGAGCGCCATCGCGGATGTTTGTTGAACGTCTAGGTTGTTTTTATAGGCTTCTCCAGAAGCAGAAGAACGGAACGTTCTCCTGGAAGCCAGCGCACGCAGATGCTGGAGGTCTTGAACATCAGTGTGTCATTACTCTCATTCGGCAAAATCAAGATTTCCGTTGCTTACAGACAACCACTAAAGACACCCAGATACCCACTAAACCCTACTGTTGTAGACGCCCACAGGTGGATGGTATGCATGTACAGAATGGTTGAGCTCCCTGTTCACTCGGAATCGCACAATGCCATTATAAAATGCTAAATGCCATCTGTGAGTCCAGGGGTGGTTTGTTATCAAATGTGAGTGGACAGCTGTTTTTTATAACTGAGAATGTGTCAGTTGAATACCATTTTCTTGATGAAAGGTGTGTGTGTATGGGGGAGGGGGGGGGGGGGGGAAGATTTGCTGTTTTCAGTGTGTGAGACATGTCTAATGAAACCTATGTCCCTGGTGCAGTCTATAATGTTGAGGATGCCATTTTGTTTTTCCCCAGGCGAGCCGGTATCCGTGGCGGTGGGCTCGGAGGATTCCACCCTGGGGCTGGCGAAGCTCTCCCCAGGCTCCACTTACGAGGTCAGCGTCATATCCGTCCTCGGATTGGACGAGAGCGACCCCATCAATGACTTTGTCACCACACGTAAGTGTTCTTTTCTCATTTTTCTCCAGAATTCAAAGGTTTGATTACTTGACACAAACTAGGGTCAGCTGTCAGTAGGTTTATGTATGAGGCCTAGGTGCTAAATTTCAAGAGTTTAAATGTAATGTTTTTTGGGGGTTTGGTTTAGTTTGCATTTGAGCATTCAAACACTGTAAAGTACATTAGAACTGGGTAGTATTTGTGCCTTTTTTTCTCTTTGTTTCTAACTTTCTTGTGCGTGTTTCAGCGGTTCATAAGTCTTGTATTCTCTTGATGGCTATAGCAGGTGCAGGATCTGGGAAAGCATTTTTATATTCTCTCAAAGGGATCTCTGCTCTTGAGTCAACTGCAGTGTTTCAAAACACTTTTTAGCTTGAATGAAGATTCCTAAATGTGTTGCCAGACTTCTTGACTAATCGAAGGGGTGTGATTTCACTCTGGGTTGACTGATTGTCTTTCTTTCCTTCCCTCCCTCCTTCTTTCCCTCTCTCTCTCTTTTCCCAATCCTCCACTTTCCCCTGTGTCAGTCCCAGACCCACCAACGGATCTGAGGGCGATAAACGTGACGGACACCAAGGCCTTGTTGCTATGGCGACCTGCCTTGGCAACGGTTGACCGCTATGTCATCATTTATGGCACAGGGAAAGGTAAAAGCCTCTGGATACATTACGACAGCAGGCTTTGGGACGGCGGTGAGGCCAAATAGTTTAGAAGCTGTCGCCACGGTGTTGTAGCTTTTTGGTTTTAGTTAATCACAAATGTTGCAACTTTCGTTCGTCCGTTCATCATCGATTCATGTGCCCACTCACGTCCTCACCTTTCCATTCACTCACTCACTCTCTCACCCCACCCCCCCCCATCCCCTCCCTCTGTCTCCCTCCTCTCCTTATCCCCTGCACTCTCCCTCCTCACCCATCTTCTTCCCTCTCTCCTACCCCCCCCCCCCCCCACCTGCTCTCTCCTTCCTCCCCCCCTTCCCTCCCTCTCTCCCTCACCCCCTCCCCTCCAGGTCCCGGGCTGACAGTGAAGGTGTCGGGTAACGCAGCAGAGCAGCAGCTCCAGGGCCTGCAGGGCTCCACGTCCTACACCGTCACCATCACCAGCCAGCTGGGGGACGTCAGCAGCTCCGAGGCCTCCACCACCTTCACCACCTCCAGCGGTCAGCACACACACACACACACACACACGCACGTGGACGGGCACGTAGATGAACACAAACACACTGAGTACCCTACACTGAAGTGTGGACACACTAAAACTCGACCTCACAACAACATTAGTGTAAATATTGTTCCCATACACTAACTATGAGCTACAGAGCAGATACGTGTCCTGGTGTGCTCATGGTGATTTTCTCCCCTGGCTCCTCTCCTGTTTCTTCTTTCAGGCTCTGGAGGAGACAGGGAGGGCCCGCGGGACCTGAAGGCCAGTCAGGTGACCCCTCGCTCGGCCCTGGTGTCCTGGAAGGCCTCCTCCACCCCGGTGGGAAGCTACAAACTCACCTACTTTACAGAGGGCCAGGAGATGAAGGTGAGAGGTGCCAACGAGGGCGGGGATGCTGAGAAAAATACACACCCCATAGGAGAAAAACTAAACGGCAAAAGAAAAAGAACACACAAATGACTCCCTGAATTTCCTGTCTGGACAGGAAATCACCCTCGACCCCACAGTGACGGAGTACAAGCTGACCAGGCTGAGGCCCACGTCCAAGTACACTGTGAAGCTTCAAGGGGAGAGGGGCGGTCGCTACACCTCCACCATCTCCACTGAGTTCACCACAGGCAAGCTCTTCAGACAAGGGCCATGAGGGGGAATCACCAGGCCTGGAACCAGATCCAAACCATAGCTCTGGGACATTTTATTATTTGGAGCAGGGCAATTCTTTTTGTACCGAGGCCTGAAGATTGGGTATTTCATACGTTGCTACAGTTACCTGTGTGTCACTGGGGTAGTAGCTGTCTTACTGACAGCCCCGATTCGGCTCAATAATGTGGACCTTTTATCCTGTCCTCCTATTGGCTCCTGCCCCTCTGGGGGAAGTAAAATTCCTCCATTCTGGCTCCTGTTTGAGGGGACCTTCTCAGAGCTCTGATTGAGCTTAATTTAAATGCCCTTTCACCCTGTCTCCCTATTGGTACTACACTTCCTCCCTCAGGAGGAAGTGTCACTCCTCCAGACTTCAGTATCACTATATCATGTGACCCCAAGCCCATCATTCACTCAAAGATTGATTATACCCCAATGTTAATTGATAATTAATTAATGCATTAATAATTGCTAATTGACACCCAATCTATAAACTAAATACTACATGTGATGCCCGTCAACCAATAATCAAAACATGAAATCTATACACTACACACACAACTATTTAAGTTGACTTCAAATCGGGGGCGTCAGGTGGCTGAGCGGTGAGGGAGTCAGGCTAGTAATCTGAAGGTTGCCAGTTCGATTCCCGGCTGTGCCAAATGACGTTGTGTCCTTGGGCAAGGCACTTCACCCTACTTGCCTCGGAGAGAATGTCCCTGTACTTACTGTAAGTGGATAAGAGCGTCTGCTAAATGTAAATCTTTCTTGTCTCTTGTCCCCTTTCTCTCCCTCTCAAATTCAAATCAACACAATGGGCTTATTTACTAGAAAGAACCAGAACGATTTCTCTCTCCATCCTCCACCCCCCCCCCCCCCCCCCCCCACACCAGGTACTCTACGATTCCCCTTCCCCAGCGACTGCTCCCAGGAGCTGCTGAACGGCATCCTGGACTCTGGGGAGGTGGACATCTTCCCCAAGGGCAAGGAGGGCCCATCTCTGCAGGTCTACTGTGACATGGAGACAGACGGGGGAGGATGGACGGTACGGAGAGGGGGAAGGGGAGGAGAAAAAAGGAGAGGAGGAGGACAAAGAGGACGAGGGGGTGGACGATACGAGGAGGAGCAGGAGGAGGATGGGAAAGAGGAGGAGGAGGGGGAGAAGGAGGGGGAGAGAGTAGTACCAGAAGGAGGAGGGAGGGGAATAAGGAAGCAGTGGAAAAGGTAAAGAGGATGAAGGGGGGATCAAGAGAGGGTAAGAGGAAGGAAGGAATCGACAATTGAGTGTAACACAGGCAGGAAAGAGGAAATGTACAAGGAATATATCAATGTGTGTGTGTCTGTGTGAATCTTAGGTCTTCCAGAGGAGGAGGGACGGCAGTACAGACTTCTTCAGAGACAGGAAGACTTACAGTGCCGGCTTTGGAGAGCTAAACAACGAGTTCTGGCTGGGTGAGACTCTGCCGCCAGTCATCCATCACAACATTGTGTCAAATCAAGGAGGGCTCGACCCAAACACAGGCAGTCACTTCATAGTACTCATATGTGCTCAAATATATACTCATATACTCAAATATGAATTAGGATTTGGTCCATTCCAAGTAGTATTTGTCCACTTTTCCTTTAGTGGAACATCCAGCATTTCATTTAAACACTTAAAGCTTTCTTGGTGATCCGTCTGTCGTTGCCCAGGTAACGAGAACCTGTACATCCTGACCAGCATGGCCCCGATGACGCTGCGCGTGGACCTGAGGGCGGGGACTGAGGCTGTCTACGCCAAATACTCCTCCTTCTCTGTGGAGAAGAGGAAGTACGTGCTTAGGGTGTCGGGCTACTCCGGCACGGCAGGTGAGACGCATCCGTGTCCCCGTCATGTAGCTCAGCGACTGTGAAAGTGTTTCAGAGCAACTGGGGTGCATTTGATTTGCCTCCCAGTACACTTGAATGGATCTGATAGTTTTCTTTCTCATTCTCACCTCTTCCCACCTCCGTTCCCACTGTCCCTCATTCCTATCTTCCCTCCCTCCCTCTCCATCGTCTCTCTCGCACTCTCCCTTCCACCTTCCCACCGATCTTCCTTCCCCCTTTCCCTCCCCACATTCCAACTACCTCCATCCCATCTTTCCCTTAACAGGAGACTCTATGAGTTACCACAGCGACCAGCCTTTCTCCACCAAAGACTACAACCCCAACCGCTGGTCCATCACAGTGTGTGCCATGTCCTACAGGGGGGGCTGGTGGTACAAGAACTGTCACGAGGCCAACCTCAACGGCCTCTACGGGGTCATTGAGAACCACCAGGTAAACACCGGCTGGCTTCAAATAGTATTCTGTGGTTTATACACACGCCAGGGGATTGGTTGAAGTGAAATATTAGCATCAGCCGATACACTATTTAAGTCTAACTGAGTTTAGGAGTTGTCAAGGCAACCTATTTTCTCGTCAACCACTACTTAACCCTACCAGAGTACCACAGTGTGTAGCTGTATGACTGAATAGACAACAACAAAATCTTGGATCTAGGGGTAAATATGGAAAGGGTTTGAATACCACCCATTAGATCACCATTTGTTACGCAGGCCTAACCTTAATAACCGCAGGTCAATACAGTCATACAGAAAGTTTCTGTTGTAACTCCATGACTGTGTGTGTGTATGTGTGTGTGATAGGGAGTCATCTGGACGGCCTGGAAAGGAAACGACTTCTCCATTCCCTTCACTGAGATGAAGTTCAGGCCCACAGCGTTCAACCCCCCCGCTAGGGGGTGAGGAGGGGGGGGGCAGGAGACTGAGGAGGAGGGAGGCACTCTTTGTGAACACACGGACACACCACACACACTCTCAAACATCCACACACACACGCACTCACATACACTCTCAAACGTCCACACGCACACCCACACTCTCAAACGTCTGCACACAAACAGGCTCACACACACACTCTCAAACGTCCACACACTCAATTTTCACACACATACTCTTACCGAACTGTCACAGAACACACTCCTACTTGCTAGTTTAAGAATATCACAGTGCCTTGTCCAAATCCAAGATTAAAGCAGACCTTTTTTCAAATGTATAGAGGACAGTTATCAGTATCTTACTGTATATTGTACAGATTCTAGATTATAATGTTTTAGTTTTGTTTTTTTTGCTATTTCCACGCTGTTCTTTAGATTTTGTACTTATCTACGTGTTGTGACACCACTCATGTCAGCTGTAAAAAATATATGCACTGTCCTCTCTCAATGACGGTACGAGTGTAGGAATGAGCAGGTGAATTACGTCTTTCTGTTCGTACTTGACTGATAATTATCAACTTTCTGTTTTTTTTCTGTGTACTTGTCGTTTGGTCTTTGAGTTGCTCTGTTGCCCCTAGTAAGGCTACAAAAAAAAAAAAAAATAAAGGTGAAAAGAGAACGTATTTGTTTCAACTGACTATTTTTCCATTCCTGTCAGAGGTCATATGTGAGTTTATTGTAGTACAGTACTTTCTATGTTGATGGGGATGATTATAGATATATATATATATATAATATATTATATATATCTATGGGGATGATTGATGATGATGACTCAGTATTCTTTGAAAACAAAGTAACACATGCTTTGGAATGTTCTTCCCCCCATGCATTGTGACACACCGATGTGTTGTCAAGGCCTCTGATGTGAAAGACTGGGAGAACACTCACATTCCCAAAACAGGCAGAATAGCAGCCATGTCAAAAAGAGGAAGAAAGGTAGGATTAAAAACCTAGCTGAGAATAGTAAACATATTTGACGCTAATGATAAACTACTGAAGACAAAACTATCAATAACACACCTTCAGTATTATTCATAGCCCATAAATACAAGATGTTTTTACAGGAACCACAATAACAAATATTTAAATCCAAACAAAACAGACAATAAATATAGTAGCTGATTTTAACTTGATATTTGTTTGGCTTCCTTGTGATGCGCAGAAGAAAACAGGAGCCAACACCGTGTCTAAGAAGACTTCCAGGTAAACGACTTCTGGCACAAACAGAAACACAGACACAATTCAACATGTACACAGACCCACACCACACACACGCACGTCTTCCCTTCTCTCATGGGGTCCTGTGGACACAGCGATGGGGGGCCGGTGGGAGCAGTGCCGGAAGGGACACGGCAGGGGCCCCTTCAGGGTGTGCAGAAGCCAGAGGCAGCTGCTCTCCAGGTCAGAAACCAAACAGCCTGTTTTCAATAACACGTGTACATGCATCACGACCCTTCATCATGTTCGAATCATCACAACCTAATACTTCAGTCATAAAATGACCTGTTTTGGGGGGGGGGGGGGGGGGGGGGAGTTAAAGTATCCTTACAAGCAGACTTGGGGAATCCTGTCACTTGGACTTGGCACATTGTACGTAAGATGATACAGTTTCACTAGCAACATTTGTCACTATTTTGAACTTGTGGTTTGCATATTTCATATTGCATATTTGCTAAGAATGTTCAGCTCATAAAGAATGAAGACGTATTTGACGAGGACAGACCACAAGGAAACGTTGAGATGAGCAGGACCAATCATTTCAACATAGCTGTACTTGTACTTGTCCCAGATGGCAAATAAACTTAAACTCTTAAGATTCCCCCCCCCCCTAAAACAGCAGCCTCCTCCTGTCCCTCCGTCCTGGTGCGACCCTGTCCCCGAGGAGCAGACCAGCGTCACCATCGCAGCCCTGGAGCAGATGACGGGCATCCCAGCCGTCTTGCTCAGGGTGGCCATGAAGTTAATCAGTGAGGTGTGTGAGGAGATGCTGATGGTCCTCAACAGCTACCGAGGAAGAGGCCACCTGGTGGACCTCAACACGCTGATCACCGGCCGCAGGGACCCTGACATGCCACCAGCCTTTAAAATGTAGGTTGGCTGACTGCTTGGTCGGTTGATTGTCCCCCATCCTGATAGATGATTGGTTAGCTGGTTGGTAGGCCGGCTGGCTGGTCGTTTGGTTGGATGATTGATTGAAAGGACGACTTACTATTGACCTGCAATCTGTGTTCTATTCAACTGTTTTACCTGGAGGTCCTTTACGATGTTAGTTGACTGATTGGTTGCTTGGTTGATAGACCTATAAACCGTGTTCTACTAGATTTTAGCCTAGGTTTTTAGGTGGTCTTGCCCCATGAAAAACTGAAGAACCCTTTATTGTTTTAAGTAGCATCTACTTTGTAAAATGTAAAGACGTTAAGACGTTCCCTTGGACATTGACCTGTTTGAGGAGAACGGCCAGGCTGGTCTGAGAAGGCGTTGATCCCTTGTGGTCCAATGTGGTCGCTGCGTGTTACTGGACATTATAGCTGAGGTAGTCGTATGCATGTCCATCCCCAGGTGGGAAGACTACACCAAGGACGAGTATGACATGCTGTTTGGGAGGCTGACTGGGCTGGTCCTGAACCAGGTTCTGGATGTCTTCGCGGCGGAGTGCGGCGGCAACATCAGCAAACATGTCCTCCTGGCCCAGAAGGGCATCTCCGTGGAGGTGTTCCAGTTCATGCGCAGCTGGGCAGATTTCGCCTTGGGCATGTCCTCGATCGACGGCGGGAGGATCGTTCGCAACCCGTGTCCAACAACACCGGAATCTCTTCCGAGGAGGCGGGACCTGGCGGATCCGCCGGAAGGAATGGCATCCGAGGACGGCCCAGTCATGTTGGGTATCGGCCAATTGGTTGGCTCCACACAGGATAGCGACCAATCGCGGTCATACAGGTTGTCGGTTGTGAAAGATGAGAAACTGGAGGTTGGGACACAGCAGGAGATCAAGGCGGAAAGAAAGCGTCTGATTCGGTACGAGATTCAGAGGCTGGTGGTGAAGACCGTGTTGTGGGCCGTGTCTGACCTCTCTCAGGATGATCTCCCCGACTGTGCCTGCTTCTTCTGATGTCCACCAGCGTTCTCCGCTTTCTCAAAGGACCTCCAGAAATGCTGTAGTTACCCAGAAAGGATATGGACAAATTATTTTTTATAATAGTTATATAATTTGTGAATATGTTTTGAAAATATAAGGCTAATTTAAATTAATAAATGCTGGATGAGTCAAGATTCTTGTCGATTTTCTTGTCGGTGTGCATGCCGTTTCTCATATGGCCACTAGGTGACAGTCTGTTCTTATTATATGTAATGGGCTCAGTATCATACTGTAGAAATGCATATTGCACAGATGGAAAGTCCCTTCTTTTCTCTAACAGAAACTAACACTCCAAACGGCTGAATGAGAAGTAATTATAAGTACCAAATAAGCTACATGGTACACGATGAGTGCATGTGAAATGACTAAATGACTAAATGTGGAAAGACGATATACTACAGCTGTAATTAGGCCAAATATAGCAACAAAATATTAAATGATGATAAATAAAAATAAATCTACAACGCAGAATGGGAATTTAAATGGCTTACAGCTACATTTAATAAGAAATATGAAACAAAAAATCTTCATCCCTTCGTATGACTTTAAATACATATAGCCTACCATGATAAAACTTTGTATATAACATTAACTTTTACACTTTTACATCTCGTGAACCCTCACTGTAGTATCCATTTTGTCTCGTCCTCAGATGAAGGGACATTTTGATTAGCCAGAAGTCATGATGTAAAATTGAAAGTGAAAGACATCTTCCCAACGCAAAACGCTGACACATTCAGCCATTACAGCTTGCCGTTTCAGTGTTTGTATTTTCTAACTGGGGGGTAGGCCTACGCGAGTGAAAAAGTCACGTCGAGTAACTACGACTCTCACCTGAACTTTAAGACTCGCCAAACGCAGACGGATTTTCTCATTCAAAGATGCTCAATTCCAGGCCCTGCCTACCCCCAAGTGGAGGTTTTTGCTTTGAAAATACGCGCAGGTGAGTTTCGATCAAGATGTTTTATTAAAGTGAGCAGCACCGTAGCTTTATGAACTAACAGCAATTCATCACAGGAATATTTGGTGACATTAACACACGTGTGCGTAGTGTACTATCTTAATTGAACTACTAGTAAGATAACTTAAGCTGTCACACCTGACCTATACCCATCAGGGAGGTAGCCTAAACCCCATGGTCAAAAGTCGACTACACACTATTCCTTATTTGTTTGACAGGAATGCTGTGTTGGAGGGGAGCTTGTCAGAGCAGGGCCTCAGTGCACCCAAAGCCAGGAAGACGGGAACTACTATTGCTGGCATCATCTTCAAGGTGAGAATCACAGGGAACTAAGGTGGAAGCCATGATTGACATCTGCAGCTAATTTAGCTTTGTTGCAATGAACATCCTATTCATGGCCATTTCTATTCTTTTAATACAGGTATTGTAAATGATGGCTTGGTTTTGTTAGGATCATCCATTTCACCTTCTCTCTCTCTTTCTCCCCTTCTCTCCCCCTCTCTCGGGCCTCAGGATGGGGTGATTCTTGGAGCGGACACCAGAGCCACAGACGACATGGTGGTGGCCGATAAGAACTGTATGAAGATCCACTACATCGCGCCAAACATCTAGTGAGTGATTCAGAGACAACCTGCACCTGAGATAACCCTGTACCCAGAAAATTGAAAATGTGACTCTTTCTATTCTGTTCTTTTTGGCATAATGCGTTCATGAACCAAGACCATGCTAGTCCATGTATCTGAGTATGTTCTACACTACACTACTTCCTTGACTTAGCCCCTGAACCCATGAAGGAGGGGACGGTTGGGGGGGGGGGTTATAGCTCAGTGGTAGGGTTAGAGCATTTGACTAGAGACTGAGTCTCTGTGGTCAACACCCCCACAATATGTCACTATAAGTATTGATAAAAGTGTCTAAATGAATACAGTACATAGAATCACGATACGTTACTCGGGTTTGTCCCCGTAGCCGTGAGTGTGACCTTTGACCCTCTGCAGCTGCTGCGGGGCGGGCGTGGCCGCGGACGCCGAGGTCACCACGCAGATGATGTCGTCCAACGTGGAGCTGCACTCCCTCAGCACCGGGCGCCCGCCTCTCGTCGTCACGGTGACGCGGCAGCTGAAACAGATGCTGTTCAGGTGAGATCCAACGGGAGAGGAGGAGAGAAGGACGTTCGAAAGAAAGACTAGGTAGGTGGGGGAGGTGTGTGTGTTCATGAAAGCTTGGTGTGACGGCTTGCTAGTCATCCAAGAGTGGAAATCGGCTTCATCGCTTAACCTAAAACTGAAATCAGAAATGAAAAATGAATCAGTCTGAGAAAACAATCTACTAACACTTGAGACCATCACACACTGCAGGCGAGCGATTCACGGGCGACCGACGCAGGAAAACTCACAAAATACAATCACTTCTGTTGTGCTGAATGGGCCAGCACAGTCAGCAAGCGATTTTTGCCATTGCCTGGCTAAAAACCAAGTGTTGTGTGTCTGGTGGCCTGTAGAATTATCAGGAAAACCCTTTTTCACATAAGTTGGACATATGAGGGCTAACGTTCCTGTGTAACTGTACACCCCCTGTGTTTCAGGTACCAGGGTCATATCGGCTCATCTCTCATCGTTGGGGGGGTCGACGTGACGGGGGCACATCTCTACAGCGTGTACCCTCACGGGTCTTACGACAAGCTGCCCTTCCTCACCATGGGTAAGCTCACCCTGAAGAACCACCTCTGGTCTGATCCTCTACCCCCTGTCCTCTTCCCTGTAGGACACACAGACAATCAGGCAGAATCTCATTCCTCATGTCAGTTTAGGATCAGTTTACTGTAGGAAGGATAATTTATATTTCACTTGTGGAGCCCAACTCGGCTTGAGTTTAAATTAGAGTTCTCAGATTCTGAGGGCCACTTTTACCTGACCACATACTACACTAGGATCAATATATGATATATTCAACATAGATTAGTCAGAGGAATTGGAGATGAGAGTCAAGATCTTGTCACATTGTTTAGAATCATTTCAGCTCAATACAATAAAAATACATTTATTATGAACATTTATGAACTTTGTAAAGCTCTCTCTTGGAAGTCGCTTTGGATAAAAGCGTCTGCTAAATGAATAAATGTAAATGTAACTAAAAACATTGACCAAAGTACTGCACAGACAAGAGTAAAAATCACAAAATACATGAAACACCAACATAAACAAGACAGCCCATGGGAACAACAGCCCAGGCACAGGCCAAAAGTCAGCCATATCAGGTTTCAGATGCTAGCCAATACAAATAAGTCTTAAGTCTGGAATTAAAAGAGTCTATGGAATGCTGTTCCACACAGTCAAGGAGCAGCAACGACAAAGGTTTGGTCACTCCTGAGCTTGAGTATACTGTTTCCAGCCGGGCACTGGAGACGACACCTTTACATCTCTCACAGTTACGTGGATTGGAAATCTCAGGATGGTCACATGTTCTTTACAGGTTCGGGAGCTGCTGCAGCTGTCTCTGTCTTTGAGGACAGGTACAAGTCAAACATGGAGGTGGGATACATTTCGGTTGTTCTGTAAAAACAAGTAGGCTAGTTTAACTCAACGACAGATCATATTTGGTTCTGTCCTCATATCTCTTCTCCTCCACCTGAGAGAGATACTGGTTGTCAGACCATAAAAAGACAACAAATTAAAAGTTTGCCCACCTCTCCTCATCGCTTCCACTATACCTCGTCTCCTCTCTCTTCCCCTGCTCCTCTCCCCCTCATCCACCCTCTATGTCCTCCCCCATCTCCTCTCCTCCCTCCCTGCCTCCACACGCCTCTCCTCTCTCCCCCACCTCTCCTCCTCCTCTCTTTCTCTCTTCCCCTTTCTCCTCTCTCCTTCCCCCTCCTCCCTCCCTCTCTCCTCCCTCCCTCCGCCCATCCTTCCCTCCAGCTGGAGGAGGCTAGGTGTTTGGTGAGAGATGCTATCACCGCGGGGATCTTCTGCGATCTGGGATCAGGCAGCAACGTGGACCTGTGCATCATCACTCAGGCCGGCGTGACGTATCACAGGGGCTTTGACCAGCCCGTACAGAAGGGGAAAAAGTGAGTTTGGATTTGGTTTTTACTTGATTGATCATGATCATTTTCCTATCAAAGCCTAAGTTTATTGACATACGTGTTCATTGAGGGCCGATGTGAGATCTGTCTCCGTCTCACGTGCATACACTTTCTTTGTCCTCTCTCTTTTCTCTCTGTCACTCCCTCTTTCTTTTGCTCTGTCACTTCCTTTTTGTATCTCTCTCTTTCTCCTTATCACTCTCTCTTTCGTACTCGCTCAACATTTATAGTTCCTTTTGTGCTTTGCTCTGTGCGTTGGTTCACATCCCAATCGTTCTCCTCTTCCTGTTTTCAGAGAGGGACAGTACAAGTACAAGCCTGGAACCACAGCAGTTCTGACGGAGACGATCACACCCCTCCCATTGGACGTTGTGGAGGAGTCTGTGCATCTCATGGACACTCAGTAAAACACTAACGTGCCGTAGGCTTGATGAAAGTCATGCATTTTAAACAAATTGTATTCTGCATAGGGCTGCATTTCGAGAAGGCGTATTTACTTGTGTCATCACAACGGTCTTGGGTTTGATTTTGTGTTGCTAATACAAAAAATTGTTTTATTTTGTCAAATGGTGTCTGTTTTTTTTAAGGGTGCACCACTTGTGCTTTAGACTAGAATAGGCATTTTCTGCTTTTATTGATCTGGTGTACCAGGTACCCTCTCAGATAGTGATATGGTATGTATTTTTGTGTTATGTTTTATGTCAGTATGACCCAATTTCCCAGACATGGAATAAGCCTAGTCCAAAAGTAAGACAAAAAATATATGAAGATCTCCATTGTTAACGTGTTTAAGGCTAGGACTAGGCTTAATCCATTTCTGGGAAACTGGGCCTATGTAGTTATAGTGATATGTGAAACGTTTCGGAGACTAATAATTAACGGAACACAACAATCCTCAGCCCTTTAAACGGCATTCGTCCAATTGTCGTTCAACTGTACGCTCTCGACACAGATCCGCTGCGTCTATTGGCTCAGCAAGGAAACAACGGAGCAGCGCGTGGTTTGAATTCTATTTGGTTCTCGGTTGTTTTTGAGAGTGATTTTCTTTGTCTTGCTGAAGGGCTAGCATTGAGTCCGTTCGCTTCCCGATTCATTGATACAGCAGACCGAGCCTTTTTAACCAATTGGTAAGTATACGATTGGCTGTTGTAGACCGAAAGAAATGTTGCTTGCTAACTTTGTTTAGCGTATAACATGTGCGTCGAGTTTAGCTAACCTATCTGCTCTGTTCGGGATTCCCTGCACGATCACCCTCAGTATACAGGCACGTTCAAAACAGCTTGGCTAGCTAACTAATGTTGTTTTTATTTGGGCTGTTTTATGTGACGCGTGATTTTCATTTAAACGATCGAAAACGTATGCATCTCAAGCTTCTGTCCAGTCCGTCCAGCATATGCTAATTATGCTAATGCTACAATGAAACTGCGAACATTTACTGTTTCAGGAAGTAAATGTACTAAATAGCGTCAGTGAATAATGCATTGCACATTGTCACACAGCTGTGTTTTTGTTGCACTGTGTTAAAAATGTATTTAGCTTTTGATGAAGCTTGGAACTCTTGTGTAGTATGGTGGCCATACGTCCTCTGTTTTCCCTGACTTTTTCGGACCTTAAAAGGCGTCCGGTCGGGATTTCTAAATTTGAGAAAATGCATTATTTTAGTTATTATTATTCGGCTTTAGTTGCATTATAATGTCGGTCTTATATTTAATGGTGTGTGCGCGCATGTTTGTATTGCTAACCCGTCTTTGTAAGTCCCGCCTTCTCGTACTACAATTGGTCGATTATTAGAGGCTTGCCGCAACTATTGGCCAAAACTCTGTCAATCCGCAAACAAGCGATGCGTTGTTGCGGTCGGCATCAAACAGTTGCTTGACGGTAGCAGCAAGTGACAGCTTAGAGGAAACAATGCCCAAACGATATATCCTATTTATGTTATGCTAAAAGTTAAAAAAAAAAGTTTTTTTCACTGTACAACAGTTTGCATTCATCCATGTTTGCATTCAACCATGTTTTGAACCATATTATTCCAACCCCCTGGCAAGTAGCCCTCTTTTTTGGAAAACCATAATATGGTCACCCTACTCTTGTGATTACATTGGGAGTTTGTCCTACCTACAGACAGACTATTAACGTAGTGATAATTAGTCGTCAGGTTTGGTGTTGGAGGATGCGCCGCGACACATCTGCCAACCGACGGAAGGGCACCACGCCGAAGCGTCGGCCACCACAGCCACCGCCGGGGCCGTCCGTGTCCCACTCCCCGCGTAGGAGCGGTCCTTCAGGTGAGGAGGGAGAAGCACGAGGAAGAAAGATGCCGTTAAATCACAGATCTAGCTCGAACCGAAACATAAGAACATACTGTTCCAACGCCTCCAACAGTTGACCAATTTCCCAGTCATGGAACCCTAGAGAAAGAGTAAAATGTCCTGGGAAATTATTTTAACATTCTCTTTGTTTTTGTTTAACTGAGAATAAACTACTAGAGCTCCCCAAAACCAATAACACTGCAATAAGAAAGGATTGTTATGTTCAGGATCATATTAAAATTCAAATGGTAGGTTTATGGATGAGAGTATTTTGAACACAGCCCCCAAGTCAACCCTAACCCTAACCAACTATTGTGCTGGTAGCACAATAGTTGCACAAAGATCAAATTGTCATAACTTCTTGGCATGTAAAAGATTATTTCATAGATCAGTATTATTGACATAGACGGCACATCTTTTAAATTGGACTTCCACAGGGAGGTGCGTGTATGGCACGATTCCTGCCAGTCATACCATACCATACTGAAAGTGTCCTGGGAAACTTCTGGAAAATGATCTCTAGAAAAGTGTCAACTCTTGTCTGTACAGTGCCCGGTTCGCAAGCTAATCAAGGCTGAGACACACAGGTTCTAGGGATCGGATGTAAGCCCAGGTGAACGTACAAAGCCTGAATACATCAATGCTTATGTTATTACTTATTATGTACCTGGCTGAGTTAACTGAACACTTTCCTTCAGAATTAAGTGAATTGAATTGAACAGAATATTCAGCTGGTGAAGCTAGTACAATTTGAACAGAATATTCAGCTGGTGAAGCTAGTACCATTTCTACCTCACCTCAGCACCTGGCGCCTCGCCTCGCAAGAAGAGGAGGTTCCGTCCAGGATCCAAAGCTCTCATGGAGATCAGGAAGTATCAGAAGAGCACTAACCTGCTCTTGAGGAAGGGTCCTTTCTCACGTTTGGTAGGTTTGTGTAAGCCTGACAACAACCCAAAAAGAAGAGAAAATGTATATCATTAATAGAAACTCCCCCCACCCCCCCAAAAACATTCCTTCATGATCTTGTTTTTTCTCCCAACCGTTTGTTCTGGGTGCCTCAGGTGAGGGAGGTGTGCCAGACATACGCCAGAGACTTCATGAGGTGGCAGGCTCTGGCTCTCCAAGCCCTGCAGGAGGTAAACGGGCTCTTGTTTATTTAGATTTTTCTATCTGCTTATTTACGGCAATGCTTCATGGTTTAACGCTGGGGTGCAGAAACATGTTTGTTATTGAGTTGACTAAACAATAAATCAACATTCCCATCTTTCTTTGTTTCTTCCCTCTGCATTCCTTCTCTGCATTGTCTCTCTCGCTGACTCACGCTCTCTTCTTCTATATCCTCTGTATTTTCCTCTCTCTCCTTTGTTTCTCTCTTTCTTCCATCCACATATATTTCCTTCTCCCCCCTTCAAAGGCTGCAGAGGCTTTCCTAGTCATGCTGTTTTCGGATGCCAACCTGTGTGCCATCCACGCCAAGCGCGTGACCCTGTTCCCACGTGACCTGCAGCTGGTCCGACGTATCCGCGGGGTGGAGAGTCTCTGAGGGAGGGGGGGTCGGGGGCCTCCGGACGGGACATCAGCACTGAGCACGATGCGTTTATTTTAGTTTATTTTTCAATCTTTTAACCGCCTTAGTTCTTGAGGCTTGTAATGAATCGAAAACTCTGGAGGTGGACATTTTAAAGACTCACTTTCTGTTCCAGGTGTGAAACAGACACACATTTGGATTAAATCAATGCTTTTTGGTGCTAGGTGAGCCCTGCATGATGCCTTATCTCCTTGAAGCCATGATAATTGTAGATGCTTAGCATCACTAACTAGATCTTTTTCTACAGACTTCCTCTGATCAATCCACCTGAACTGGCATATGCATTGTGACAGTATCCGCATTTTAAGCACTTAGGGTTCATGACTTTGTGTTAATTCTTTAATCACACGTTCCCATTCAAACAGGACCTGGTTAGCAGTGTTTTATTATTGTACCTGTAGACTGTTGACAGAGAAACATTTCTGTATTCATATTGTATAGTAAGCAATGTTGTATTTTGATGTAAATAATGTTGTATTTTAAATGCAAAACTGTTAAATGGAGTTTGATTTAAAGCCTGTGTGAGATGTTACCGATGAAGAGAATTGTTATGTCTTTATGTAACTGCCTACAATAAAACAGATGCTAGGTTTCAGAGGGGGTAGTGGGACACATGGTCTAGCACCTTTCAGTCTGTGGTATCTTCAAGCTGGACCCAGGTGCCCTCGTATTGGCTCTGGATTTAATTGGTCCCTGGGGACAGCTTCCTGGTGCCTCGGTCCCACCTGTCCTTCCTTCAGCCAATCAGATCTTCTCCTACCTGTGTCGCGAAGCACCTGTCGGTTCTGTTTACAGGTGTTCTGGAACATCACCTGGGACTGAAACGCAGACTGGGGACCTTTTAGGAGGCAAGCTGTTAAACGACACGTCAGTTGGAACTGCGGAACCGAGGCTGAGCATGTTGTTAGCCAGAACCCTGGAGAACTTAAACTAGCAAAAGTTTCTGGGAGTTAAAGAGTGGAGTTTAACGTGTGTGAATAGAGAGGAGAATTTGGGGATTTTATCTCAGGACCTTTGGAGTGCCCTGGCGCAGAGGGGAGGCTGCTCCTGAATGTGATCCAGTCCGAGGCTTCACAGGAAGCATTGTGACTTGGTTGTAACTCATCCTGCATGGTAAGCCAATTTGCAACTCCGATGTTGTGAACTTGATTGTTTGACTTTGATTCTACCAGATGTAGTGAAATTGAAATGTTACATTTACCTGAAATTTGTGAATATTGAATGTGACATAGCTCCTGATATGCTGGTGCTTGGTAAATTTGCCAAAAAAAAGTGTATATATACTGTATCTTGTGTCCTTTTGCAAATAAAATTATTTTAAAATATTTCTATTGTTATTGTAGTTAGCTTCTGGGGTCAGTGTTTAAATCTTGTTCTTTTACCTCTGTCCCCAGGGATGATGTCACAAGACGATGTCACCCTTGAGGGCCTGTTGTATGGCAGTGTCCATGGCAACAACTCAGATGGGGTGGAGACCGAGGCTCAAGTCATTAGCCATGTGGGAGAAGAAAATGCATCAGCCAATCACATAAGAGTTAGTCAAGTCCCTAGTTTCCTAAACAGGTTCTGTTTTACAGTATCTTTTATGTATTAACTGAAGTCATTATTGAAAACCCTTTCAGTTTCTCAATGAATCCTGAGCCTGGTGAAATATTTGTGTTACAAACACAATCTACTCACAGAAAAACACTATAGTGGGCCCAAATGCTTTCCTTTTTTCTCCATGATAGTCAGGTTGAGGATTCAAGTGGAGACTTTTGAGACTCAACCATGGACTTCCTTTTCTTGTCTCGTTTCTAGTCTCCACCCGCATCTATTGATGAGCCAATGGTGTGTGCTGGCTGTGGGGGGCCTGTGTGTGACCGCTTCGTCCTATTGGCTGCTGGGCGGGCATGGCATGAAGCGTGTCTCCGCTGCAGCCAATGCCACTGTGAGCTGCAAATATACCCTACTCTCTACTGTCGAGACGGCAGTATCTTCTGCCAGCAGGATTACTGCAGGTCAGGCTGCTGTCGATTGTAACACTGGTTGCAAATCAATAATGTATTAATTCATCCGATGGTGTGTTTACTTAGCAGGTAATGTATTCGTTTCGTCGCTTTTACTGAAGTACGGGGGGGATTTAAATCTGTGCTGTGACCTCTTGATTGGCAGTCCAGTGCTCCACCACTGATATATACCCATCCTGAAGAACTAGGACCCTCTCTCTCCCGCCGGCTCCCTACATTGATTCATCTCATCCAACATCATTTGAATCTGGTGTGCTAGATTAGGGACAGAACTGAGGCCAGGGCCAGAGTGGGACTCGTTTTATTGCCTCATTTATGTGCCTCAGAGCAGCTCATTTTAGTTCACAACCTATTAGCCTATAGGAGATTTAACAACTAGCCCGGCCCAACGGGAATCTTCCACTTTCTCCCGATTAGCCACTCCGGGCTCGGCTGAGGCGTACAGGATGGTGGCCATCCAGTAACATGGCTGGTCTGCTGTACAACGTCTATAACCAACAATAAACAACTAACAAATAAAATTGCAAATGATAATAATCTCAATATAAGTGATGTCATGTCTAACCCTGGCCAGGATTTTCAGCATTGGACGCTGCGCCCGCTGCTCTCAGCCAATCCCCTCGTCCGCCATGGTCATGAGGTCTGGTGAGCTGACCTTTCACCCCGAGTGCTTTTCCTGTCAGGTCGGTGAAATGTCTATCTTCTCACTGTAGCTTACAGTGCGTGAGCTTGCAATATTACACATTTATACAGATTTAACAAGATCTGATTGAATTGGGCCTTACTTTGTGTCTCTGACCTTGTACTAGATGTGACATTGGTCTTTGATTAGCTACTTGACGCTATTTGAAAGCTATTGAGGTGTTTGTTTTGACTCAGAGAGTGGGCACTTATTGGATTTGTCTATTTCTCATTTCTGTAATTGCTAAGGGTGAGATAAATAAAGGGCACTTGAATCATTTTGCCCAATTAGAAGTATTTGACCTATGCACTATATAAATCCTACTCATCTGGCAACTCCACAGGAGTGTGATGTCACGCTGTTGCCTGGCAACTTGTACTGCCTGCAGGGCGAGAGTGTCTATTGTCAGTCTCATTACCACGACGACAGCACGGCCAGGACCACCCCCCCCCACAACCTGTACCTCAAACAGGCCCTTGGAGAAGGTGAGTTAGAAAGGACCAAGGATGACACAGCAATAGATCAAGTCGATTAAGTCTGCTTAATATAAGTCTGCTTTAATTATGTCTACCCTAGCGTCCAACTTTTAGAATACTTAAAGCTGCGATTTACAAATCCTTTCGTTGGTTTGGCTGTTTAAAGACAAACTATAAAAAACGTGCTTAATGTGGCTTTGTAGATATACAGTAACTGCCCCACTGCAACTCACACGCCAACTCATTTGGCCATACCTCTGAAACAGGGGAGGACTCAGTCAGTAGCCCTGAGCCGCGATTGGACGATGGAGTCCCTAGAGGGCGGACGCAAAGGCGAACCAAGCGAATCAGGACGTGTTTTCGCAGTGAGCAGCTGCGTGCCATGGAGTCGTATTTCGCTCAGAAGCACAACCCGGACGGCCGAGACTGGAGCTGTCTGTCTCACCGAACCGGTTTGCCCAAGAGAGTTCTGCAGGTAAGACTCCTCCTTCTGCACTGCATTCCTCTGGGAACCACCCTTCCATGGATTTCAACAACAACATCCTTGTGAGCAGTTTACTTCAAGTGGACGTTGTGCTTACCTAGAAAGTTGAACTAACTTTCTGGCTATCTCGCTTTCTCTTTTGCCATCTCATGTGTCTATGTGACTCTGTCTCACTCACTCACACTTGCAGGTATGGTTCCAGAATGCCAGGGCCAAATTGAGACGGACCCTCTCGGCAGACGAGTCCCAGAGCAACTCACCTGCTCCCCCAAGGTCCGATGCCATGGCTACCACATCCCTGTCCCCTGTCGGCCCCTCCCACCAGCAGCCCCAGGCCTTCCAGACCAGCACCATCAACCAACTAGAACTCTCCCTCCTCACAGCCCCTCTCAGTGACCCGCCCCAGAGCCCCACAGACCAATCGTTGATGCTGAAAGATTCCTTGTACCTAGACTACAGATCCCATGGTGCACCATGCCTGTCCTTCTCTGATGACCTCTGACCTTGGCGAGTGCATGGTGGGGAGAGATGGGGGCTCTGAACTGAAATAGCACTTAAACTCTTAGGCTTTGTGGAGTTAGATGACACCTCATGTTATGTCATCATGTGTGATGATTGTTCATTTCAAGGTAAAGTTTAGCTGAATTGCACAAACATTTAGCACAAAACGATATTACTATATTAAACACAATAGTTTGTATTTTTTTTCACAATTTCAGCTGTTAGCTACTAGAATACAGTGTGCTAAAACGTTGTGTTTTAACTGATACTATACCCTACAAGTCACTGTAAATGTTTCTGTCTTTTGCGCATCATGCACTACAGTTCCCTGCACTACAGTTCACATGACTTGCACTATGCATACTTTGTGTGTCAATAAAATCAACAAATGTCGGCCATGTCTGGTTGTTTTGGTCTATCGCATAACATCAGTAAGCATCGTCATTGTCACCAGGATCTCTTTCTAGATGACTTAAGATCTTTGATCCTGAATGAATCTGAACTCATTACATTTACATTGTCATTTCACAGACGCTCTTATCCAGAGTGACTTACAGTAAGTACAGGGACATTCCCCCCGAGGCAAGTAGGGTAAAGTGCCTTGCCCAAGGACACAATGTCATTTGGCACGTCTTCAACCTTCTGAATAATAGCCCGATCCCCTAACCGCTCAGTCATCTGACGCCCTTAAGTGAGTGTTCTTTACGGTGTTGTTCTGCTATAACAAACCCGGCATGGTACCTCTTGTGTCACAGAACCTGTTTACTCCATGGTTCCACAGAAACATACAATGCACCTGGGGAGCAGAGTGGAGCTGTGTGATCAGACATGGACCTGGGGAGCAGAGTGGAGCTGTGTGATCAGACATGGACCTGGGGAGCAGAGTGGAGCTGTGTGATCAGACATGGACCTGGGCAGCAGAGTGGAGCTGTGTGATCAGACATGGACCTGGGCAGCAGAGTGGAGCTGTGTGATCAGACATGGACCTGGGGAGCAGAGTGGAGCTGTGTGATCAGACATGGACCTGGGCAGCAGAGTGGAGCTGTGTGATAAGACATGGACCTGGCTTAGCTACCTGTAGAGATCACAAACACCGGCATCATCATCTACCAACACCCTACATTATAAACAAAACAAAGTGCCATCCAAATAACATTGATTTAAAACACTACGGTTTCAGACACAACCCTTGTCAGCTGTGGGGAGTCTCTGGCTTGTAAATAAATAGTTATGTCCTTAACCTTAGCAACCTGGAAAGGGTTCTAACTTGAAGGCTTTTATTCTACAACATTCTTTTATTCACACCTTAATGCTTTCATTGAGTAGATGGCCTAGTGCAAGTGAGTGAGACAGAAACTCACTCACAGGTCATGGCTTTCTGACCCCACCTCTACAGAATAAACACAACAGATATGATTTCAGGGTACCGACCGAGAGATGACGATCGTGGCCCACAAAGGATCTGAATCGAGGTGAGGAGAAGCCCAGACAACAATGGAATTCTTCCAGGTGTGTCTGCATCCCCCCAGTGAAACCATCGTAATGACGACAAACTGTTTTCCTACTTACAAAAACCTTAATGAATTGCCACACCAGACCGACAATCAAGCAACAGTAATTGGCACGCTAGCAGGTTCCTTGGTTAAACGGCCCCTGTTTCCAAGTTGGAAGAATGTAAGTGATGGAGGGATGCGTTGCAAGGAGTGCGTCAGAGGGTCTAAGCACCAATCAGCAATGGCGCACACCGTGGACATGTCAACTGATATCAGCTACGATGAGTATTTAAAGGCTTAGAGAGCCAATCTGAGGAGACAGACACACAGACAAACACTGCAAGGTAAGCTACTTCTCAGATTATATCATGTCATGTAAACTACGTAAATAGTTAATATAAGTAACTGGGGTTAATAGCTGTGGTTGAAGTTGTATTTATGAGTTTCACTTTTGTTTCACTTTTTATTGTCTTTGTGTTTGGGTTAGGTATTGAGAACATATAGAACATGTTAGATTTCATACAGTAGCTAAATGTGGTCTGTATACCCACCATACTGATTTACCTTGCATAGACCACAGTGTATGTGACTCTTGTGTGGTGGTCATGTTATAGGTACTTAGCGGGGTTGTCCTCTGATTGACATTACATTAAAGTCAACATGCACGGGTGGCATCAGCTTTCTATTCCCTGTGTTTCCAACACCCTGATAGAAAAAGCTTTTTGGTTACTTTGAATAACTCGTACATTTCCCCTTTAATTTTTTCAGATGAGGCTACCATCTTACCAACTGTGCACCTCACAGCCCATGCTCGTCCTTCTCTCCCTGGTCCTCCTGGTCCCCGCACCGGGGGCCAACACACACCCCCACTTCCCTGCTGCCGTCCTCCCCACGTTGGAGCACCCCGACTGGGAGGCTGCTTTACTCCAGCTCCAGGCTTCTCTGGATGTCCCCGGGAGCCTCCGGCCTTGGGGCCCGCTGCTCGGCGTGGGGCCTGGAGACCCCCGTCTGGGCCTCCTCAGGGAGCTGGGGGTGGAGGATGCCTGGGGACAGGAGACCATACGACGGGGCCAGAGAGGGGAGCTGGAGAGGAGGCCACTGGGGCCGTTTCCAGGGCACCCAATGGAGACCCTGCATTATCAGGAAGGAGGGGAGGAAGAGGGGGAGGTGGGGGGGAAGAGGAACGAGGCCCTGACGTCCATTGCTGGAGGTCTTCAGGCCTTCAACAGGGAAAAGGGGGGCTTTGGGTTCCGCTTTGGAAGGAAGTGATGGAGAAGGAGGATGAAGAAGAGAGAACATGGAAAGGAGGAAAAAGAAACGGGACTCAAAGGTGGGGAAGGGGGAGGGGGTGGAAATGCGGTGCGGCGTTGAGGGGTGAACAGGAAGAAAATAAGAGGAGGGGGTGACGGAGAAAAGGGTACTAAAGTCAGACCACAAACTGACTAGTAGAGCCACCGAGTATTCTATCGGCAAAATGTGACCGCTGTGTCCAAGTGAAAGTACCAAGGGATTGAAAATTCTAAGCAGAGGGACATTCTACTCTCATCTTTGTAAATCCAAAGTCTACTGTAAGGACAAATCAAAGTCAACACTGTCAGTTAATAAAATACTACTTGCGAGTGTGAGATTGTGAATGTGTTGATTCATTGTGCCATCTGTTAAGTATTTGTTGTACTCTGTGCTAAACAATTGTGTCTGAGTGTCACATCAAAGCCAACTGTGGCACTATACAGGGACACTGAACTTCCGCTATTCTCAGAAAGAGTCTAGTGCATTAAAGCTTGACTAGAAAATATTACTAAATAAATTCTAATATGAGAAACAGCGCCTCTAATTCTTGTGTGAACTTTCCTCCAACTAGAGTTTGATTAATCTATTTTCACAGAAGTCAACGAGGAAAGCTTGCTTCACCGAATGCAATTGCTTGGATTGGACGGGGTTTCTGTCATAATTGACTGGAAAGTGGTGGCCAAATTTAATTTGACATTCTACTGGCAATGAGCTGTCTGTGCAGCTAAGCAAGTCTCAGAGGGCCTCATTGTCACAACATTTGGGCGGACAAAACTTGTATTTGGTATAGTTTTTCTCAATCGATGTGACACATTTCTCCTAACTCGGGTAACTGCTCTCAAAATAGTTAACAGTGATCTGGCTCAGAACCAGCTGCATCGCGGGCACGGGAGTCTGTGTGTGCTGAATTTAATGAACCGTTTCGCCAACAGAAGAGTGTGTCTAGTTTTGAGAAATATTTCGAATCGATTGAGCAAAACTGTAATGAAAACAAAATAGGTACATTGTACCTTCAAGTATTCCAACCATGTAGTCCAACAAGGAAGTATTTTCCCATAGCCTATATATAGGCTATGGGAAGGAACAAGAAACTTGCACATCAAAACTTGATGTGCAAGTTTACATTTTCACTATCTCGACGACAACAACAGTTGAAGAAGGGGACCTGTGAGAGCAGTCCAAGTCAAGCTGTAAAAACAAAAGTTTATAAAATAATTTCGGACAGACAAATGTGAGGGAACTAAATATGCTATTTGCCGGTGCAATCCTCGTCCTGTATGAGATGTTGGGGTCAGTTAACAGCGGTAAGTTTTCTTTTCGTTCTACATGAAATTGTGCTCTCGTTAAAATAAATGTTAACCTCAGATAAAATATATATTTAACTTTTTAAATGTAACCGTTCATAATGAACATTTCATCATTATTATAAGGACTGGTAGCTGCAAAATGGCACAATAAATCATAAGGAATTTAGGCCTACTGTAGGCTACCTCTGATGGATTAGGCCAAACTGGGAAATGCTCAACTTCCTGATAACAGGGTATAACATTTTCTCATTGGCTCAAAATGAGAAAGTAACGCGATTAGATTAACGCGTTACCGGCATCACTGGTCAGGACAGACCCTTTGCATGTTAGGGGATTTAATTCAGGATCTCTTAATTACGAGATTATCTTTTCTCAATATTAGGTTACGAGATAAGGTGAAAAAAACATATATGGTGAATGCAATATGCTTCCATACTGCACTGAACAAGATTCAGTTTTTCTTAATCGATTTTAAAATGTATCCAAACTCAGGCAGCCTACCTGCTCTCAAAACATTTAACACGGGGATCTGAACACTAATTGTCCTAAACAGATTGTACATTTTCCTTCATTACAAATTAGCCTACAAATCACATGCGTAATGTCTTTCTCAAAACACTGTGCACAACTCCCAAATCTGTTCCCCATATTTCATACAGCTAACCAAAACGTAAATATATCAGGAAAAAAAACATTTCAGCACGTTTTATTGGCTTTACAAAAGTCACAAACATTTGTGTAGCTTATCATTTCCCATACACAACAAACACAACTCTGTTATTAGTTGGATTCTCAGTTGTTCATGTTACGTTTTCAGTTAGCCCCAAAAAGGCGAGAGCAAGGTGTAAGAGGAGGTAACATGAGTGTGTCAGTCCATTGTCTCCATATGTTGGATACTGTGTATCATGGAGCTTTAAGGTTTGTAACTGTAGGACCCTCACTCATCATTGTACACTTTATTCCAAAGGAAATTGGCCTGCTCTGTCAACTCATTGGCTTAGTCACTGATATGTTTTCATCTAGAAGGCCATTCTGGGTAGACTCCCTTGGTATTTATCTGTATTTCTGTCTGAAAAACATGGCACTTATGGGTTACGCTCAGAACACAATGATTATGACTGTTCCTAAAGTTCAGGCTGAGTGGGGAAAGAAAACCTTTTAGTTTTCAGGACCATCTGCTTGGAATAGCCTGCAGAAAAGTTTTAATCTCCGGGACCTAGTTACTCTAAACAAATTTAAGGGCATGGAAAAAGACTGTCTGTTGTCTTCATGAGTGTGTGTAATTGTTTTTGTTTTGTTTATGAAACCTTTTTTTGTACTTCTGCCATGCTTGGCCAGGTCTCTTAAAAAATGTATTTTTAATCTCAATGTGACACACCTGGTTAAATTAAGGTTAATGTTACTGAAAGGAGGGAGGAGAGACTCAGGAGAGGTAGAAGGATAGGGTACAGACGTGTTTCAAATGAAATCAGAGCCACCCTGATTGACCATGTCATTCAAGGACAGTTCATTGATTTAATGATTGCAGTAGGCTACATTGATTCCATGATTGTAGTACATTTATTTACTTACATATTTATGTAGGCCCTGATTGTTATTTTTGGGGAGCGACAAATCATTGTTTTAAAACTAAACTCCTCATTACACAGAGAAACTTCATTTATTGTGAATAAACTTCATTTATAAGTGTATTTCATGGGTTTATCTACAGCTGAATTTGTTATCAAATCAACAGAGAATACACTTGTTGCTTTTATGTTAGTATTTATATTGAAAAAAAATATTAATAGAATAAAATGCAGTGCTTCATTATACAGTGAATATTGAACTGTTTCGCCAACATAAGAGTGTGTTTAGTTTGCTGTATTAACTTTTTGAGAACAGCTATCTGAGTTTGGAGAACTATGTCAAATTGATTTATTGATTTAGGTTCATTGATAGTAGTATTTACAGTTGGCTATATAGACTCATTACAAAAGTTACTTTTTATGGCAAAAATAAGGTGTGAGGTTTTGCATGTGGTGGCACTCTAAAACTGTTTCTTGCATTTGAGGAAGTGATACATGCTTTTTAAGCGTTCTAATCAGTTTAACCCTTGTGTTATCTTCGGGTCATTCTGACCCATCAGTCATTGTGACCCACCGTCGTATTGCGACAAATTTACCTCATACAAAAACAAAGTGAAGCATTTTCTTTTAACTGTCGGGCTGTCTCAGACCCCCCACATTGGAATGGTTAAAAGAAAAAAAAATATATTTGTTTTTGTATTGGGTAAAATTGGGTAAACACAACGATGGTTCATTATGAACCTTTGGGTCATGTGACCCGAAGGCAGCACGAGGGTTAAATAAATAAAGATTAAAATGACTTTGTCCGCTGATCATGATTTTTGTGCCTCCAGTGCGCCACTCACTAGAGTACGTCTACACCGCCCTCTCCAAGCCCATTCATCAACATGGTATCCATGAGTTCACCGCCATGGGCCTGCTGAACGACAGGATGATCGACTACTATGACAACGATCTTCAGAAGAAGATTCCCAAGCAGGACTGGATGAAGGAGAGACTGGATAAAGACTACTGGGACAAAGGCACTCAGTCACGCAAGTTCAAGGAGCAGTGGTTCAAAGTCAACATTGGAATCCTAATGGACCGCATGCGTCAGAATGACTCTGGTGAGAACAAACACAGATCAGTACTCCAGTCCAGTGCATCATCCACCATATTTGTGTTTACAAACTGTTTATTTGTATTCTTGTTTTGTCTCAGATGTCCATAGTCTTCAGTGGAGGCATGGCTGTGAGGTTGAAGAAGAGCAGGGTTCTGTGAGATTCATCCAGGGCTTTGACCAGTACAGCTACGATGGAGACGACTTCCTGGCCTTCGATGACACCTCTACACAGTGGGTCGCCCCTAATGCTGCTGCTCTGCCAACCAAGAGGAAGTGGGATGGAGAGCAGATCCTGAACCAGTACACCAAGGGTTACCTGGAGAAGGAGTGTGTCGACTGGCTGAATAAATTCATGGATTATGGCGAGAAATCCCTTTTTAGAGCAAGTGAGTAGTTAAGATTGTATCTGGTGTGAGGTGTGCTGAGCAGAATTCCTCACATAAGAATTACATTTGAATTGGATGAATTAAATGTTTAGGACATAGATCTGTAACTCTGTAACTATGTTTATTTCCTATGTAGAGCCTCCAGTTGTTGACGCATATGGTAAAGCGTCCAAAACCGTGGGGAATGTCAAACTCACCTGCTGGGCCACTGGATTCCTGCCTAAAGACATCACCCTGCACATCAGGAAGAATGAGGTGGTCATCTCTGATGGCGTGGAGACTTCAGGAGTCCGCCCCAACCATGATGACACACACCAGATTTGGAAACGTGTTGAGATCCCCATGAATGACCAAGGAAATTACGACTGCTTTGTTAAACACCAAGCCTTGCCTGAACCAATCATTAAAGCATTCCCTGGTAATACAATGTCACCTCCTTCCTAACATATCCAAGTAACACCTATTTCAAACATATTTAGAAAAAAGTATCTTATATTAATGATATTTCGGTAGCTGTTTCTTAGTTGTGTTTCTAACACTGTTGATTACGACAAACTACTGTAGTCTTGATGTGTGTCATCTGGCTTCATATTACTGGCTCAATCATTTCTCTCCCGTTATTTGCAGAAAACAAGTGTGGTGACTGTCCTCTGGTTAAGGTCGGGACTATTGGTGTGGTTGTGGGCTTCATCGTATGCCTGGCTTTTGTTGGAGGGCTCCTGTTCATACTTTATAAAAGAGGCATCATCAGTAAGTAGTGCTTAGACTGGTTCCATTCAAATAAGTATTTCTTAAAGATTTAGCATCTCAGCGTTTATTTTTATGATTCTCAAACGAGACACCAATTTAACAAAGTTGTCCTCTTTATCTTTCAATATGATATCCAGACCAGGCAAACAATTAATAATCTCAGTGGAGGAATAAGACATGAATAGATATAGAATTAGAAATCAACAGATGAAAAAACATAAGATAAATCTTTTTTTAATTTATTTTCAGGGAAAGCTGACATGTATAATGAAAATCTGAAATGATTATATCCTTTGCAACAATGTAAATAAAACATCAGGCAGTTTAAGGTTACTATACAGTGCATGTACTGCAGTTAACATGACATTTCTTTTCAGCTCTACCAAGACGTACACCTTCTGAACCAGGTCAGTTACAGTTTAAAATAATATAATACAAATATATGTTTTAAAGGGGTCATAGAATAATTTTATAGGGTATTTCACACTGTTCCTTAAGGTCTCCGAATAGGGTATGTAACATTGGTTGGGCTGAAAATGGCCCGGGTGCTGTTCTATGCGCCCTTATGCAACCCTGTGAAATAGCCCTAGAATGAAACAAGAGGTTTTCTCCCTTTTATGGTATGCTCATGAATATTTAGATGAGCTGTGCGCTGATTGGTTACATTTACATTTTAGTCATTTTAGCAGACGCTCTTATCCAGAGCGACTTACAGTAAGTACAGGAACATTCCCCCCCGAGGCAAGTAGGGTGAAGTGCCTTGCCCAAGGACACAACGTCATTTGGCACGTCCGGGAATCGAACTGGCAGCCTTCGGATTACTAGCCCGATTCCTTAACCGCTCAGCCACCTGACTCCCTGGTTTACAGCGAGCGGAGCTGCGGAGCAAAGACGCAACTGGTGGGCTGGTCTGTAAGTACATTTTGGGGCGTGACAAAGGCACAGACCAGAGCCAAATAAGGTGGAGCCACCAAATGTACGTCATTCAGTGTTTTTTTGGAAACCGCCCGTTTTACAGCGGCAGTTTCAAATTGTGAGATTTGCATAGGAAAGAGGTGCCAATGGGACTTGAGGTTCTCTGTATGTCCATTTTACCCACCAAACTCTCATTATTCAACGATGTCAAGGTAAACTCGCTTTTGCATTCTATGACCCCTTTAATGTTTGAATTCCCCCATATTTCACAATCATTTGTTGGTTCTAGAAGAAAATATGTATTTCTTTCTGTAGTATTCATTTCAGATCCTGAAGAAAGGTAGTCAGAGTGGCACCCTCAACACTCATATGAACATTTTCTTTTTAAATGACATATGCAGTAAAATGTTCATTGTTGTGCATGTTTTCTTACATGATTAAGGCCCTTGAAAACAAGTTGTATGCTATTATGAAAGTATGATTTAGAAAATGTGTCTTGTGATAAGAGCCTCGACCACTCATAGTATTGACAGGCAATGCAAGTGCATCAGATCATCTTTTTGGATTCCTAAAGAAATCCGAAATTTGCTTTTGTGCTGACAATTTCTTGTGCTGTTGCACGCCTGTTTCCAACAAGTGTGTTGTCACGTGAGACCTGAATGTAATTTCCAACCTGACTGACATTTTTTTACCTAAGATACACAATTATCCACTTAATGAAATCAAAATACAACTAGAAAATGAACATAACCAACAAAAAGAAAAGACAACTTTTTATTCATTATTTTTCCAATTTAGTTTTGACCAGGCCGCCCATCTACTCTCCGCCAGGGGGTGCAGCAGCCCCCTCCGCACTCCTACCTACCTCGAACTTGGTACCAAGTAAGACATGACTGTTACAGATGATGTTTCATTGAATCTGGGACACCAGTGTTTTCATTATATCATTACAATGTTGTCCCTACAAAATGTATCTTATAAAAGTCCTATTTTGTGTCTCACGTCTGCTTCACTTCTCTTCAGTTTTACACCTGACTGAAATCTTGGGGTCGTGACTCTTCTCTCTGCTTTATTTTTCAGGAAACTCCAGTGGTGGGACCCCATCTCTGACTGGCAGCACTCAGAGTATTGGTGCTTCTGCAAGTTAGTGTCTTTAACATGGCAACATTTCCACTCATCCATTTGTTCCTTCGGATGGGATGACATCAAAACTGTTTGGATGGAGTGAAACTATGCTCATCTTGTATTTACTTTAACCCATGTTCAATTACTGTATGCTACACCATGTTATCCTTTTTTCAGTAGAAACACCTTGTTTCATATCAGTTCATTAAAATGTGTTTCATTACAAAATGTACCTTTATAGTGCAAAATATTTTTTTAGCAGATATAAAAGATGTATCATATTATTAACTAAATGTCTTGTTTATAGTGTTATATCTGTCAAAACATTGAATTTTCATTCTCTTTCTCTCTCATTCTTTTTCAGATAAGAAAGAAGACAGTGACAGCAATTCTGATTCTGGTAGTTTATTTAATAGAAATGACATTTGTAAAGTCATAAAAATCTGATTTTGTGTCTCACTGTCTGCTTCACTTCTCTTCAGTTTTACACAAGTGAAATCTTGGGGTCGTGACTCTTCTCTCTGCTTTATTTTTCAGGACGCTCCAGTGGTGGGACCCCATCTCCGACTGGCAGCACTCAGAGTGTTGATGCTTCTGCAGGTTAGTGTCTTTAACATGGCAACATTTCCCCTCATCCATTTGTTTCTTTGGATGGGATGACATCAAAGCAGTTTGGATGGAATGAAACTATGCTCATCTTGTATTTACTTATGTCTTATTATGCTACATCACGTTATCCCTACATATGGTACATATGGTACACAGATTTTTGTGGCAGATATAGACTTGGAATGAGAAAATTCACAAGATTTCTATTGTGTGTCCCACTTCTGCTTAATTTCTCGTCAGTTTTACAAGAATGAAATCTTGAGGTCGTGACTCTTCCCTCTGCTTTATTTTTCAGGAAACTCCAGTGGTGGGACCCCATCTCCACCTGGCAGCAGTGTGGTCATTGTTGTGTCTGCAGGTTAGTGTCTTTAACATGGTTAACATTTCCACTCATCCATTAGTTTCTTCAGATTTACATTTACATTTATTCATTTAGCAGACGCTTTTATCCAAAGCGACTTCCAAGAGAGAGCTTTACAAAGTGCATAGGTCACTGATCATAACAACAAGATAGCCACAAAACATTGTGAGTAGCCAAAACATGAAGCACACATTGTGAACAACCAAAGTAAGTGTAGTAAGTAGTTAAACAAGTTACAATTAAACAACATGAACCGCTATACGTGCAAGTGTACCTGTGGAAAAAACAAGCAACAATAATAAAAACGATATATCACAGCTAGTACAAAACAATTAAAACAAGAGCAACAAGTCTCTGAGCAAGAGTCATTGTGATCCTTGAGGAAACCAACATCGGGTCAAGCGAACCATTCCTAAGTACCGTTGTACTCCTGGAACAAGTGCGTCTTGAGCCTTTTCTGAAGGTGGAGAGACAGTCAGTTTCTCTGATGGAGGTGGGGAGTTGATTCCACCACTGGGGGGCCAGACAGGAGAAGAGCTTGTGTTGGGACCGGGCGGTCTTGAGCGGTGGGACCACCAGGCGGTTGTCTGAAGAAGACCGTAGGTGACGGGTGGGGGTGTAAGGCTGCAGGAGAGACTTGATGTAGACGGGTGCAGTCCCGTTCACTGCTCGGAAGGTCAATACCAGGGTCTTGAATCTGATACGGGCCATGATAGGTAGCCAGTGGAGAGAGATGAGGAGCGGGGTAACATGAGAGCGTCTGGGTAGATTGTAGACCAGGCGGGCCGCTGCGTTCTGAATCCTCTGAAGAGGGCGGGTTGCACATGCTGGGAGACCAGCGAGCAGCGAGTTGCAATAGTCCAACTTGGAGAGGACAAGTGCTTGGACTAGCAGCTGGGTGGAGTGCTCAGACAGGTATCTCCTGATCTTCCGGATGTTGTAGAGGGTGAATCTACACGACCGGGAGACCGCAGCAATGTGGGCCGTGAGGGAGAGCTCGTCGTCCATGGTAACCCCAAGGTTCCTGGCAGAGGATGAACAGGCGACTTTTTTCTCAAAGAAGAAGGAGAAGTCGTCTGCTGTCAGGGTGGAGGGAGGGGGTGGGGGAGGTGGGTTAAGAAGGGTGGAGAAGGTAGAAAAACGTTTGTGGGGGTTTGAAGCGGAGTTAAGATGGGATGACATCAAAGCTTTTGGGATGGAGTGAAACTATGATCATCTTGTATTTACCTTAACCCTTGTGCTGACTTCGGGTCACATGACCCAAAGGTTCACAACAAGCCATCGTTGTGTTTACCCAATTTTACCCAATACAAAAACAATAAATAGCATTTTCTTTTAACCTTCGCAATGTGGGGGGTCTGAGACAGCCCGACGGTTAAAAGAAAATTCCTCACTTTGTTTTTGTATGCAGTAAAGTTATCGCAATACAACGGTGGGCCACAATGACTGATGGGTCAGAATGACCCGAAGATAACACAAGGGTTAATCTATGTTCATTTACTGTCACACAATCATGAAATGTTTCATGTTAAATCTACAACATGGTAAATCTGCAAAGAATATTGAAAACAAAGTGGTGAATTCAATTGTTTTTCACCCAGTGATATTTTAGGTCATTAAGTGGTGTTTATATCTAACAAACTTTTCTTGGTCCTTCAGACACAGCAGATGAATCAACTACACTCTTACTGAACAAGGATTCCACACAACACATGAACGGTCAGTATAAAGTCCTTAACTGCAAGCGCTCACACAATGTGCGAATAAGACAAAATGATGTGTCAATACGTAGTTCACATAAGTTATAACAAGGTTAAGAGTACTGTAGATGCTGTTCCTACTAAGTAGTTACATCTCTTTGTTAGATTTGACATGTTTTTACATATTTCTGGCCGTTCAGGTAACGGGACAGGACCAAAAGAAAACGGGTGTGGTGCACAGCAACCCCTGCTTGGCAGCAGTTGAATGGTCAGTTTCAGTGCTTGACTATCCACTGTGTCAGAATCTCTAAAACAGCACTGATGAATTTGTCTGGTAACTTTCTTTGAAAAGTGTTTTTTGTCATATAAACTGTTTTTTAACCCCGTTTTAGAAGTTGAAGAGCACAGCTTTACTCATTGCAATACTGCAATGGCGATTGTTTTTAGTCACTGCAACACCTAGTGGTGGCAGATAGACATGTAAGCACTGTTCCGTGCTCATGTAGGTCAGTTTTATCCAGTTTAGGTTGCCATATCATTGTATTTTCCTACATTTCTTGTTCCACTTTCAATATCAGTCATGAAACATTATGTACGACCTAGGTGTATTTTATGAAAGGGTCTCCCACTGCTAACTAGCAATGTGTGTGAACATTTGTGTTTGAATTGTGCTCGTGTTTTTCAGGAACAGATAATGGACGTCCCAGTGCAGTCAGACACCATGCTGGGGAAATAGAATCCCTGACTGGACAGAGATGAACACATGACAGGGTTCTGTTTGATTGAGTTGATCTTTGCTCCCTCTTATGGGTTTGCAGTCTCCTAAATATTACATACGACTAAAAAACTGGAAGTTAGTTACTTAGATGATCAGGAAGTGTCTTTGACATACACATGTGGTGGATCAGATCAATCATTAAATAGTTATTGGGATAGCATTCTGATGTACTTTAAATCCAATTTTCCATATTTCCAATTTTCATCTTTCTATCTTCGTGGGACACTTTAGAACACTGGAGGTTCCTGTGTAAGACACACTGCTCCATGTACACAATGTTGTGGCTGTTCTCTCTCTGTCAATAATGTATAATTGTGTATACAATGCAGCTCCATGTATTTTCTTTTAAAATAATTAATGATATATGTTTTATACCTGTTTTTATATTTCTGTTCACAAGGTTTAATGGTCATAGCACTGTACTGCACTGTTACTGTATGATATAGTTTGAACTATATAATCAGTGTTAAGTTTAAATATTGATTAATGGGATGAGGGATATCATTTGGTTGTCTTACTTTTAAATCAACGTTGCTGAATAAAAGAGAATGTACTGAAACTTTGAGTTCTTCCTCCCGGATGTATCTACCAAGTAGAACAGAACAGGAAGAGGTCTGCAGTTCCTCATTACATTACATTTACATTTATGCATTTAGCAGACGCTTTTATCCAAAGCGACTTCCAAGAGAGAGCTTTACAAAAGTGCATACATAGGTCACTGAACATAACAACGAGATAGCCCCAAACATTGTGGGTAACCACACATGAAGCATACATTGTGAAAAACAAATAAGACCCAAAGGGAAGAATCATAAGAGCATGTAGTTAGACAAGTTACAATTAAACAGCATTGAACCTCAAAAGTGCAAGAGTGTACCTGTGGAAAAAGCAAGCAACAATAATATATTTCACAGCGAGTACAATCATTTTAAGTCAGTTACAACTAACCAACAAGAGTAACAAGTCTCTCAATAAGAGTCATTGTGATCCTGGAGAAAACTAACATCAGGTCCAGCCAAACATTCCTAAGTACCGTTATACTCCCGGAACAAGTGCGTCTTGAGCCTTTTCTTGAAGGTGGGGAGACAGTCAGGGCCTCATTTACTAACATTGCCTTTGCCCAACCGCAAATAGCGGACGGTGTATTTCCACATTTTGCATGGTATTTATCAAACCAGATCCTCGCCGGGCAATCAGCGCCCATTAGTGTTAATTAGCGCGCCGTTATAAGATGGGAAAAATCGCCTGCATGTTACTGCCACCGTGGTGATTCAAAAAAAAAAAAAAAAAGTTCAGCGAACAAGAGCTAGAAATATACACACCCACTTTCCCTTATACCCTCCCAGCATCGGTAATCTGCGTTTTTACTCAGATTTTTTTACTCGGAAGGTCAGTAACAGGGTCTTGAATCTGATACAGGCCGTGATGGGAAGCCAGTGGAGGGAGATGAGGAGCGGGGTAACATGGGAGCGTCTGGGTAGATTGAAGACCAGGCGGGCCGCCGCGTTCTGAATCTTCTGGAGAGGGCGGGTTGCGCATGCTGGGAGACCGGCGAGCAGCGAGTTGCAGTAGTCCAACTTTGAGAGGACAAGTGCTTGGACTAGCAGCTGGGTGGAATGCTCAGACAGGTATCTCCTGATATTCCGGATGTTGTAGAGGGTGAATCTACACGACCGGGAGACCGCAGCAATGTGGGCTGTGAGGGAGAGCTCGTCATCGATGACGGGATGATGAGGAGTTCTGTTTTGGCGAGGTTCAGCTGGAGGTGGTGCTTGGTCATCCAGGCGGAGATGTCTGTGAGGCAGGCCTCGATCCTAGCCGAGATCCCCGGATCAGTCGGGGGGAACGACAGGTACAGCTGCGTGTCGTCAGCGTAGCAGTGGTAGGAGAAGCCATGGGAGGTGATGATTGGTCCAAGCGAGGTGGTGTACAGGGAGAAGAGGAGGGGTCCAAGGACGGAGCCCTGTGGGACACCAGTGGAGAGCTGGGGGGGCCTGACACTTTGCCTCCCCAGGAGACCTAGTAGAATCTTCCCAACAGGTAGGATGAGATCCACTGAAGTGCAGTGCCAGTGATGCCCATCTCAGAAAGTCTGGCAAGCAGGATTTGATGGTTAACCGTATCAAATGCTGCAGAAAGGTCCAGCAGAACGATGACGGATGACCTCGAAGCCGCTCTGGCAGACTGGAGGGCCATGGTGACTGACAGGAGGGCAGTTTCTGTGGAGTGGCCAGTCTTGAAGCCCGATTGGTTGGGGTCAAGCAGGTTGTTCTGAGAGAGAACGTTTGACAGTTGGTTAGATACAGCACGTTCAATTGTTTTAGAAAAGAAGGGTAGCAGTGATACTGGTCTGTAGTTCTGGAGGATGGCTGGGTTAAGGGAGGTTTTTTTGAGTAGAGGGCTAACTCTGGCCTGTTTGAAGGCAGAGGGGAAAGTGCCGGAAGTAAGAGAAGAGTTAAGGACATGGAGAAGAAAAGTTATGATGGAGGGAGAGATGGTTTGAAAGAGAGGGGAGGGGACTCAGTTCCTCATGTCTAAAACAACGCAGTTCAATACTGCCATGCTCAGAAAAGGGTGTTGAGGTGGTGAAAGGTCTACTATAATCCTTCTCAAATCAGTTTGGATAGTATCATTTAAAAAGGGGTTGACAATGAATTTATGTGTCTTAATCGTGGTTGTTTTTGGGACGATTTTGCCTGTTAACAGTGGTAAGTTGTTTTATTGCTGTCACCAACGTTCTCCGTAAATAGCTACCATCTTTAGAATCGACAGAGAGAGAAGTGAAGAGTTTAGCACACAGAGAAAAATTGAAACAGACGTTTCTATCTACCAACACGCTTGAAAAACAGCAAATTGATTGTAAATTCAACTAATTTGCAAAGATAATGAATCTAGTTTGAATCTAGCTTTCTTATTTTTAATTGTGTTTTTATATATAAATTGATTCAGTATCACACTAAAACATTAAATAAGAAACATGCTCAAATATGTTTATTAACAGTCAAAAGAATACATGTCTCAGGTGACATTTCACTCAGGCTTAATGTACTGTATATTTGATAACAGATTACTTTGTTGTTTTGGGCAAATGAGGGGTGGAATTTGTGTAAGTGTATGTCTTCTCAAGCTGTTTATTACTGTTAATGTCACGGCCACAGCCGTGCCCCCCCTGTTTTTGGTTTTGCCCTGTCCTAGTGTTTCCCTGTCATTGTCTTCACCTGTGTCTCGTTCTCGTTAGCGTCATTGTGTCCACGTGTGTCGTTTGGTTCTGTGTATTTAGGTTTCTGTTTTGTGTCCAGTCTTTGTCTTGTCATTACCTTACCTGTCTATGTGAGTACCCTATCTGTGTCCCTGGCTTTTTTCGGAAATAAACCCTTTGTTTTCAGTATGGCTGTGTACTCCCTTGCATTCGGGTCCTACCCCTCCTCACACCCTGACAGAATGACAAGACCAAGAAAGGACCCAGCAGAGAGTTCCCCGAACCCTTTCCTAGGGACCCGACTTGCTGCTGGTGGACCCCGAAGCCTGCAGCGGAGGGCCCACCCCAAGTCCTGGTTCCTACCCCGACTCCAGCCTCGGTCCTGCCCTGGGCCCCTGCCTCGATCCTGCCCTGTGCCCCTGCCTCATCCTGAGGTTGTGCCGCCCAGCACCCAGAGCACCGAGGCTGTGCCTGCCGGGGAGTCTCGGCCGCCTGCCGCCGGTACCCGGCCTCGGTCCTGCCCTGTACTCCAGCCTCGGTCCTGCCCTGGGCCCCATCCTCGTTCCTGCCCTGTGCCCCATCCTCGTTCCTGCCCTGTGCCCCATCCTCGTTCCTGCCCTGTGCCCCATCCTCGTTCCTGCCCTGTGCCCCTGCCTCGTTCCTGCCCTGTGCCCCAGCCTCGTTCCTGCCCTGTGCCCCGGCCGCCGCCTCCTCCGCCCGAGGACTTCTGGCCGCCGCCTCCTCCGCCCGAGGACTTCTGGCCGCCGCCTCCTCCGCCCGAGGACTTCTGGCCGCCGCCTCCTCCGCCCGAGGACTTCTGGCCGCCGCCTCCTCCGCCCGAGGACTTCTGGCCGCCTCCGCCCGAGGACTTCTGGCCTCCTCCGCCCGAGGACTTCTGGCCTCCTCCGCCCGAGGACTCCTGGCCGCAGCCTGCCACCGTGCCCGCGCACCCATGCGCCCCCTCGTCCGCGCTCCCAGGCGCCCCCTCGTCCGCGCTCCCAGGCGCCCCCTCGTCCGCGCTCCCAGGCGCCCCCTCGTCCGCGCTCCCAGGCGCCCCCTCGTCCGCGCTCCCAGGCGCCCCCTCGTCCGCGCTCCCAGGCGCCCCCTCGTCCGCGCCCCCTCGTCCGCGCCCCCTCGTCCGCGCCCCCTCGTCCGCGCCCCCTCGTCCGCGCCCCCTCGTCCGCGCTCCCAGGCGCCTCCTGTCCCCCGTGCCCGTCCCCTGTGCCCGTCCTGCCTGGTCCCGGGTGGTCCAGGGAACCACCCGGGACCACCCGGGTCCAACACGGTCATCGTAAAATTTAGAATAATCTCATGTGAAAGGAGTAACAATGCATTTAGCCGTTGCCGCCCTGGTGCTGTTTGGGTCGTTTTTAACCATCAACAGTGGTAAGAGTTCATCTATGACTTCATGTTCATGTCTTGTGGCGTAAACACTTGTTTCCTTCGAAAAAGTAAATCTGCTTTCTTGCGTTTCCTACCATGTAGCGTTATGATAGTACTAGGTTAGCGAACATCGCATCCCATTTATTCCATTTATTAGAGTTTTTTATCTCCAAACATTTTCGTTAGGCAACTTAATTTTAAACTTAACTTAAATTTAATTTCGTGCCCGTCCCCTGTGCCCGTCCTGCCCCCGGGTGGTTCCCTGGACCTGCTCCGGCCTCCGGGCCGCCTGCCTTCTGCCCTGCCTCCGGGCCGGCCCCCGGACCTGCGTCGGCCCTCTGCCCTGCCTCCGGGCCGACCTCCGGACCTGCTCCAACCCCCTGCCCTGCCTTATGGGACGTCGGGTGACGTCCCTTGAGAGGGGGGTCCTGTCACGGCCACAGCCGTGCCCCCCCTGTTTTTGGTTTTGCCCTGTCCTAGTGTTTCCCTGTCATTGTCTTCACCTGTGTCTCGTTCTCGTTAGCGTCATTGTGTCCACCTGTGTCGTTTGGTTCTGTGTATTTAGGTTTCTGTTTTGTGTCCAGTCTTTGTCTTGTCATTACCTTACCTGTCCATGTGAGTACCCTATCTGTGTCCCTGGCTTTTTTCGGGAATAAACCCTTTTGTTTTCAGTATGGCTGTGTACTGTCATGCATTTGGGTCCTACCCCTCCTCACACCCTGACAGTTAAGTATCTACAGTGTATCTACCAATAGAATACACCTCTTACCATGTGGTATTTTAATACACACCGTTTTATTTCCACTAAGAGTCCTGGGGCCTGTACTACGAATCAAGATTTGGCGTTAGATAGGTAACTTCAGGTTCAAGCCAGGGTTTTCTGTATTATGACGGTGGATCACTTGTTACCGGGGTAGATCACCATGGTAACACATGCTGAACGCCTAACCTGGTCGGGAGCAGGTTAAGTTGGAGATCAGAGATCAACCGGTATAAAAGCCCTGCCCACTTACTCATTCTTGAGGATAATGGCGTCACCGTTCATAGAATATCCTGTGGAGCTTGGTGCGCGGATAGTGAGAGGTGCGCTCAGAAGAGCCAGAACATTTAGAGACCGACAAACCCTTTCGCATTACGTATCTTTGTCAGCTTCTTTAACCCCTGGAGAGGACTCTAACCTCCCCTTGGACAAAGACAACGAGTTCAGGGACTCTAACCCTTGGAGAGGACTCTAACCTCCCCTTGGACAAAGACAACGAGTTTAGGGACTCTAACCCCTGGAGAGGACTCTAACCTCCCCTTGGAAAAAGACAACGAGTTTAGGGACACTAACCCCTGGAGAGGACTCTAACCTCCCCTTGGACAAAGACAACGAGTTTAGGGACTCTAACCCTTGGAGAGGACTCTAACCTCTCCTTGGACAAAGACAAAACACAAAAACGGTTGATTTCCCACCACTGTTGGTTTGACTAGGTACGATGAAACATAGTAATCGTCTAAATTTGGTTCTCAGTTCCGAATAGCAGTACTTTGAATTAACAGGTGTCTGCTTACCTTTTTTTTATGTTGAGGCGCCTCTGACGATTACGTCTGCCACCTCGTACCGGTGTATGGGTCTCTCTCCCGATCTGTCGGTCGGGCCGGAACCCTCTGGACTCCCTCTTTTCAGCGTCGGGGTCACCATTTGAAGGATTTAAATACTGTGTGTCTATTCCAATATGTAATGATGGTATTCAATGACACAAATCTGTGTTCTAGAAAGAGTGGTCTGGAGTCGCAGAGGTCCGATAATATCAGCTTTAATGCAGCAGTTGGAAATCAACAAGTACAGAGCTCTGGGGTTGTCTAAGTTTCCCTACCCGCAACAGAGTTTTGGCTGGTTCACGAAGTCCAACTGGCTATCTGTCTCTCCCCAGCATATATTTATACAGTGCAATTGAAACACACGTATCAAAAAAGGTTGAGCTTGTTCTCTCGTGCATCAGGGAGTTGTTCTTGCCTACGCGTCCCACCTGCTCGGGTGCAGTCTCCACCCGGTTTCAAGGTTGTTTCTGAAAATGAAGAGATAGAGACACAAAGAACAGCCTGCTTCCCACACCCAGTGTGAGACCCAATGTTTAAGCCTGAGCACACTTCTAAGTTCATAACTTTAATAAGCACAATGCATAACTTTAATAAGCGCAATATATTCTTTATTATTACGGTATCCATGTCATAAATGAAGGGCTAATGTTAATTGGTGGGTATATAGGCGAACTCTTACGTTTGTTAGCCTTTTTGCTATGATGCTTGCTATGCAACAACAATATTTCGGTTTTAACTCAACAAACACGAGATAACATTTCACCATAATAGTGTGCTTTGCAACAAAACTGTTACAAGTTCAGTTATTTATTTTCATTATTTAGGTTAGGCTCTGTAATTAGACAACGGAATTTTCAAATCTGTAGGTAGTTTCAAAGACGAACATTTGCTATTTGCTACAACTATATTTCGTGACAAAGTATAGTTTAACGTCATAACTAAAAGTGTTCCTCCCTAAAAGTTATATTAATATAGCATGTAATAACAGACATTTAGCGTGTCAGGGCATGTTTTTGTAACCCTCCTATTATGTTTGGTGTCAATTTGACCCCAGGCTGTTTTAGCTGTATAGAACATAATCGGTCTTACCATAACAGCCTTTTGATTTCTGGGGGGGGGGGGGGGGGAGGGGGGGGGGGTAAAAATGTGTAAAATAATGTAGCTATACTCATTTACCAGACGATTATATTACAATTGGCATATAGTGCATTTAGTAAGTAGCCTATAACAGCAAGTACAACGTAATCAAGAATCAGAAGTGAATAGTTCTACTAAAAGTGATTCGTACAAATGAATACAAAGAGGATGCTCGCTTTTACCAGACAGTGACATAACAGCAGTCGCAACTAATTCACATATTACCTCATCCCGATAATAGGACAGTGTAGCACAACATCAACATCGTTTCTCAAGTGCAGCTCAACTTTACGTCTATTTTCGTGAGACAATCATTCAGATTTTACATGTAGCACGACATAAAAATCGTATAGGCTCTCAAGTGCAGCGCAACATAACTTTTATTTTAATGAAACATGAATTAAATAGCCTACTGACAGTTTCCTCAAAGCCTAAGACGAAGGAACCTAGGCTTAACATTGTAAAAATCGCCTCGGCGATACACATGGCAATACGCTAGGAAGGCAGTGCGCGTTCACGCGTAGGGGAGTGGAATTCTGCGGTGGAGTGAGAATTCGGTCCAACACGGTCATCGTAAAATTTAGAATAATCTCATGTGAAAGGAGTAACAATGCATTTAGCCGTTGCCGCCCTGGTGCTGTTTGGGTCGTTTTTAACCATCAACAGTGGTAAGAGTTCATCTATGGCTTCATGTTCATGTCTTGTGGCGTAAACACTTGTTTTCTTCGAAAAAGTCAATCTGCTTTCTTGCGTTTCCTACCATGTAGCGTTATGATAGTACTAGGTTAGCGAACATCGCATCCCATTTATTCCATTTATTAGAGTTTTTTATCTCCAAACATTTTCGTTAGGAAACTTAATTTTTGGGGGGGGGCATAGCATATGTTTAGCGAAAGTATGTGTAAATTTAAAATAGTGACTTTAGTTAGTAGGCTACTGGGCAATATCCTCAAAAGTGAAAGTGAAACTTTGCCTACATTGTTACTGTCTGAGTAGAGCTGCGCCATAACCTGAATGTGCGTATTTATTTTGATCATTTGACCACATTTCGATTCAGAGGAATCAAATTGCTTGTGTAATTGTCCGTGACTGCACATAGGCCTACCGGGAGTCAGGTGGCAGAGCGGTTAGGGAATCGGGCTAGTAATCTGAAGGTTGCCAGTTCGATTCTGGCCGTGCAAAATGACGTTGTGTCCTTGGGCAAGGCACTTCACCCTACTTGCCTCGGGGAGAATGTCCCTGTACTTACTGTAAGTCGCTCTGGATAAGAGCGTCTGGTAAATGACTAAATGTAAATGTAAATATAGGCTACTGGTTTATTGTAAATTTAACATGCTGAAATGCCTGTAGGTGACCTGTATTGAAATATTACAGCAACATGACCACAGGAACTCTTTACTTAAATAAATACACTTGGATATGGTTCATTTGTTGTCCTATCGTATTTTTAAAAACAGGTAATTAGTAATAAAACGAATTGATTATATACCAAATATCAACATCGTTTTCATGATAGTATTGTAGCAAGTCAGAGCCTGTCAAGCAGAACTTGCAAACGTGTGAAAGCCATTTCTACCTAGCAACATGCTTGTAAAACATCGGATTGGTTCTAAAAGACAACACATTTACAATGTTCCAGAGAAGAATATACTTCCGCCTATACGACAGAACAAACAATACAGTAACCTACATGCCGCAGTTCAATCAGGCGGGATTAGTTTATGATAACTGATTAAAAATAATAGTTTTTGGGCAGGTAAAATGAGGGGTCAGATTTGTGCAACTGTTTATTACTGTGTATTACCTATCTTACACAGATAATACACCTCTGAACTTAAGTTTTAATGTAAATCTGTTTTAATTAATTAAATGACTCATACATATGCATATTGTTTTAGTTTTATCTAGCAGACGCTTTCATCAAAGCAACAAAAATGATTTAAATGTACAATCTCTTTATCTTCAGTCAAATGCTCTACCACTGAGCTGTACCCATCCCTTACCTATTTGTATTTTGAAATAAACCATTTTATATCCACAAAGTCCTGCTGATTTTATATTTGTGTTGCCAGTGCGCCACTCACTGGAGTACGTCTACACCGCCCTCTCCAAGCCCATTCATCAACATGGTATCCATGAGTTCACCGCCATGGGCCTGCTGAACGACAGGATGATCGACTACTATGACAACGATCTTCAGAAGAAGATTCCCAAGCAGGACTGGATGAAGGAGAGACTGGATAAAGACTACTGGGACAAAGGCACTCAGTCACGCAAGTTCAAGGAGCAGTGGTTCAAAGTCAACATTGGAATCCTAATGGACCGAACGCTTCAGAATGACTCTGGTGAGAACAAACACAGATCAGTACTCCAGTCCAGTGCGTCATCCACCATATTTGTGTTTACAAACTGTTTATTTGTATTCTTGTTTTGTCTCAGATGTCCATAGTCTTCAGTGGAGGCATGGCTGTGAGGTTGAAGAAGAGCAGGGTTCTGTGAGATTCATCCAGGGCTTTGACCAGTACAGCTACGATGGAGACGACTTCCTGGCCTTCGATGACACCTCTACACAGTGGGTCGCCCCTAATGCTGCTGCTCTGCCAACCAAGAGGAAGTGGGATGGAGAGCAGATCCTGAACCAGTACACCAAGGGTTACCTGGAGAAGGAGTGTGTCGACTGGCTGAATAAATTCATGGATTATGGCCAGAAATCCCTTCGTGAAGGAAGTGAGTAGTTAAGATTGTATCTGGTGTGAGGTGTGCTGAGCAAAATTCCTCACATAAGTATTACCGGTACATTTGAATTTGAATAATTAATCAGAATCAGAATGGGTTTTTATTCGCCATGAAAGTTTGCACAGACAAGGAATTAACTTTGGCAGGAGAGCCTACCTAGGCAGCCATTTTCGGCGCCAATTAGAAAGTTACAGCATAACATGAGGAGAGAGGAGGAGAGAAAAAGGCAACACCCAGACAATGCTCCTAGATAGTCTCGCTTCAGCGCTCTCCAGGGGAGTTGTTTTCCAGCGACGACCTTGGCCGGGGCCTGTGCTGGTTACGGGGCCGAAAGTGGATAAGATTGGGGTAGTTGTTTTGACGAGTAGCCGCAACTCAATTTTCACGTCCACCCTTCAGGAAGGTCTCCATGTCCTCCATCTTCCTTTGCAGAGCCGCAAACTTATCCCTGTTGTAATCAATGCTGCGTTGTAAGTTCACAGACTGAGCTCCAACAACTCTGCCCAACATATCAATCATATCGGGCAGCCTAACGGGGCTTTTGATAGCTGCAGCCGTTTCCTTGATTTTCCGATATACAAAGCCAGCGCCTATTCCAAACAGCAGAAACCCTGTAATCATGGTTCCGAATATGAAGATGTCTTCAACGTCCTCCACGGAAAGCGCCGCTAGACACACGACACGCCAATTCTCCCACGCGTCCATCGTGTAGCCAGCTGCGAACGTCCCGTCCGGACAGTTGGGTTCCCCCGCACCCGAGCTTCTCTTCGAGAAGATGGTGTCAATAGCATTGAGAGACCAGCTAATTAATTCCATGCTTCTAGTTTCGGAGAGTGATGATGAGAGAGTATCTTGACACAAGACAAGACACAAGACACAGCCAAGCAGGGAAGGTCAGGGAGGGGAGGAGAGAAAAATGCAACCGCCTTCGTCGAGAGCCAAAGAAGAATATATGTTTAGGGCATAGATCTGTAACTCTGTAACTATGTTTATTTCCTATGTAGAGCCTCCAGTTGTTGACGCATATGGTAAAGCGTCCAAAACCGTGGGGAATGTCAAACTCACCTGCTGGGCCACTGGATTCCTGCCTAAAGACATCACCCTGCACATCAGGAAGAATGAGGTGGTCATCTCTGATGGCGTGGAGACTTCAGGAGTCCGCCCCAACCATGATGACACACACCAGATTTGGAAACGTGTTGAGATCCCCATGAATGACCAAGGAAATTACGACTGCTTTGTTAACCACCAAGCCTTGGCTGAACCAATCATTAAAGCATTCCCTGGTAATACAATGTCACCTCCTTCCTAAAATATCCAAGTAACATCTATTTCAAACATATTTAGAAAAAAGTATCTTATATTAATGATATTTCTGTAGCTGTTTCTTAGTTATGTTTCTAACACTGTTGATTACGATGAACTACTGTAGTCTTGATGTGTGTCATCTGGCTTCATATTACTGGCTCAATCATTTCTCTCCCGTTATTTGCAGAAAACAAGTGTGGTGACTGTCCTCTGGTTAAGGTCGGGACTATTGGTGTGGTTGTGGGCTTCATCGTATGCCTGGCCTTTGTTGGAGGGCTCCTGTTCATACTTTATAAAAGAGGCATCATCAGTAAGTAGTGCTTAGACTGGTTCCATTCAAATAAGTATTTCTTAAAGATTTAGCATCTCAGCGTTTATTTTTATGATTCTCAAACGAGACACGAATGTAAAAAAGTTGTCCTCTTTATCTTTCAATTCAGACCAGGCAAAAAATAAATATTCTCAGTGGAGGAATAAGACATGAATAGATAGAATTAGAATGAGAATTCAACAGATGACATACGATAACTTCAACATAAGATAAATCTTTTTTTAATTTATTTTCTGGGAAAGCTGACATGTATAATGACAATATGAAATTATTATATCCTTTGCAACAATGTAAATGGAACATCAGGGAGTTTAAGGTTACTATACAGTGCATGTACTGCAGTTAACATGACATTTCCTTTCAGCTCTACCAAGACTTACAATGGTAAATGGAAGTAATGGAAGTAAACCTCCACAACCAGGTCAGTTACAGTTTAAAAGAATATAATAAAAGTAATGTATTTTAGTGTTTGATTTACACTCCTATTTCACAACTTTATGGTTGTTTTACACCTTCTGAACAACTAGGTCAGTTACAGTTTAAAATAATCTAATACAAATATGTGTTTTAATTTTAACGTTTCAATTCCCCCCTATTTCACAATCGTTTGTTGGTTCTAGAAGAAAATATGTATCTATTTGTGTAGTATTCATTTCAGATCCTGAAGAAGGGTAGTCAGAGGAAAGTGATGCAAGCATAGCATTCAAGTGGCACCCTCAACACTCATATGAACATTTTCTTTTTAAATGACATATGCAGTAAAATGTTCATTGTTGTGCATGTTTTCTTACATGATTAAGGCCCTTGAAAACAAGTTGTATGCTATTATGAAAGTATGATTTAGAAAATACTGTATCTTGATGATAAGAGCCTCGACCACTCATAGTATTGACAGGCAATGCAAGTGCATCAGATCATCTTTTTGGATTCCAAAAGAAATTCGAAATTTGCTTTTGTGCTGACAATTTCTTGTGCTGTTGCACGCCTGTTTCCAACAAGTGTGTTGTCACGTGAGACCTGAATGTAATTTCCAACCTGACTGACATTTGTTTTACCTAAGATACAAAATTAACCACTTAATGAAATCAAAATACAACTAGAAAATGAACATAACCAACAAAAAGAAAAGACAACTTTTTATTCATTATTTTTCCAATTTAGTTTTGACCAGGCCGCCCATCTACTCTCCGCCAGGGGGTGCAGCAGCCCCCTCCGCACTCCTACCTACCTCGAACTTGGTACCAAGTAAGACATGACTGTTACAGATGATGTTTCATTGAATCTGGGACACCAGTGTTTTCATTATATCATTACAATGTTGTCCCTACAAAATGTATCTTATAGTGCAAAAATATATTTTTAACATCATAAAAGTCCTATCCTAAGTGCCCATCTTGTATTTACTTTAACCCATGTTCAATTACTGTATGCTACACCATGTTATCCCTACATATGGTAGCCTTACTTTTATAACAAGTCATTTTTTTTGGTAGAAACACCTTGTTTCATATCAGTTCATTAAAATGTGTTTCATTACAAAATGTACCTTTATAGTGCAACATATTTATATTAACTAAATGTCTTGTTTATAGTGTTATATCTGTCAAAACATTTAATTTTCATTCTCTTTCTCTCACATTCTTTTTCAGATAAGAAAGAAGGCAGAGACAGCAGTTCTGATTCTGGTAGTTTATTCATTTAGAAATGACATTTGTAAAGTCATAAAAATCTGATTGTGTCTCACGTCTGCTTCACTTCTCTTCAGTTTTACACACGTGAAATCTTGGGGTTGTGACTTTTCTCTCTGCTTTATTTTTCAGGACGCTCCAGTGGTGGGACCCCATCTCCGACTAGCAGCACTCAGAGTGTTGATGCTTCTGCAGGTTAGTGTCTTTAACATGGCACCATTTCCACTCATCCATTTGTTTCTTTGGATGGGATGACATCAAAGCTGTTTGGATGGAATGAAATTATGCTCATCTTGTATTTACTTATTATGCTACATCACGTTATCCCTACATATAGTAGCCTTACTTTTATAACAAGTAATTTTTTTTGGTAGAAACACCTTGTTTCATATCAGTTCATTAAAATGTGTTTCATTACAAAATGTACCTTTATAGTGCAACATATATGATTTTAGCAGATATAAAAGATGTATCATAATATTAACTAAATGTCTTGTTTATAGTGTTATATCTGTCAAAACATTTAATTTTCATTCTCTTTCTCTCACATTCTTTTTCAGATAAGAAAGAAGGCAGTGACAGCAGTTCTGATTCTGGTAGTTTATTCATTTAGAAATGACATTTTTTAAAGTCATAAAAATCTGATTGTGTCTCACGTCTGCTTCACTTCTCTTCAGTTTTACACACGTGAAATCTTGGGGTTGTGACTTTTCTCTCTGCTTTATTTTTCAGGACGCTCCAGTGGTGGGACCCCATCTCCGACTAGCAGCACTCAGAGTGTTGATGCTTCTGCAGGTTAGTGTCTTTAACATGGCACCATTTCCACTCATCCATTTGTTTCTTTGGATGGGATGACATCAAAGCTGTTTGGATGGAATGAAATTATGCTCATCTTGTATTTACTTATTATGCTACATCACGTTATCCCTACATATAGTAGCCTTACTTTTATAACAAGTAATTTTTTTGAGAAGAAACACTCAAATAAGTTTCCTTACTAAATGTACCTTTTATAGTGCTAAAGATTTTTGTGGCAGATATAAAAGATGTATCATAATATTAACTAAAATGCTTGTTTATAGTATTACATCTGTCAAAATGTTTAGTTTTCAATCTCTTTTTCAGATGTGAAAGAAGGCAGTGACAGCAGTTCTGATTATGGTAGTATATTCATATAGGACTTGAACAAGAAAATTCACAAGATTTCTATTTTGTGTCTCACTTCTGCTTAATTTCTCCTCAGTTTTACAAGAATGAAATCTTGGGGTTGTGACTCTTCCCTCTGCTTTATTTTTCAGGAAACTCCAGTGGTGGGACCCCATCTCCACCTGGCAGCTGTGTGGTCATTGGTATGTCTGCAGGTTAGTGTCTTTAAAATGGTTAACATTTCCACTCATCCATTAGTTTCTTCAGATGGGATGACATCAAAGCGTTTAGGATGGAGTGAAAGTATGATCATCTTGTATGTACCTTACAGGCTGTCTCGGACCCCCCACATTGCAACGGTTAAAAGAAAATTATTTTTATTTGTTTTTGTATTGGGTAAAATTGGGTAAACACAACGATGGTTCGTTATGAACCTTTGGGTCATGTGACCCGAAGGCAGCACAAGGGTTAAAGTACCGGATGTCCGGCGTGCGGCCATGAGAATTTTTTTTGGGAACTTGCATGCGGTTTAATATTTTAGTCAATTGATTTCCCCTACCAATCATATGAGACGAACGCAGCTATAATTAACGTTACAAGCCTATCAGAAGCAGAGAAGGGTCCTGGCAACACAGTGTGAATGACATCCATACGTCATGTTAGCGTTGTCAGTGAAAGCATGGAGCGCAAATTCATGAAGCCAAAGGATGATGCCCTACCCAGGGCCGGGGTGGGTAACCGGGAGAATGGGGAGAATTCCCGGTGGGCTGCTTCACTTTTGCTTTGGCTCTGGAGACAGGTGCATATCGCGCGTCCTGATTGCGTCCTGGGGGGAGGGGGGGGGGGGGGGGGGGAGAAGCCTCCACCTCCCTGAAATGAGTCCCTGCAGGTTGGAATGTCTGCATTCACAATTTCTTAGCCACTGGTCACCCTGTGTAGAAAACTAGCAGAACAAAAATCATTTCTCTCCAAAAAAAAATCACTTGTAACCCCTGTAACCCATGTTCATTTACTGTCACACTATCATGAAATGTTTCATGTTAAGTCTACAACATGGCAAATCTGCAAAGAACATTAATAACAAAGTGGTGAATTCAATTGTTTTTCAACCTGTGATATTTGAGGTCATTAAGAACAAGTGATGATTATATCTAACAACTTTTCTTGGTTTTTTAGAGACAGCAGATGAATCAACTACACCCTTACTAAACAAGGACTCCACACAACACACGAACGGTCAGTGTAAAAGCCTGGCATGCTCCTTAACTGCAAGCGCTCACACAATGTGTGAATAAGACAAAATTATGATGCTGTTCCTACCAAGTAGTTACATCTCTTTGTGAGATTTGACATGTTTTTACATATGTCTGGCCGTTCAGGTAATGGGACTGGACCAAAAGAAAACGGGTGTGGTGCACAGCAACCCCTGCTTGGCAGCAGTTGAATGGTCAGTTTCAGTGCTTGACTACACACTGTGTCAAAATCTCTACACCAGCACTGATGTATTTGTCTGGTAGCTTACTTTGAAAGGTGTTTTTTGTGTAATGAACTCAAAAAACACAATTATATTTGTCATATAAACTGGTTTTTAACCCAGTTTTAGAAGTTGAAGAGCACAACACTGCGATCATCAAATGCAGGCCTATTAGAGGTCACCAGAAGCAGTCATAAGAAGATTGGTGATTCGGCCTTTGTCAATTACGCCCCAAAACTATGGAACAAATTACCCATAAATATTAGGGAAGCAAACACTCTAGACATTCTTAAAAGACAGCTTAAAACCTAACTTTTTACCGAAGCATTTAAGTAATTTTATCTCAAAAGGGTTTTCCTACTTTTATTAGTTATATTATTGTAGAATCTTGGTTTAGTAAATTTGGGTCATTATTTGACTTGCAATTTTTACTTTGTCTAGGTCAGAGTTGGCAAACTCTGATAGCGTACAAGAACTCTGTATTCTTGATCTGAGGCAAAGGATCTGTTAACAGAGAATACGGCCCATACTCTTGAACTGGGGAGAGGATCTGTTAACAGAGTGTATGGTTTTATATATACAGACCAGGGGTGAACCAAATGTATATGTTACTTTTAAGATGCATGTTTAAAGTTGTTTTCTCTCTTGAACAGAGATCTTATTGGGATTTTTATTTTTTGTTTGAATTGTTTATCACTTGTATTATTGTTTTTATTGATTTTATGTAAAGCACCTTGAGCTACAATTCTTGTATGAAATGTGCTATATAAATAAAGTCTTACTTACTTACTTACTTACAACTTTACTCATTGCAATACTGCAGTCAATGGTGATCGTTTTTGTCACTGCGACGCCTAGTGGTGGCAGATAGACATACTGTACCGTGCTCATGTAGGTCTATCCAGTTTAGGTTGCCATATCATTGTTTTTTCCTACATTTCGTGTTCCTCTTCTTTCAATATCAGCCATGAAACATAGAATACACCTAGGTCCTACATAGTCTATGAAAGGGTCTCCCACTGCTAACTAGCAATGTGTGTGAACATTTGTGTTTGAATAGTGCTTGTGTTTTTCAGGAACAGATAATGGACGTCCCAGTGCAGTCAGACACCATGCTGGGGAAATAGAATCCCTGACTGGACAGAGATGAACACATGACAGGGTTCTGTTTGATTGAGTTGATCTTTGCTCCCTCTGATGTGTTTGGGGTCTAATAAATGTTACATAGGACTATGTTACATAGATCATCCACTGGCTCATTCTAAAACTGTGGTGAGAAAACAGGAAGTTATTTAGGTGATCAGGAAGTTTCTTTGACATACGTGTGTGGTGGATCAGATCAGTCAGTGAATACATTTATTAGGATATAATTCTGATGTACTTTAAACAATTTCCCCTCTTTTAAAATGTTACATCTTGGAAATACTTGGGATTAAGAAAACTGGAGGTTTCTGTATGAGATGAACACACTGCTCTGTCCACAATGTTGAGGATGTTCTTTTTCTAGAAAATATAATGCAAAGCTTTGCAGCTCCAGGGTTTTGTGAAAAGATTTTTATATAAGTATACCTATTTTTATATTGCTGTTCAAAAGGTTTTATGCTCATAGCACTGTACTGGATCGTTACCGTATGTTATTGTTTTTAACTGTATGATAAGTGTTTACTTCACGGGAAAGAGATTTAGTTTAGTTGTGTTATTTTCAGAAATACTTGAAGTTGGAGATGCTTTAAATTAAATCAAATGAATAAAACTGAAACTTGTAAACGTTATTCTTCCACATTTTCTGTCCATTATATTTACAGTCTGAAGAGAATAGGAAGTGTGTGGTCAGAGGTCTGCAGCTTCTCTTGGAACAGTTCATTTCTGCTGTGTTCAGAGCAGTTAGAAGCACAATCCCCAGAGAGGTGATGTTCCAAGGATTTTACTGGTGGTACTACCATGATTCTTTTTCAAATTAGTTAGAATTTCAAATGGGGTTGAGAATTAATTTAGTTGTACTCATCCTGGTTGTTTATAGCTGTTAACCGAGGTAAATAGTTTTCTTGCCGTCACCATTGTTTTCCTTTAATACTGTAGCTACCATCTCAAGGGTCGACAGAAAGAAGTGAATAGAGCGTGTTTAGAGCACAGAGCAAAACTGGGTTCACTGGCCGATGCTTCACCTGGAAACAGGTGAAGGATGGCTTCCTGTATGCACTTTCGGTTCCTATGGACGAACGTTAGCAATCCCACTTGATAACTCTGCGTTGCAATGCAGGTCTGATGGGGACAGAGGATCAATCATCCTCACGGGCACACATGTACCCCTAAAGGAAGGACAGAGTAATGGTACAGCCCATCCAGGCTGGAGAAGTCTCGGCTCAAATGCATGTCGGTGACCTGTCATACAGCAGGGAAATGTCAATGGGTTTTTGAAACAGGGTTTTATTTCCCTTCATAATTCTCATCAGAATGGCCATGATCCACAAATTATAAATGAACTCTGTCCCCCCATAGAATTACGCCTATGCAAGAGGTTATTTAGAATCCTAGGAGTGTTGGCTTGTAGCAAACTCATGCGTTCTTGGACTTTCGGACTTTGGACATGTAAGTCCGGCTGTGCAAGCCTCAAGATACGGACGTGGTTGGCTGCGTCGAGACGAAATTCGTCCTGAAATCTATAATCGTTATAAAAGTTTAGGATAATCTCATGTGAAAGAGTAACAATGCATTTAGTCGTTGCCGCCCTGGTGCTGTTTGGGTTGTTTTTACCCGTCAACAGTGGTAAGAGTTCATCTACTTCATGTTCATGTCTTATGGGATAAACACTTGTTCCCTTCGATAAAGTCTGTATGCTTTCTTGCGTTGTCTACAATGTAGGCTACCTTTTCGCTCGTAACGCTATAATAGCCTAGGCTACTCTTTGGTAATATCGTTTTGTATTGGTAGTAGTGGTGGAAAACGTTATGAAAAAAGGAAACAGAAACGTTCGTGTAGTTTAGAGAATTTCGCATACAATTTATTCCTGTCCTGAGTTTCTTATCTCCAAACATTTTCGTTCGGGGAAGAACATGAGTCTGTGTCGCCTGTGCCTGTTAAGGAACTTAACCAAAGTTTTTGGCATAGCCTATGTTTAGTGAAAGGGTGTGTAACCTAAAATTGTAAATTTAGTCTACCAGTAGGCTACTATAGTATATAGGCATTGTCCTCCAAAGTGAAAGTGAAACTTACATTGTTACTGTCTGAGTAGAGCTGCGCCACAACCTGAATGTGCGTATTTATTTTGATCATTTGACAACATTTCGATTCAGAGGAATCAAATTGCTTGTGTAATTGTCCGTGACTGAACAACGTTACGTACCATATACTGATTTATTGTAAACTAATAAAATGGATTGATTATATAGCAAATAACAAAATAGTTTTCATGATGATCGTATCAACGTCGGGGAGTATACGATCTCTTGTAGCAAGTCAGAGCCTGTCAAACAGAACTTGCAAACGTGTGAAAGCCATTTCTACCTAGCAACATATATGTAAAACATCGGATTGGTTGTAAAATACAACACATTTACAATGTTCCAGAGAACATTCTGTACAGTTAGTTTATGATAACTGATTAAATATAATAGTTTTATTTTGGGGGGAGGGGGCGGGGGGAATGAGGGTTAGTCAAAAGTTAATTACTGTAACTATCTTACACAGATAATACACCTCTGAACTTGAGTTCTGATTGGTGTAAAATCAGTTTTAATTGATCAAATTACTATAACCCTATATGCATATTGTTATAGTTTTATCTACCAGAGACTTTCATCCAAGCTACAAACAGGATTTAAATGTACAATCTCTTTATCTGCAGTCAAATGTTCTACCACTGAGCTGTACCCATCCCTTACCTAATTGTATTTTAAAATAAACAATTTTATATCCACAAAGTCCTGCTGATTTTATATTTGTGTTGCCAGGGCGCCACTCGCTGGAGTACATCTACACCGCCCTCTCCAAGCCCATTGATCGTCATGGTATCCATGAGTTCACCGCCATGGGCCTGCTGAATGACAGGATGATTGATTACTATGACAACGATCTTCAGAAGAAGGTTCCCAGGCAAGACTGGATGAAGGAGAGACTGGATAAAGACTACTGGGACAAAGGCACTCAATCACGCAAGTTCAAGGAGCAGTGGTTCAAAGTCAACATTGGCATCCTAATGGACCGCATGCGTCAGAATGACTCTGGTGAGAACAAACACAGATCAGTACTCCAGTCCAGTGCATCACCCATCATATTTGTGTTTACAAACTGTTTATTTGTATTCTTGTTTTGTCTCAGATGTCCATAGTCTTCAGTGGAGGCATGGCTGTGAGGTTGAAGAGAAGCAGGGTTCTGTGAGATTCATCAAGGGCTTTGACCAGTACAGCTACGATGGAGACGACTTCCTGGCCTTCGATGACACCTCTACACAGTGGGTCGCCCCTAATGCTGCTGCTCTGCCAACCAAGAGGAAGTGGGATGGAGAGCAGATCCTGAACCAGTACACCAAGGGTTACCTGGAGAAGGAGTGTGTCGACTGGCTGAATAAATTCATGGATTATGGCGAGAAATCCCTTTTTAGAGCAAGTGAGTAGTTAAGATTGTATCTGGTGTGAGGTGTGCTTAGCAGAATTCCTCACATAAGAATTACATTTGAATTGGATGAATTAAATGTTTAGGACATAGATCTGTAACTCTGTAACTATGTTTATTTCCTATGTAGAGCCTCCAGTTGTTGACGCATATGGTAAAGCGTCCAAAACCGTGGGGAATGTCAAACTCACCTGCTGGGCCACTGGATTCCTGCCTAAAGACATCACCCTGCACATCAGGAAGAATGAGGTGGTCATCTCTGATGGCGTGGAGACTTCAGGAGTCCGCCCCAACCATGATGACACACACCAGATTTGGAAACGTGTTGAGATCCCCATGAATGACCAAGGAAATTACGACTGCTTTGTTAAACACCAAGCCTTGCCTGAACCAATCATTAAAGCATTCCCTGGTAATACAATGTCACCTCCTTCCTAACATATCCAAGTAACACCTATTTCAAACATATTTAGAAAAAAGTATCTTATATTAATGATATTTCTGTAGCTGTTTCTTAGTTGTGTTTCTAACACTATTGATTACGATGAACTACTACTACTGTAGTCTTGATGTGTGTCATCTGGCTTCATATTACTGGCTCAATCATTTCTCTCTCATTATTTGCAGAAAACAAGTGTGGTGACTGTGCTACGGTTGAGGTCGGGACTATTGGTGGGGTTGTGGGGTTCATCATATGTCTGGCTTTGGTTGGAGGGCTCCTGTTCGTACTTTATAAAAGAGGCATCATCAGTAAGTAGTGCTTAGAGGTTCAGTTCCAATAAGTATTTCTTAAAGATTTAGCATCTCAGCGTTTATTTTTATGATTCTCAAAGGAGACACCAATGTAACAAAGTTGTCCTCTTCATCTTTCAATATGATATCCAGACCAGTCCAAAAATAAATATTCTCAGTGGAGGAATAACACATGAATAGATATAGAATTAGAATTCAACAGATGAAAAAACATAAGATAAATCTTTTTTAAATTTATTTTCAGGGAAAGCTGACATGTATAATGATAATATGAAATGATTATACCTTTTGCAACAATGTAAATGAAACATCAGGCAGTTTAAGGTTACTATACAGTGCATGTACTGCAGTTAACATGACATTTCTTTTCAGCTCTACCAAGACATACACCTTCTAAACAACTAGGTCAGTTACAGTTTAAAATAATATAATACAAAAATGTGTTTTAATGTTTGAATTCCCCCAATGATTTCACAATTGTTTGTTGGTTCAAGAAGAAAATATTTATCTCTTTCTGTAGTATTCATTTCAGATCCTGAAGATAGGTAGTCAGAGGAAAGTGTTGCAAGCATAGCATTCAAGTGGCACCCTCAACACTGAAACAATGAAAATTATCTTTTTAAATTACATATGCAGTAACTTTCATTGTTGTGTTTTCTTACATGATTAAGGCCCTTAAAAACAAGTTGTATGCTATTATGAAAGTATGATTTAGAAAATACTGTATCTTGATGATAAGAGCCTCGACCACTCATAGTGTTGACAGGCAAAGCAAGTGCATGAGATCATCTTTTTGGATTCCTAAAGAAATCCTATTATCATTTTTACTCAAACTTGGTTCCAAGTTAGACATCATTGTGTTTGTTGTCCCTACAAGATGTATCTTATAGTGCAAAGAGTTTTGTGGCGGACATAAAAGATGTATCATAATATTAACTAAATGTCTTGTGTTATATCTGTCAAAACATTTCATTTTCATTCTCTTTTCTTTTTCAGATAAGAAAGGAGGCAGTGACAGCAATTCTGATTCTGGTAGTTTATTCATTTAGTAATTACATTTGTAAAGTCATAAAAATCCTATTTTCTCACTATTTAGTGTCTCACTTCTGCTCAACTTCAGTTTTACACCAGAGTGAAATCTTGGGGTTGTGACTCTTCTCTCTGCTGTATTTTTCAGGACACTCCAGTTCTGAGAACTCATCTCTGACTGGCAGCACTCAGAGTGTTGATGCTTCTGCAGGTTAGTGTCTTTAACATGGCAACATTTCAACTCATCCATTTGTTTCTTCGGATGGGATGACATCAAAGCTGTTTGGATGGAGTGAAACTATGCTCATCTTGTATTTACTTATTATGCTACATCACGTTATCTCTACATATGGTAGCCTTACTTTTATAACAAGTAATTTTTTTGGAAGAAACACCTTGTTCATATCACATCATTGGGTGTGCTCAAGCCTTCGGCGAGAGCACAACCTTTGTTCTCTCACATATATATTATTATTATTTTTTTTTATTTTTTTTCCCCCCCTAAAACTCAGTCAATATTTGGCCTACATAGACAACGTAGGTGTCAAAAGTTTCGTCTTGGTAGCGATTGAGTTGCTTCTATTGGAATTTACGTTCCGTTGCACGGTTTAGGCTTAAGTTAAGTTTTTGTGGCGAAAAGTGAAGCTAACGGTGGCTAATTTGCTAGCCACAGTCACTGACGTTACTAACGTCACTGCATCACTAACGTCACGAAAACACGCGTGACTATCTTTGGCAGAACATTCGTTTCGCATCTGTTAACTTGGGGGATAGCTAGGCTAACTATAGCTTTACTGCAAGGCAGCTGCAGAAACGCCACAAGCAAAGAGGCCAGGGTGATAACTATTTACTCATTTTACTTTGTGATATGACACACAATTGTGATGTGTAATGTACAATATAAGCTGATATTATTAAGGAAGTACATCTACTTTCGGAAACAGTAGTCTACTATTTCACTGAAGTATTAGCATCATTACATTAGCATGTGTTGCCCGGGCAACACATACTACAGTGGTCTATGATGTAGCGTTATCTGTTTTCAATCGTTAAAATAAACATTCCTCACATATACATTTTCGTTGTAGGATTTATTCTGACATTAGAAAACGATTTGTTGGTGAAATTACCATTACCTGTGGTTTCAAACCAGTGTAGCTCACTGCAACGCTGTAGCTTACGCGAGACACACTACAAAAACATCTACACTACACAGCTGTTTAGGAAGTCAAACGGCGACAGAACATGTTCGGCACTCCCCTTACTTAAATCAAAAGTCTATCTAACTACTAACCTGAACTTCATTGCCACAGCCTAAACGTTGTCAATCTGTTCATGAAAATAACTAATTTCAGCTTAAACCGTACAACGGAACGTTAAATCCAATTCAACCAACACAATCGCTACCAAGACGAACACAGCAGTAGTCTAGTACTGTACAGTAGTAGTACAATTTACCGGGGCAGATTCTCCACACAGGGCTATATCGCATTTTGCGTTGTTACTGAAAATGATCGCTACCAGTGAGCTTTTTATGAATGAGTGTTTTTCCACTAAATAAATGTCAAGCTTATTTACGTTTTGGGGGGAAATATGCCCCCCAAAACGTAAATAAGCTTTGGGGATCAGTCAATATTTGGACTACATACACAACGGCCGTGTCAAAAGGTTTGTCTTGTTAGCGATTGCGTTGGTTGTATTTTTATTTACGTTCCGTTGCATGGTTTAAGTAGAAATTGCGTTTTTGTGGTGAAAAGTGAAGCTAACGGTGGCTAATTTGCTAGTTGGGTGTGCTTTGCCTTCGGCAAGGGCACAACCTTTATTCTCTCACATATATATTTATTTTTTATTTTTATTATTTATTTTTTCCACTAAATAAATGTCAAGCTTATTTACGTTTTGGGGGGCATATTTTCAGTTAGCAGATGGTACTGTTTGAATCGCGATTCCATCTTCTACTACCGGGTAACGTCGTAGAATAATCTTCAAAGGGGGTTCTTTATTAATGAATGAATGCAATGAGTAGGCTAAATGCCTGAAAATATCATGAGAAGGGAAAAACTTAAAATGACGTTTAAGTCATAGAGATTAGGTAAATTTTTACACCGGTCTGCCAAATGTATTCGTTTTTATTCAACGTTGAGGCTGCCTCTTGCAGGGGAAATGAGAAGACATCTATTTCATTCTATACTTCACTCGTATTTTCAGTTGTAAATGAGCAGCAAAAAAAAATGCTTTTAAATCTATGTAATCTTTATAAATAATAAGTATGCATTTTTATATAAAATATACAGAAATATCAGTTTAAAAAATGTCATTCAAAAACGGACCCCTGTGCAACCGACGCAAGCAAGCACACCCTACAATTTCCCCAGAAATTGTACCCTCTCTAGTTGGGTGTGCTTTGCCTTCGGCAAGGGCCCAACCTTTGTTCTCTCACATATATATTTATTTCTTTTTTTCGCCCCCCTAAGGATCAGTCAATATTTGGACTACATACACAACGGCCGTGTCAAAAGGTTTGTCTTGTTAGCGATTGCGTTGGTTGTATTTTTATTTACGTTCCGTTGCATGGTTTAAGTAGAAATTGCGTTTTTGTGGTGAAAAGTGAAGCTAACGGTGGCTAATTTGCTAGCCACAGTCACTGACGTTACTAACGTCACTACGTCACTAACGTCACGAAAACACGCGTGACTACCTGTAGCAGAACATTCTTTTCGCATCTGTTAACTTGGGGGATAGCTAGGTTAACTATAGCTTTACTGCAAGGCAGCTGCAGAAACGCCACAAGCAAAGAGGCCAGGGTGATAACTATTTACTCATTTTACTTTGTGATGTGAAACACAATTATGAAATGTAATGTATAATATTAGCTGATATTATTAAGGAAGTAGGCCCACATCTACTTTCGGAAACGGTAGTCTACTATTTCATTGAAGCATTAGCATGACATTAGCCTCTGTTGCCCGGGCAACACATACCACAGTGGTCTATGATGCATCTGTTTTCAATCTTAAAATAAACATTCCTCACAAATACATTTGTTTTCTTTGTAGGATTTACTATGACATTACAAGTAAACGATTTGTTGGTGAAATTATCTTTACCTGTGGTTTCAAACCAGTGTTGCTCACTGCAACGCTGTAGTCTGTAGCCTACACGAGACACACTACAAAAACATCTACACAGCTGTTTAGGAAGTCAAACGGCAACAGAACATGTTCGGCACTCCCCTTACTTAAATCAAAAGTCTTTCAATAGGTGAAACTATCTGACTACTAACCTGAACTTCATTGCCTCAGCCTAAACTTTGTCAATCTGTTCATGAAAATAATTAATTTCAGCCTAAACCGTACAACGGAACGTTAAATCGAATTCAACCAACGCAATCGCTACCAAGACCAACACAGCAGTAGTCAAGTACTGTACTGTAGTAGAATTTACCAGGGCAGCTTCTCCACACAGGGCTATATCGCATTTTGCGTTGTTACTGACAATGATCGCTACCAGTGAGCTTTTTATGAATGAGCGATTTTCCACTAAATAAATGTCAAGCTTGTTTTTCGTTTTTGGGGGCATTTTTCAGTTAGCAGATGGTACTGTTTGAATCGCGATTCCATCTTCTACTGTCGGTAACGTTGTAGAATAATCTTCAAAGGGGGTTCTTTATTAATGAATGAATGCAATATGAGTAGGCTAAATGCCTGAATATATCACGAGAAGGGAAAACTTAAAAGGACGTTTAAGTCATAGAGATTAGGTCAATTTTTACACCGGTCTGCCAAATGTATTCGTTTTGATTCAGCTATGATGCTGCCGCTTGCAGGGGAAATGAGAAGACATCTATTTCATTCTACACTTCACTCGTATTTTGAGTTGTAAATGAGCAGCAAAAAAAAGATGTATGTAAAAAAGTATGCATTTTTATAGAAAATATACAGAAATATCAGTTGTAAACATTTCATAGAAAAAAACGGACCCCCCCTGTGCAACCGACGCAAGCAAGCACACCCTACAATTTCCCCAGAAATTGTACCCTCTCTAGTTAAAATTTGTTTCCCTACAAAATGTACCTTTTATAGTGCTAAATATTTTTGTGGCAGACATAAAAGATGTATTGTAATATAAACTACATTTCTTGTTTATAGTTTTATATATGTCAAAATATTTCGTTTTCATTCTCTTTTTTCTTTTTCAAATTTAATAAAAGGCAATGACAGCGATTCTGGTAATTTATTCATATAGGACTTGGATGAGAAAATTCACAAGATTTCTATTTTGTGTCTCACGTCTGATTCACTTTCTCTTCAGTTTTACACCTGAGTGAAATCTTGGGGTTGTGACTCTTCTCTCTGCTGTATTTTTCAGGACACTCCAGTGATAGGACCCCATATCCACCTGGTACCACTAAGAGTATTGGTGCTTCTGCAGGTTAGTGTCTTTAACATGGCAACATTTCCACTCATCCATTAGTTTCTTCAGATGGGATGACATCAAAGCTTTTAGGATGGAGTGAAACTGTTGTAATCTTGTATTTACCTTAACCCATGTTCATTTACTGTCACACAATCATGAAATATTTCATGTTAAGTCTACAACACGGTAAATCTGAAAAATAAATTGAAAACAAAGTGGTGAATTAAATATTTTTTCAGCCAGTGATATTTGAGATCATTAAGGACAAGTGATGATTATATCTAACAACTTTTCTTGGTCCTTCAGGGACAGCAAATGAATCAGCTGCACCCTTACGAAACAAGGACTCCACACAACACATGGACGGTCAGTGTAAAGGCCTGGCATGCTCCTTAACTGCAAGCGCTCACACCATTTTTAAAACAAGACATTTATTTTTAGAACTGCTTAAAACAATTGTTATCAAATTAAAATAGATGTAGATGATGCTTGTTCAAACTAATGTAGCTGTGACAACATTCCAATCTCAATTTCTTTCTTTTCAAACCAGATGGCAGCAACAGTTCTGATTCTGGTAGGTATTCATACAATTACATTGTTGTTGTTAAGACCCAAAATGTTATGTCTCCTTCAGAAGCCTTTTCCCAGTTTTATTTAGTGACTCATTCTCAACGACTGTAATACAATTAGAACTGTGCACTTCTAGCCCTTGATTATCGGTGGTTTGTACAGCTCTTTGGATAAAAGCATCAGCTAAACGATTTGGGGCTTGACTCGTGTTCCCTTGAACCTTCTAGCGGTGAGAAATGTAATGCTTGCTGAGGCCTTGATAGCGGTAGTAATGGCAGTTAAGAATTGATGACCCTTTACTGTGTGTAAATGTAGTTAATAATTGTGCTTTAATTATTTGTTGCTTGTCTTCTTCAGGAGCGGGTAGCCATAAAAGCCTATCCCAGTCTTCCAGGGAGGAGGTGGTGTAGCCTCCCAGGCTGAACCAAAATCAAGTAATTCAGTTGTTAGTAAATCTAACAAGCATATTATTGAAATCGTGAATACACTCCAATTTAAAGGGACAGGTGTTGCTCAGTGGTAGAGCATTTGCCAGCTGAGCAAGAGGTCCCAGGTTCAAATTCACCCCTGTGCACTGCTGTGGATAAAAGCAAAGTGATTATATAATTCTAAAATTTAAAAGTTTGTGGCAGTATGGAGGTCGGAGGTTGCTGGTAGAAATCCTTGAATGGACGATGAGGATCAGTGAGTTGGATGGCTGGCCTTATCTGGAGGATACCTTCAGTAACCTCTCAAGTCTCTGAAAACACTAGTTGAAATCATGACTGATTATGTGTGTGGAAGTAGCATGTAGAAGAAATTAGTGTGTACAATGTTTCATGGTATAATAATTTAACTTGATAATCTGTTTTGACACATAATTTTATTATAATTAATGCTAATAGGATATTTATTATTGGAGCCTTTTTTTGCTCGTATAAGCCTGATGACTAAAGGAAACAATGACTAAAGACTGAATAAAATGTTGATGGTAAGCTATGATTCTTTTTCACACTTGCTAATAAGAAAGTATTGCTCTTGTTTAAAGATACATTGGAACATCTGTCTAGGCTGTGTTTCCAAGCAACCTGTGTGACTTGATATTTTTGTAACATTATTTTAATAATGATGAAATGAAATAAAAAATAATTTTTGCCTTCCTGGGTGTATTAAAGTATAAATATTCCAGTTTGTCTATTTCCCAATAAACTCCCAATAAACATACAGTATATGCACATAACATGATGAGGGATGCAATCACGGTAAACAATCTCTCTGTATTATATTAGTGAAATACGAAAGTAAAATATCAATTTGTAGCCCACAATTCTAGGTTTTTGACACTTTATTGTGATGAACAAAAAGCTCAAGTGAAACATGTTCCTCCAGGAACATGTTTCACTTGAGCTTTTTAGCTTCAAGGTACTCTCTCCTCCCTCAGTTTCAACTTCCGTTCAGAGAGCGTTCCAGCAGGGTCTGCATGCTCCCCTGGTCAGCCTTCAGGACACGCAGGGTGGTCTCGAACATGTCCTGCCACTAGACCACCTGCTCCTGGTACAACTTGTCATGTGCAGTGTTTGAGGCGTTGCTGCTCGGAGGCGGAGGCTAGCGTCTGCCGGAGGAGGTCCATCTCCTCGTTCATCAGACTCCTCTGGGGGGTGACCTCCCTCTGCTGGTAAGTCTGGGCCATGTCCTCGTTATTCTGCTGGAGGGCCTTGAGCTGGTCTTCCATCAGGGACTTCTTGCTCCTCAGCGACGCCAGTTCGCGTTGTAGATGCTGCCATTTCCCCTCCAGGGCCTCGCAACTCTGTCATTGGACACTGCTCTGGAATCATGCCCCTGGAGGTCGTAGGTCATCTCCAGGTGAACCAAAACGTCAGAAAGAATCTGGAAGGAGAGAGATACAGCTTGTTTGATGTATGCTTTTAGATACACAGAGGAAGGTATGACTCAACTGAAACTAAAGGTGATGAATAACAAAAATGAACCTCACGTCAATCTTTTCATCTTTTCCAGCAATAGTCTCCTCGGTGTCTCTCAGGGTCTTCAGGTATTCTTTCACCTGCTGGCGGAGGCGATGGTGTTTGCCATTAAAAACCTTGGCAGCATTGCAGAGGAAGCGCTGCTGTTTCCTCAGCGCTCCGTTCTCCTTCTCTGGGCTCCTCCAGCAGGTGTGGAAGGCGTCCTCGTGGCTCCTCCTCTCCCCTGCGGCCGCATGCGCCCTGGCCAGCTCCTGATGATCGCCACCAGCCGGAACGGCGCCACACAAAGCCCCACGGCCCAGAGCGCGTGCTCCACGATGACCAGGTACGCTGGGTCCCAGGGCAACACTGCTGAAGAGTCACCCTGTATCCATGGGAACACGGAAAATGACAAGTCCTGGATCCACGAAGTGATGGAATCTGAGGTGCTCTGATAGAGCACTGTCTGGTCAAACACGGTTGGGTTGAAGACGGTCAGATATGTCATGGTTGGGTCGAACATGGTCACAGACATGATGGTTGGATCGAACACTGCATGATACAACCCGATTGTGTTGAACATGCTCAAATGTAATATGGATGTGTTCAACCTGGTTTGATTGAATACCCTTTTATAGAACACGAGTGGGTTGAACACCATCTCAAATAACGTGTCTGGGTTCGTCACGGTCAAACTGAACATGTTTGGTTGGAACCTGGTGACGTTGAACATGGTCACAGTGGGATGGAACACTGTCACCGGCACCACGTCAGTTTCCTGAAAAGAAACAAAAGATAATACATCCATCATGGTTTCATTTCAGACATTTCAGTTCAGCTCATCAATTTTCAGATAAAAGTATTATTAAATAACTTGTGATATTATAACAAAATTCAGCTAATTTGTTTACCTCATCATGAACATCTTGTTAGCCATTTTCAGTTTCGCAGTCCGTCCAGAAATCCTATATTGTAAGAAACAATATGGTATGTACTTTATCTTAGCTACATATCTTTCTTACATAGATTTGTTGTGTAATAAAATGAACATACCCAGTTTTAAATGTCAGGGTATAAGAGTGTACACAACTTTACAGTGGTTATTTATCCCAAGTAACACTTACGGTTGTAATGTTCTGCCACGGGTTGAGAAAAGCTTTGTCTTTCCTTGGACCGTGGCAAAGGCATTCTGTACAGTTAATCACAAGACATTCTGGACAGGTGACCAGTTCCTGCAGACATCTTCTTCTCTTTTGAAGAGAGCCGACTCCGGAGGTGGAAGAAAAACCAAACACGGAGTGTGCAAAAATTAAAAGTATAACATCTGACATTGTCTCGCTTGTTTTCGCTTGAACATGAACTGAATGAAGATAACATTGGGTATGTAGGCTATTATGTTTTCATACATGACATCTAAAATCTTTAGAGTGCGTTTCAGTAAGCTGACAGGCCAGCCCCCAGTTCATTTTTTAAATGACAGATTCAACAAGGTGTCTGTATACTGAGCGGTGTCCACACTGGCCAGTGTATCAAACTCCTTTACCTTCCTGTCACTGTTTGTTCGCTAGATGGTGACATAGGACTATAGAAATAGGTTGTGAAATCAATGATCTAACTTGTTTCTTCAGGAATCTTTCTATGCATGCCAGTTTTTATTGTCCACCAGGTGCTAAGATACTGCAGCCAGCCACCAGGGGGCGATCGAGATGTTTTGGCTTCATTTTTTAGGAGACTTGAGAGCCCTGCGTTGTGGGTTCTCTGAAATATTTCAAGAAATTAGTTTGTTGTGGCCTACTGTGTCTCTGGGTATAATCATTTAACTTGACTCATAATTTTATTATAATGAACACTCATGTAGGCCTAGGGTTTTGCAGCAACTTACTGGATCATTTTGTTTTCATCAAGCAAAGAAATGTAGACTAAGCTGTTAGTAGGCTATAAGGTTAATGACTAAAGTAAAAAATGACTAAGACTGAAGAAAATTTAGATTGTAAATTAGGATTATTTTCACACGGCCTAGGCTACCAATAAAGTAGGCCTATCTCTTGTTTAAAGAAACATTGGAACAACTGTCTAGGCTATGTGTTTCAATCACTAGCCCTTGTGTTATTATAGGCTTTATCCTGTGTCTTGGAATTGATTTGAAAATAAGCGTTTCTATTCAACCGTTCGATTGTGAACCCTTTGTAGCAGGCTAACAGCATGAGCCAGAGTTCGTTGTTTTGAAATAATACGCTGTGAAACACTGAGTTGTTGACAGCTGATCGCAACACCACACAATTTGATTTCGCTGTTAAGGCGAGCAGTCATTCACAGACGACTGTCTGTAGTGAGATTTTCAACGATAGTAGCCTACCGAATAGCCTACGTTTGTTAAAAAGTTTTATTTAGGCCATTGAACATCGTGTGATGCGAATGTTTCGGAAAGTGTTCCGTTGTCAGCACATTAGTGTAGCCTACTTTTATCATTCAAATTCCTTCATCTAACGTTATAACAAAGAAAGTCCGTAGGCCTAGCATTGACTCGGACACAATGTCCGGGACCAACGTGAGTTGCACAATTGGCCTTCTGTAATTTTAAAGTGTTTGTTTTCTGAAATCCCACATGGTACAGACCTAGACCGATTAGGGGCGTGTTTATAAATTTGAATATTCATACAGGGCCTAAGTAGAATACTAACATGTTACAAGCAAATAGATATAGGATACAGTAGTAGGCTACTTTCGTTGCTGCGTCAAATCTTTCACAAAAATAACGGATAAAACGGAAATTGAGTTTCGAACGTTGGAAAGTTTAAATGGTCGGAGAGAGTCCCTTACAGTGATCACACAGTTCTATGATGGTGTAGCTTAAGCAATCGATATGCCCCGATAGTCAAGAAGAGAAGACGACCAGACGACGTATCCACAGGACAGATGAGAGACATAAGCTAGGTACCTAATGATTTGGCTATTCTGATTGACTACAGACAGGGAATGACGGAACTTGGAACAGCGATACAATACCATTTAAAGACATGAATGATTCAACAACGCCAAAAAATGGGATACCAGTCAAAAAAACAAGGTTCAAACTACGAGGAATGGGGACACTATTTACAGGAGATATTTAGACTTTATATTTCGGTCACTCATGTCAGATTTTGTGTGAATTGTTTTTATATCTCAGAATATCTCAAAAGCATCTGGACAATAGCATAATGGAGGACGACCAAAATGGTATGATATGCACATCTGCATTATGGTGACAAATCCACCCCACTCTCCCATTAATCACAAAACAGACTGAATAATTCACATAACAGTTGTTGTGGTACAACCGCTAAGAGAGTAGAGAGTTGTGTCTTTTGCTCTCTGTTGGAAGTGGAGGATGACCAGTGTCAACAGCAAGGACACATTGCAAATGAATTGTGTTTCTTTACTGTTGAGAAGGGCTGTCAGTGTGGTTTGAGTATATATGCAGAGTTGTGTATTTTGGGCTACCTGGGACCTTCCAGGGCAGGCCGATCTGTCCTCCAGATCTGAAGGCCCTCAGGGACTCTCTAGATGCAGCACCAGAACCACCAGGTACTTGCCATCCATCACCTACAATACTTTAATTCGATGAGTACTAGGGACTAGGTACTAGGATCTATGGAGGAGTAGGAGGTACTAGGATGTATGGAGGAGTAGGAGGTACTAGGATTTATGGAGGAGTAGGAGGTACTAGGATGTATGGAGGAGTAGGAGGGACTAGGAGGAGGAGGAGGATTGAAAGGACTAGGAAGTCTAGGAGGGACTAAAAGGGCCTTGGAGTAGTATGACTGGAGGTCCAGGAGGACTAGAGGGGTGATATTCTGAGGGTAATAGGGGGTAATATACTGTACAGAGTTATGCTGCCGAGACCAAGGAACGTTTCATGTCTTTATTCACTGCCTGTATTCTCCACAGTACTGACAAGGCCGTCCTGAAGAAGATGGAGGAGTGGAAGCGGATGTGTCGTCTGAGAGGGAGGGGCGTGAGAGAAGGGGTGAGTTTCTGTCCAGTGAGTCTTGTCGCCGCCAGTAAACCCCCATAACACCGTCTCCGTGTTGTGTTGTCTGTTTGACAGAGAAACAACTGGTCATAGTTCAACTCCCCCCTCTCTCTCTCTTTCTCTTTCTCTCTGTTTATGTAAGTTAATCTGTATCTCTTTCGCCTCCACACACCTTCTTATCAGACCGCTGTGAAGGCGATACGCCCTTCTGTCGTGTCCCACCCACCCTCCTTCCCCCCCCCCCCCCGCTCTCCTTCCTTCTCCCCCTCGTCTGCCCTCTTCCTCTCCCTCATCCCATTCCTCCCTCCTTCAGTATTCAGCTTTCTCCCCTTGTATAAAGTCGATTTTTGGTGTGATTTGTAGAGGATCTGCTCCATAGCGCAGAGGATAAAGACTTGTGAGACACCTTCCAGAAAAGCAGCCAGCAGTCAACACAATGGTATCAAGTTCATCTCTGTGTTCAGTCACAAACCTTACCCATATCACACATTGCACACCTTCATATCTCTTATCTGCTACGGCTGTGTGTGTTTTGAAGTGTGTGCGTGTTGTTTTTCATCCCTTGATATGTAAATGATGTTTTAACTTGTGCTTCAACCACTATTTTCAGAGTATCAGGAGGATGATGAGGATGGTGATGATGATGACAGAGAAAAGGATGAGGAAGCTGAGATGGATGAAGAAGCTGATTGTGATGGGGAGGATGGAGAGTTCTCTGAAGTCAGGCAGAAAAATGCAAAGTTTCAAAGTACTTCTGATTTATTTCGTCCCTTTACAGGGACCTTTCAATTGTGTGTATGTTTGTACTATATGTGTGTATGTTTCTATGTATGTTTGTGGACGCGTGTGTCTGTATGTGTATATTTACGTGTGTGTGTGTTTATGTACAGTTAGGTCCATAAGTATTTGGACATTGACACAATTTTCAGCATTTTGGCTCTGTATACCACCACAATAGATTTGAAATTAAACAATCAAGATGTGCTTTAATTGCAGACTTTCAGCTTTAATTTCAGGGTATTTACATCCAAATCAGGTGAACGGTTTAGGAATTACAACACATTTTATATGTGCCCCCCCCTTTTTAAGGGACCAAAAATAATTGGACAAACTAACATAATAATAAATCTAATTGTCACTTTTAATACTTGGTTGCAAATCCTTTGCAGTCAATGACAGCCTGAAGTCTGGAAGCCATAGACATCACCAGACGCTGGGTTTCATCCCTGGTGATGCTCTGCCAGGCCTCTACTGCAACTGTCTTCAGTTCCTGCTTGTTCTTGGGGCATTTTCCCTTCAGTTTTGTCTTTAGCAAGTGAAATGCATGCTCAATTGGATTTAGGTCAGGTGATTGACTTGGCCATTGCAGAACATTCCACTTCTTTGCCTTAAAAAACTCTTTGGTTGCTTTTGCAGTATGCTTCGGGTTATTGTCCATCTGCACTGTGAAGCGCCGTCCTATGAGTTCTGAAGCATTTGGCTGAATCTGAGCAGATAATATTGCCCGAAACACTTCAGAATTCATCCTACTGCTTTTGTCAGCAG